>NC_086453.1:377811882-378138453 GCF_028390025.1 Pseudophryne corroboree
TGCAGTCCAGCAATTACACCTGTGCTATACCCCTCGCTGTGCTCCAGCAGCATCCACAGTGCACAGTCTGTCTCACTGCTCCTGCAGTCCAGCAATTACACCTGTGCTATAACCCTCGCTGTGCTCCAGCAGCATCCACAGTGCACAGTCTCTCTCACTGCTCCTGCAGTCCAGCAATTACACCTGTGCTATAACCCTCGCTGTGCTCCAGCAGCATCCACAGTGCACAGTCTCTCTCACTGCTCCTGCAGTCCAGCAATTACACCTGTGCTATAACCCTCGCTGTGCTCCAGCACCATCCACAGTGCACAGTCTCTCTCACTGCTCCTGCAGTCCAGCAATTACACCTGTGATATACCCCTCGCTGTGCTCCAGCAGCATCCACAGTGCACAGTCTCCCTCACTGCTCCTGCAGTCCAGCAATTACATCTGTGCTATACCCCTCGCTGTGCTCCAGCAGCATCCACAGTGCACAGTCTCTCTCACTGCTCCTGCAGTCCAGCAATTACACCTGTGCTATACCCCTCGCTGTGCTCCAGCAGCATCCACAGTGCACAGTCTCTCTCACTGCTCCTGCAGTCCAGCAATTACACCTGTGCTATAACCCTCGCTGTGCTCCAGCAGCATCCACAGTGCACAGTCTCCCTCACTGCTCCTGCAGTCCAGCAATTACACCTGTGCTATACCCCTCGCTGTGCTCCAGCAGCATCCATAGTGCACAGTCTCTCTCACTGCTCCTGCAGTCCAGCAATTACACCTGTGCTATACCCCTCGCTGTGCTCCAGCAGCATCCACAGTGCACAGTCTCTCTCACTGCTCCTGCAGTCCAGCAATTACACCTGTGCTATAACCCTCGCTGTGCTCCAGCAGCATCCACAGTGCACAGTCTCTCTCACTGCTCCTGCAGTCCAGCAATTACACCTGTGCTATAACCCTCGCTGTGCCCCAGCAGCATCCACAGTGCACAGTCTCTCTCTCTGCTCCTGCAGTCCAGCAATTACACCTGTGCTATAACCCTCGCTGTGCCCCAGCAGCATCCACAGTGCACAGTCTCTCTCTCTGCTCCTGCAGTCCATCAATTACACCTGTGCTATAACCCTCGCTGTGCCCCAGCAGCATCCACAGTGCACAGTCTCTCTCTCTGCTCCTGCAGTCCAGCAATTACACCTGTGCTATAACCCTCGCTGTGCTCCAGCAGCATCCACAGTGCACAGTCTCTCTCACTGCTCCTGCAGTCCAGCAATTACACCTGTGCTATAACCCTCGCTGTGATCCAGCAGCATCCACAGTGCACAGTCTCTCTCACTGCTCCTGCAGTCCAGCAATTACACCTGTGCTATAACCCTCGCTGTGCTCCAGCAGCATCCACAGTGCACAGTCTCTCTCACTGCTCCTGCAGTCCAGCAATTACACCTGTGCTATAACCCTCGCTGTGCCCCAGCAGCATCCACAGTGCACAGTCTCTCTCTCTGCTCCTGCAGTCCAGCAATTACACCTGTGCTATAACCCTCGCTGTGCTCCAGCAGCATCCACAGTGCACAGTCTCTCTCACTGCTCCTGCAGTCCAGCAATTACACCTGTGCTATAACCCTCGCAGTGCTCCAGCAGCATCACAGTGCACAGTCTCCCTCACTGCTCCTGCAGTCCAGCAATTACACCTGTGCTATAACCCTCACTGTGCTCCAGCAGCATCCACAGTGCACAGTCTCTCTCACTGCTCTCACATCCCACTATCACCTCTGTAGTGACGCATCCCCCTATCACCTCTGTACTGACACATCCCCCTATCACCTCTGTAGTGACACATCCCCCTATCACCTCTGTACTGACACATCCCCCTATCACCTCTGTAGTGACACATCCCCCTATCACCTCTGTAGTGACACATCCCCCTATCACCTCTGTACTGACACATCCCCCTATCACCTCTGTAGTGACACATCCCCCTATCACCTCTGTAGTGACACATCCCCCTATCACCTCTGTAGTGACGCATCCCCCTATCACCTCTGTAGTGACACTTCCCCCTATCACCTCTGTAGTGACACATCCCCTATCACCTCTGTAGTGACACATCCCCCTATCACCTCTGTAGTGACACATCCCCCTATCACCTCTGTAGTGACACATCCCCCTATCACCTCTGTAGTGACACATCCCCCTATCACCTCTGTAGTGACAAATCCCCCTATCACCTCTGTACTGACACATCCCCCTATCACCTCTGTACTGACACATCCCCCTATCACCTCTGTAGTGACATATCCCCCTATCACCTCTGTACTGACACATCCCCCTATCACCTCTGTAGTGACACATCCCCCTATCACCTCTGTAGTGACACATCCCCCTATCACCTCTGTAGTGACACATCCCAATGTCACCTCTGTAGTGACACATCCCCCTATCTCCTCTGTAGTGACACATCCCCCTATCACCTCTGTAGTGACACATCCCCCTATCACCTCTGTAGTGACACATCCCCCTATCACCTCTGTAGTGACACATCCCCCTACCACCTCTGTAGTGACACATCCCCCTATCACCTCTGTAGTGACACATCCCCCTATCACCTCTGTACTGACACATCCCCCTATCACCTCTGTACTGACACATCCCCCTATCACCTCTGTAGTGACATATCCCCCTATCACCTCTGTAGTGACACATCCCTCTATCACCTCTGTAGTGACACATCCCCCTATCACCTCTGTAGTGACACATCCCCCTATCACCTCTGTAGTGACACATCCCCCTATCACCTCTGTAGTGACACATCCCCCTATCACCTCTGTAGTGACAAATCCCCCTATCACCTCTGTACTGACACATCCCCCTATCACCTCTGTACTGACACATCCCCCTATCACCTCTGTAGTGACATATCCCCCTATCACCTCTGTATTGACACATCCCCCTGTCACCTCTGTACTGACACATCCCCCTATCACCTCTGTACTGACACATCCCCCTATCACCTCTGTAGTGACACATCCCCCTATCACCTCTGTAGTGACACATCCTCCTATCACCTCTGTAGTGACACATCCCCCTATCACCTCTGTAGTGACACATCCCCCTATCACCTCTGTAGTGACACATCCCCCTATCACCTCTGTAGTGACACATCCCCCTATCACCTCTGTAGTGACACATCCCCCTATCACCTCTGTAGTGACACATCCCCCTATCACCTCTGTAGTGACACATCCCTCTATCACCTCTGTAGTGACACATCCCTCTATCACCTCTGTAGTGACACATCCCCCTGTTACCTCTGTAGTGACACATCCCCCTATCACCTCTGTAGTGACACATCCCCCTATCACCTCTGTAGTGACACTTCCCCCTATCACCTCTGTAGTGACATATCCCCCTATCACCTCTGTAGTGACGCATCCCCTATCACCTCTGTACTGACACATCCCCCTATCACCTCTGTAGTGACACTTCCCCCTATCACCTCTGTAGTGACAAATCCCCCTATCACCTCTGTAGAGACACATCCCGACTATCACCTCATTAGTGACACATCCCCCTATCACCTCTGTAGTGACATATCCCCCTATCACCTCATTAGTGACACATCCCCCTATCACCTCTGTAGTGACGCATCCCCTATCACCTCTGTACTGACACATCCCCCTATCACCTCTGTAGTGACACTTCCCCCTATCACCTCTGTAGTGACAAATCCCCCTATCACCTCTGTAGTGACACATCCCGACTATCACCTCATTAGTGACACATCCCCCTATCACCTCTGTAGTGACATATCCCCCTATCACCTCATTAGTGACACATCCCCCTATCACCTCTGTAGTGACACATCCCCCTATCACCTCTGTAGTAACATATCCCCCTATCACCTCTGTACTGACACATCCCTCTATCACCTCTGTAGTGACACATCACCCTATCACCTCTGTAGTGACACATCACCCTATCACCTCTGTAGTGACACATCCCCTATCACCTCTGTAGTGACACATCCCCCTATTACCTCTGTAGTGACACACCCCCCTATTACCTCTGTAATGACACATCCCCCTATCACCTCTGTACTGACACATCCCCCTATCACCTCTGTACTGACACATCCCCCTATCACCTCTGTAGTGACACATCCCCCTATCACCTCTGTAGTGACACATCCCCCTATCACCTCTGTACTGACACATCCCCCTATCACCTCTGTACTGACACATCCCCCTATCACCTCTGTAGTGACACATCCCCCTATCACCTCATTAGTGACACATCCCCCTATCACCTCTGTAGTGACACATCCCCCTATCACCTCTGTAGTGACGCATCCCCCTATCACCTCTGTAGTGACATATCCCCCTATCACCTCTGTAGTGACATATCCCCCTATCACCTCTGTAGTAACATATCCCCCTATCACCTCTGTAGTGACACATCCCCCTATCACCTCTGTAGTGACATATCCCCCTGTCACCTCTGTAGTGACACATCCCCCTATCACCTCTGTACTGACACATCCCCCTATCACCTCTGTAGTGACGCATCCCCCTATCACCTCTGTACTGACACATCCCCCTATCACCTCTGTAGTGACACATCCCCCTATCACCTCTGTAGTGACACATCCCCCTATCACCTCTGTAGTGACATATCCCCCTGTCACCTCTGTAGTGACACATCCCCCTATCACCTCTGTAGTGACATATCCCCCTGTCACCTCTGTAGTGACACATCCCCCTATCACCTCTGTACTGACACATCCCCCTATCACCTCTGTAGTGACGCATCCCCCTATCACCTCTGTACTGACACATCCCCCTATCACCTCTGTAGTGACACATCCCCCTATCACCTCTGTAGTGACACATCCCCCTATCACCTCTGTAGTGACACATCCCCCTATCACCTCTGTAGTGACATATCCCCCTATCACCTCTGTACTGACACATCCCCCTATCACCTCTGTAGTTAGTTATATAATAATAAATATCATGCTATTAATACGCCTGATATTGCATCACTCTGTAGGCCACACCTTGCAGTATAATGTGACACAGACATGACGGTGCCAGGATAGAGAATGGGCCTGTAGCTTCATCACCTCAGCTGTGATGCAGACACGACACTGTACGTCTGTGACAAACACCCGGATGGGGCTTTGGAGGCTGCGATGCTGGGATTTATATACTACATGTAAGCTGATAATATAGCACCCTACCCACACTGCTACTGAATGCATGCCAGTGATTAATGCGGCAGTTACACCCCTATTAGTTCCATGAGCAGCCATTACACAACGCACATGTATCGCAGTCTAGTGAGTGGCACATTTCATTTGCGGCCTGTGCGATCAGCATGTGGACACACAAAGCTATTCCGGAGATGACAGCACTTCTTCCCATTACCGGCCCCCTGATAGGAAGATGGGATTATTCCGTTCACACTAATTCCTCCAGGAGACGCCTGGGGTTTTTGCTATTTTGGTTCCCTGGGAGAAATATAAATTGCAAATGGGTTATACCCTTCTTTAACTCTGTATTTGCTGCACAGTGAGGATATATATGCAGTATAGGCAAAAGGGGACGTGTTCTACACCACGATATAGCTGACTACAGTATCTAAGGTATGTGGCCAGGTTACTGTCAGAGGAAATACAGACGTCATTTTCACGTCATCACAGGAGAAATGTATAATGAGGGCTGAAGTTAGCGTGACGGCCTGTGAATCCCAGAGCTGGGTCAGGTTGTGCGCAAAATATAATTTACATTTGATCTCCATTCTGTGTCTGTGGTGTGGTGACTGATCAGCCTGTAGCTGTATGGAGGCAGAGAAAGCATGTGTCATATTGTATGTCTCTGTGTGTGACATCTACAGTCATATTGTGTGTCTCTGTGGATGACAACTATAGTCATATTGTGTGTCTCTGTGTGTGACATCTACAGTCATATTGTGTGTCTCTGTGTGTGACATCTACAGTCATATTGTGTGTCTCTGTGTGTGACATCTACAGTCATATTGTGTGTCTCTGTGTGTGACATCTACAGTCATATTATGTGTCTCTGTGTGTGACATCTACAGTCATATTATGTGTCTGTGTGTGTGACATCTACAGTCATATTGTGTGTTCCTGTGTGTGATATCTGCAGTCATATTATGTGTCTGTGTGTGACATCTACAGTCATATTGTGTGTCTCTGTGTGTGACATCTACAGTCATATTATGTGTCTGTGTGTGTGTGTGACATCTACAGTCATATTGTGTGTTCCTGTGTGTGACATCTACAGTCATATTGTGTGTCTCTGTGTGTGACATCTACAGTCATATTGTGTGTCTCTGTGTGTGACATCTACAGTCATATTGTGTGTCTCTGTGTGTGACATCTACAGTCATATTATGTGTCTCTGTGTGTGACATCTACAGTCATATTATGTGTCTGTGTGTGTGACATCTACAGTCATATTGTGTGTTCCTGTGTGTGATATCTGCAGTCATATTGTATGTCTCTGTGTGTGACATCTACAGTCATATTGTGTGTCTCTGTGTGTGACATCTACAGTCATATTATGTGTCTGTGTGTGTGATATCTACAGTCATATTATGTGTCTCTGTGTGTGACATCTACAGTCATATTATGTGTCTCTGTCATATTATGTGTCTCTGTGTGTGACATCTACAGTCATATTGTGTGTTCCTATGTGTGATATCTACAGTCATATTGTATGTCTCTGTGTGTGACATCTACAGTCATATTGTGTGTCTCTGTGTGTGACATCTACAGTCATATTATGTGTCTGTGTGTGTGACATCTACAGTCATATTGTGTGTTCCTGTGTGTGATATCTGCAGTCATATTGTATGTCTCTGTGTGTGACATCTACAGTCATATTATGTGTCTCTGTGTGTGATATCTGCAGTCATATTATGTGTGTGTGTGTGTGTGTGTGTGTGTGTGTGTGTGTGTGTGTGTGTGTGTGTGACATCTACAGTCATATTGTGTGTTCCTGTGTGTGACATCTACAGTCATATTGTGTGTTTCTGTGTGTGACATCTACAGTCATATTATGTGTCTCTGTGTGTGACATCTACAGTCATATTATGTGTGTGTGTGTGTGTGTGTGTGTGTGTGTGTGTGTGTGTGTGTGTGTGTGTGACATCTACAGTCATATTGTGTGTTCCTGTGTGTGACATCTACAGTCATATTATGTGTCTGTGTGTGTGACATCTACAGTCATATTATGTGTCTCTGTGTGTGACATCTACAGTCATATTGTGTGTTTCTGTGTGTGACATCTACAGTCATATTATGTGTCTCCGTGTGTGACATCTACAGTCATATTATGTGTGTGTGTGACATCTACAGTCATATTGTGTGTTCCTGTGTGTGACATCTACAGTCATATTATGTGTCTGTGTGTGTGACATCTACAGTCATATTGTGTGTTCCTGTGTGTGACATCTACAGTCATATTATGTGTCTGTGTGTGACATCTACAGTCATATTGTGTGTCTCTCTGTGTGACATCTACAGTCATATTGTGTGTCTGTGTGTGTGACATCTACAGTCATATTGTGTGTCTCTGTGTGTGACATCTACAGTCATATTATGTGTCTGTGTGTGTGACATCTACAGTCATATTGTGTGTTCTATGTCTCTGTGTGTGATATCTATAGTCATATTGTATGTTCCTGTGTGTGACATCTACAGTCATATTGTGTGTCTGTGTGTGTGACATCTACAGTCATGTTGTGTGTTCCTGTGTGTGATATCTACAGTCATATTGTGTGTCTCTGTGTGTGACATCTACAGTCATATTATGTGTCTGTGTGTGTGACATCTACAGTCATATTGTGTGTTCCTGTGTGTGATATCTGCAGTCATATTGTATGTCTCTGTGTGTGACATCTACAGTCATATTGTGTGTTTCTGTGTGTGACATCTACAGTCATATTATGTGTCTCTGTGTGTGACATCTACAGTCATATTATGTGTCTGTGTGTGTGACATCTACAGTCATATTGTGTGTTCCTGTGTGTGATATCTACAGTCATATTGTGTGTCTCTGTGTGTGACATCTACAGTCATATTATGTGTCTCTGTGTGTAACATCTACAGTCATATTGTGTGTTCCTGTGTGTGATATCTACAGTCATATTGTGTGTCTCTGTGTGTGACATCTACAGTCATATTGTGTGTTTCTGTGTGTGACATCTACAGTCATATTGTGTGTTTCTGTGTGTGACATCTACAGTCATATTATGTGTCTGTGTGTGATATCTACAGTCATATTGTGTGTTCCTGTGTGTGATATCTACAGTCATATTATGTGTCTCTGTGTGTGACATCTACAGTCATATTGTGTGTCTCTGTGTGTGACATCTACAGTCATATTATGTGTCTCTGTGTGTGACATCTACAGTCATATTGTGTGTCTGTGTGTGACATCTACAGTCATATTATGTGTCTGTGTGTGTGACATCTACAGTCATATTGTGTGTTCCTGTGTGTAATATCTGCAGTCATATTGTGTGTTTCTGTGTGTGACATCTACAGTCATATTGTGTGTCTCTGTGTGTAACAACTACAGTCATATTGTGTATCTCTGTGTGTGACATCTACAGTCATATTATGTGTCTCTGTGTGTGACTTCTACAGTCATATTGTGTGTCTCTGTGTGTGACATCTACAGTCATATTGTGTGTCTCTGTGTGTGACATCTACAGTCATATTGTGTGTCTCTGTGTGTGACATCTACAGTCATATTGTATGTCTCTGTGTGTGATAACTACAGTCATATTGTGTGTCTCTGTGTGTGATAACTACAGTCATATTAGATGTGTCTGTGTGTGTGATCTGTGTGTGTGGCATCTACAGTCATATTGAGTGTGATAAAGTGAGGCATAAAGGCATGTAACATTTTCCCAGTGATAAGGATGGCAGCCAAGTTATTTACCTGTAATAGGAAGGGCAGGTGGTGTACCTGTAATAGGGAGGGCAGATGATGTACCTGTTATAGGAAGGGCAGGTGGTGTACCTGTAATAGGGAGGGCAGGTGATGTACCTGTAATAGGGAGGGCAGGTGGTGTACCTGTAATAGGGAGGGCAGATGATGTACCTGTAATAGGGAGGGCAGATGATGTACCTGTAATAGGGAGGGCAGGTGGTGTACCTGTAATAGGGAGGGCAGGTGGTGTACCTGTAATAGGGAGGGCAGATGATGTACCTGTAATAGGGAGGGCAGATGATTTACCTATAATAGGGAGGGCAGATGATGTACCTGTAATAGGGAGGGCAGGTGATGTACCTGTAATAAGGAGGGCAGGTGGTGTACCTGTAATAGGGAGGGCAGATGATGTACCTGTTATAGGAAGGGCAGGTGGTGTACCTGTAATAGGGAGGGCAGGTGATGTACCTGTAATAGGGAGGGCAGGTGGTGTACCTGTAATAGGGAGGGCAGATGATGTACCTGTAATAGGGAGGGCAGGTGGTGTACCTGTAATAGGGAGGGCAGGTGATGTACCTGTAATAGGGAGGGCAGATGATGTACCTGTAATAGGGAGGGCAGGTGATGTACCTGTAATAAGGAGGGCAGGTGGTGTACCTGTAATAGGGAGGGCAGATGATGTACCTGTTATAGGAAGGGCAGGTGGTGTACCTGTAATAGGGAGGGCAGGTGATGTACCTGTAATAGGGAGGGCAGGTGGTGTACCTGTAATAGGGAGGGCAGATGATGTACCTGTAATAGGGAGGGCAGGTGGTGTACCTGTAATAGGGAGGGCAGGTGATGTACCTGTAATAGGGAGGGCAGGTGATGTACCTGTAATAGGGAGGGCAGGTGATGTACCTGTAATAGGGAAGGCAGGTGATGTACCTGTAATAGGGAGGGCAGGTAATGTATATGTAATAGGGAGGGCAGGTGATGTACCTGTAATAGGGAGGGCAGGTGATGTACCTGTAATAGGGAGGGCAGGTAATGTATATGTAATAGGGAGGGCAGATTATGTACCTGTAATAGGGAGGGCAGGTAATGTATATGTAATAGGGAGGGCAGGTGATGTACCTGTAATAAGGAAGGCAGGTGATGTACCTGTAATAGGGAGGGCAGGTGATGTACCTGTAATAGGAAGGGCAGGTGATGTACCTGTAATAGGGATGAATGTGATGTATCTGTAATAAGGAGGGCAGGTGATGTACCTGTAATAAGGAAGGCAGGTGATGTACCTGTAATAAGGAGGGCAGGTGAGGTACTTGTAATAAGGAAGGCAGATGATGTACCTGTAATAAGGAAGGCAGGTGATGTACCTGTAATAAGGAGGGCAGGTGAGGTACTTGTAATAAGGAAGGCAGATGATGTACCTGTAATAAAGAGGGCAGGTGATGTACCTGTAATAAGGAGGGCAGGTGAGGTACTTGTAATAAGGAAGGCAGATGATGTACCTGTAATAAGGAAGGCAGGTGATGTACCTGTAATAAGGAGGGCAGGTGATATACCTATAATAAAGAAGACAGGTGATGTACCTGTAATAAGGAGGGCAGGTGATGTACCTGTAATAAGGAAGGCAGGTGATGTACCTGTAATAGGGAGGGCAGGTGATGTACCTGTAATAGGGAGGGCAGGTGGTGTACCTGTAATAAGGAGGGCAGGTGAGGTACCTGTAATAAGGAGGGCAGGTGAGGTACCTGTAATAAGGAAGGCAGGTGATGTACCTGTAATAGGGAGGACAGGTGATGTACCTGTAATAGGGAGGGCAGGTGATGTACCTGTACTAGGGAGGGCAGGTGATGTACCTGTAATAGGGAGGGCAGGTGATGTACCTGTAATAGGGAGGGCAGGTGATGTACCTGTAATAGGGAGGGCAGGTGATGTACCTGTAATAGGGAGGGCAGGTGATGTACCTGTAATAGGGAGGACAGGTGATGTACCTGTAATAGGGAGGGCAGGTGATGTACCTGTAATAGGGAGGGCAGGTGATGTACCTGCAATAGGGAGGGCAGGTGATGTACCTGTAATAGGGAGGGCAGATGATGTACCTGTAATAAGGAGGGTAGGTGATGTACCTGTAATATGGAGGGCAGGTGATGTACCTGTAATAGGGAGGGCAGGTGATGTACCTGTAATAGGGAGGGCAGGTGATGTACCTGTAATAGGGAGGGCAGGTGATGTACCTGTAATAGGGAGGGCAGGTGATGTACCTGTAATAGGGAGGGCAGGTGATGTACCTGTAATAGGGAGGGCAGGTGATGTACCTGTAATAGGGAGGGCAGGTGATGTACCTGTAATAGGGAGGGCAGGTGAGGTACCTGTATTAGGGAGGGCAGGTGATGTACCTGTAATAGGGAGGACAGGTGCTGTACCTGTAATAGGGATGGCAGGTGATGTACCTGTAATAAGGAAGGCAGATTATGTACATGTAATAAGGGGGGCAGGTGATGTACCTGTAATAAGGAGGGTAGGTGATGTACCTGTAATATGGAGGGCAGGTGATTTACCTGAAATAAGGAAGGCAGGTGATGTACCTGTAATAGGGAGGGCAGGTGATGTACCTGTAATAAGGAGGGCAGGTGATGTACTTATAATAAGGAGGGCAGGTGATGTACCTGTAATAAGGAGGGCAGGTGATGTACCTGTAATAAGGAAGGCAGGTGATGTACCTGTAATAAGGAGGGCAGGTGAGGTACTTGTAATAAGGAAGGCAGATGATGTACCTGTAATAAGGAAGGCAGGTGATGTACCTGTAATAAGGAGGGCAGGTGAGGTACTTGTAATAAGGAAGGCAGATGATGTACCTGTAATAAAGAGGGCAGGTGATGTACCTGTAATAAGGAGGGCAGGTGAGGTACTTGTAATAAGGAAGGCAGATGATGTACCTGTAATAAGGAAGGCAGGTGATGTACCTGTAATAAGGAGGGCAGGTGATATACCTATAATAAAGAAGACAGGTGATGTACCTGTAATAAGGAGGGCAGGTGATGTACCTGTAATAAGGAAGGCAGGTGATGTACCTGTAATAGGGAGGGCAGGTGATGTACCTGTAATAGGGAGGGCAGGTGGTGCACCTGTAATAAGGAGGGCAGGTGAGGTACCTGTAATAAGGAAGGCAGGTGATGTACCTGTAATAGGGAGGACAGGTGATGTACCTGTAATAGGGAGGGCAGGTGATGTACCTGTACAAGGGAGGGCAGGTGATGTACCTGTAATAGGGAGGGCAGGTGATGTACCTGTAATAGGGAGGGCAGGTGATGTACCTGTAATAGGGAGGGCAGGTGATGAACCTGTAATAGGGAGGGCAGGTGATGTACCTGTAATAGGGAGGGCAGGTGATGTACCTGTAATAGGGAGGACAGGTGATGTACCTGTAATAGGGAGGGCAGGTGATGTACCTGTAATAGGGAGGGCAGGTGATGTACCTGTAATAGGGAGGGCAGGTGATGTACCTGTAATAGGGAGGGCAGATGATGTACCTGTAATAAGGAGGGTAGGTGATGTACCTGTAATATGGAGGGCAGGTGATGTACCTGTAATAGGGAGGGCAGGTGATGTACCTGTAATAGGGAGGGCAGGTGATGTACCTGTAATAGGGAGGGCAGGTGATGTACCTGTAATAGGGAGGGCAGGTGATGTACCTGTAATAGGGAGGGCAGGTGATGTACCTGTAATAGGGAAGGCAGGTGATGTACCTGTAATAGGGAGGGCAGGTAATGTATATGTAATAGGGAGGGCAGGTGATGTACCTGTAATAGGGAGGGCAGGTGATGTACCTGTAATAGGGAGGGCAGGTAATGTATATGTAATAGGGAGGGCAGATTATGTACCTGTAATAGGGAGGGCAGGTAATGTATATGTAATAGGGAGGGCAGGTGATGTACCTGTAATAAGGAAGGCAGGTGATGTACCTGTAATAGGGAGGGCAGGTGATGTACCTGTAATAGGAAGGGCAGGTGATGTACCTGTAATAGGGATGAATGTGATGTATCTGTAATAAGGAGGGCAGGTGATGTACCTGTAATAAGGAAGGCAGGTGATGTACCTGTAATAAGGAGGGCAGGTGAGGTACTTGTAATAAGGAAGGCAGATGATGTACCTGTAATAAGGAAGGCAGGTGATGTACCTGTAATAAGGAGGGCAGGTGAGGTACTTGTAATAAGGAAGGCAGATGATGTACCTGTAATAAAGAGGGCAGGTGATGTACCTGTAATAAGGAGGGCAGGTGAGGTACTTGTAATAAGGAAGGCAGATGATGTACCTGTAATAAGGAAGGCAGGTGATGTACCTGTAATAAGGAGGGCAGGTGATATACCTATAATAAAGAAGACAGGTGATGTACCTGTAATAAGGAGGGCAGGTGATGTACCTGTAATAAGGAAGGCAGGTGATGTACCTGTAATAGGGAGGGCAGGTGATGTACCTGTAATAGGGAGGGCAGGTGGTGTACCTGTAATAAGGAGGGCAGGTGAGGTACCTGTAATAAGGAGGGCAGGTGAGGTACCTGTAATAAGGAAGGCAGGTGATGTACCTGTAATAGGGAGGACAGGTGATGTACCTGTAATAGGGAGGGCAGGTGATGTACCTGTACTAGGGAGGGCAGGTGATGTACCTGTAATAGGGAGGGCAGGTGATGTACCTGTAATAGGGAGGGCAGGTGATGTACCTGTAATAGGGAGGGCAGGTGATGTACCTGTAATAGGGAGGGCAGGTGATGTACCTGTAATAGGGAGGACAGGTGATGTACCTGTAATAGGGAGGGCAGGTGATGTACCTGTAATAGGGAGGGCAGGTGATGTACCTGCAATAGGGAGGGCAGGTGATGTACCTGTAATAGGGAGGGCAGATGATGTACCTGTAATAAGGAGGGTAGGTGATGTACCTGTAATATGGAGGGCAGGTGATGTACCTGTAATAGGGAGGGCAGGTGATGTACCTGTAATAGGGAGGGCAGGTGATGTACCTGTAATAGGGAGGGCAGGTGATGTACCTGTAATAGGGAGGGCAGGTGATGTACCTGTAATAGGGAGGGCAGGTGATGTACCTGTAATAGGGAGGGCAGGTGATGTACCTGTAATAGGGAGGGCAGGTGAGGTACCTGTATTAGGGAGGGCAGGTGATGTACCTGTAATAGGGAGGACAGGTGCTGTACCTGTAATAGGGATGGCAGGTGATGTACCTGTAATAAGGAAGGCAGATTATGTACATGTAATAAGGGGGGCAGGTGATGTACCTGTAATAAGGAGGGTAGGTGATGTACCTGTAATATGGAGGGCAGGTGATTTACCTGAAATAAGGAAGGCAGGTGATGTACCTGTAATAGGGAGGGCAGGTGATGTACCTGTAATAAGGAGGGCAGGTGATGTACTTATAATAAGGAGGGCAGGTGATGTACCTGTAATAAGGAGGGCAGGTGATGTACCTGTAATAAGGAAGGCAGGTGATGTACCTGTAATAAGGAGGGCAGGTGAGGTACTTGTAATAAGGAAGGCAGATGATGTACCTGTAATAAGGAAGGCAGGTGATGTACCTGTAATAAGGAGGGCAGGTGAGGTACTTGTAATAAGGAAGGCAGATGATGTACCTGTAATAAAGAGGGCAGGTGATGTACCTGTAATAAGGAGGGCAGGTGAGGTACTTGTAATAAGGAAGGCAGATGATGTACCTGTAATAAGGAAGGCAGGTGATGTACCTGTAATAAGGAGGGCAGGTGATATACCTATAATAAAGAAGACAGGTGATGTACCTGTAATAAGGAGGGCAGGTGATGTACCTGTAATAAGGAAGGCAGGTGATGTACCTGTAATAGGGAGGGCAGGTGATGTACCTGTAATAGGGAGGGCAGGTGGTGTACCTGTAATAAGGAGGGCAGGTGAGGTACCTGTAATAAGGAAGGCAGGTGATGTACCTGTAATAGGGAGGACAGGTGATGTACCTGTAATAGGGAGGGCAGGTGATGTACCTGTACAAGGGAGGGCAGGTGATGTACCTGTAATAGGGAGGGCAGGTGATGTACCTGTAATAGGGAGGGCAGGTGATGTACCTGTAATAGGGAGGGCAGGTGATGAACCTGTAATAGGGAGGGCAGGTGATGTACCTGTAATAGGGAGGGCAGGTGATGTACCTGTAATAGGGAGGACAGGTGATGTACCTGTAATAGGGAGGGCAGGTGATGTACCTGTAATAGGGAGGGCAGGTGATGTACCTGTAATAGGGAGGGCAGGTGATGTACCTGTAATAGGGAGGGCAGATGATGTACCTGTAATAAGGAGGGTAGGTGATGTACCTGTAATATGGAGGGCAGGTGATGTACCTGTAATAGGGAGGGCAGGTGATGTACCTGTAATAGGGAGGACAGGTGATGTACCTGTAATAAGGAAGGCAGATGATGTACCTGTAATAGGGAGGGCAGGTGATGTACCTGTAATAGGGAGGACAGGTGATGTACCTGTAATAGGGAGGGCAGGTGATGTACCTGTAATAAGGAAGGCAGGTGATGTACCTGTAATAGGGAGGACAGGTGATGTACCTGTAATAAGGAAGGCAGATGATGTACCTGTAATAGGGAGGGCAGGTGATGTACCTGTAATAAGGAGAGCAGGTGAGGTACCTGTAATAGGGATGGCAGGTGATGTACCTGTAATAAGGAAGGCAGATGATGTACATGTAATAAGGGGGGCAGGTGATGTACCTGTAATAAGGAAGGCAGGTGATGTACCTGTAATAGGGAGGGCAGGTGATGTACCTGAAATAAGGAGGTCAGGTGATGTACCTGTACTAGGGAGGGCAGGTGATGTACCTGTAATAAGGAAGGCAGGTGATGTACCTGTAATAGGGAGGGCAGGTGATATACCTGTAATAGGGAGGGCAGGTGATATACCTGTAATAGGGAGGGCAGGTGATGTACCTGTAATAAGGAGGGCAGGTGATGTACCTATAATAAAGAAGGCAGGTGATGTATCTGTAATAAGGAGGGCAGGTGATGTACCTGTTATAAGGAAGGCAGGTGATGTACCTGTAATAAGGAGGGCAGGTGATGTACCTATAATAAGGAAGGCAGGTGATGTACCTGTAATAGGGAGGGCAGGTGATGTACCTGTAATAAGGAGGGCAGGTGATGTACCTGTAATAAGGAAGGTAGGTGATGTACCTGTAATAGGGAGGGCAGATGATGTACCTGTAATAGGGAGGACAGGTGATGTACCTGTAATAGGGAGGGCAGGTGATGTACCTGTAATAGGGAGGGCAGGTGATGTACCTGTAATAGGGAGGGCAGGTGATGTACCTGTAATAGGGAGGACAGGTGATGTACCTGTAATAGGGAGGACAGGTGATGTACCTGTAATAGGGAGGGCAGGTGATGTACCTGTAATAGGGAGGGCAGGTGATGTACCTGTAATAGGGAGGGCAGGTGATGTACCTGTAATAGGGAGGGCAGGTGATGTACCTGTAATAGGGAGGGCAGATGATGTACCTGTAATAAGGAGGGTAGGTGATGTACCTGTAATAGGGATGAATGTGATGTACCTGTAATAGGGAGGGCAGATGATGTACCTGTAATAGGGAAGGCAGGTGATGTACCTGTACTAGGAAGGGCAGGTGATGTACCTGTAATAGGGAGGGCAGGTGATGTACCTGTAATAAGGAAGGCAGGTGATGTACCTGTAATAGGGAGGGCAGGTGGTGTACCTGTAATAGGGAGGGCAGATGATGTACCTGTAATAGGGAGGGCAGGTGATGTACCTGTAATAGGGAGGGCAGGTGGTGTACCTGTAATAGGGTTGGCAGATGATGTACCTGTAATAGGGAGGGCAGATGATGTATCTGTAATAGGGAAGGCAGGTGATGTACCTGTAATAGGGAGGGCAGGTGATGTACCTGTAATAAGGAGGGCAGGTGATGTACCTGTAATAAGGAAGGCAGGTGATGTACCTGTAATAAGGAAGGCAGGTGATGTACCTGTAATAGGGAAGGCAGGTGATGTACCTGTAATAAGGAAGGCAGATGATGTATCTGTAATAGGGAAGGCAGGTGATGTACCTGTAATAGGGAGGGCAGGTGATGTACCTGTAATAAGGAGGGCAGGTGATGTACCTGTAATAAGGAAGGCAGGTGATGTACCTGTAATAAGGAAGGCAGGTGATGTACCTGTAATAGGGAAGGCAGGTGATGTACCTGTAATAAGGAGGGCAGGTGATGTACCTGTAATAAGGAGGGCAGGTGATGTACCTGTAATACGGAAGGCAGGTGATGTACCTGTAATAGGGAGGGCAGGTGATGTACCTGTAATAGGGAAGGCAGGTGATGTACCTGTAATAGGGAGGGCAGGTGATGTACCTGTAATAGGGAGGACAGGTGATGTACCTGTAATAGGGAGGACAGGTGATGTACCTGTAATAGGGAGGGCAGGTGATGTACCTGTAATAGGGAGGGCAGGTGATGTACCTGTAATAGGGAGGGCAGGTGATGTACCTGTAATAGGGAGGACAGGTGATGTACCTGTAATAGGGAGGACAGGTGATGTACCTGTAATAGGGAGGGCAGGTGATGTACCTGTAATAGGGAGGGCAGGTGATGTACCTGTAATAGGGAGGGCAGGTGATGTACCTGTAATAGGGAGGGCAGGTGATGTACCTGTAATAGGGAGGGCAGATGATGTACCTGTAATAAGGAGGGTAGGTGATGTACCTGTAATAGGGATGAATGTGATGTACCTGTAATAGGGAGGGCAGATGATGTACCTGTAATAGGGAAGGCAGGTGATGTACCTGTACTAGGAAGGGCAGGTGATGTACCTGTAATAGGGAGGGCAGGTGATGTACCTGTAATAAGGAAGGCAGGTGATGTACCTGTAATAGGGAGGGCAGGTGGTGTACCTGTAATAGGGAGGGCAGATGATGTACCTGTAATAGGGAGGGCAGGTGATGTACCTGTAATAGGGAGGGCAGGTGGTGTACCTGTAATAGGGTTGGCAGATGATGTACCTGTAATAGGAAGGGCAGATGATGTATCTGTAATAGGGAAGGCAGGTGATGTACCTGTAATAGGGAGGGCAGGTGATGTACCTGTAATAAGGAGGGCAGGTGATGTACCTGTAATAAGGAAGGCAGGTGATGTACCTGTAATAAGGAAGGCAGGGGATGTACCTGTAATAGGGAAGGCAGGTGATGTACCTGTAATAAGGAAGGCAGATGATGTATCTGTAATAGGGAAGGCAGGTGATGTACCTGTAATAGGGAGGGCAGGTGATGTACCTGTAATAAGGAGGGCAGGTGATGTACCTGTAATAAGGAAGGCAGGTGATGTACCTGTAATAAGGAAGGCAGGTGATGTATCTGTAATAGGGAAGGCAGGTGATGTACCTGTAATAAGGAGGGCAGGTGATGTACCTGTAATAAGGAGGGCAGGTGATGTACCTGTAATAAGGAGGGCAGGTGATGTACCTGTAATAGGGAAGGCAGGTGATGTACCTGTAATAGGGAGGGCAGGTGATGTACCTGTAATAAGGAGGGCAGGTGATGTACCTGTAATAGGGAAGGCAGGTGATGTACCTGTAATAAGGAGGGCAGGTGATGTACCTGTAATAGGGAAGGCAGGTGATGTACCTGTAATAGGGAGGGCAGGTGATGTACCTGTAATAGGGAGGGCAGGTGATGTACCTGTAATAAGGAGGGCAGGTGATGTACCTGTAATAGGGAGGGCAGGTGATGTACCTGTAATAAGGAAGGCAGGTGATGTACCTGTAATAAGGATGACAGTTTGATGGCAGATTGAGTTGTATTTAATGCATGTTAATATATATAATGTAAGTAAAATGAATATCCGCACAGGAGTTATATCCCACCACAGATCATTTCCAGACGGAGCTATTACTGACACATTAATCTGCTGACTCGCCACGTTCTGTTTATTGACAGAAAGGGAAAAAAATATGTAAAGAGGACGCAGTTCCATCTGTGTAAAATAAATAGACCAGCGTGACGGAAGGTAATTAGCTATTAACGTCTATATACTGTAAATGAGCATACATCAGGGTGACTGGTGTACACATCTATATCATAAACCTGTCCTGTAGCCAGTGTCACTCATAAAGAAATCTATTTATGATCTGCTCATACGTTCCTCCCAGCGCAGAGACAGCAGTACGTGCGGCAATTCAATTTCATGGTGGGACTGGGTTCACAACCTTGCGATGATTACAGTGTCACAGCGCAATGCGTGCCAGGCCTGCGCGCTGAGATTCCGCTGGCAGCCCGGCCTTCTGCAATTAAGATTTTTATTCAACGTGGCAGCATGAGGAAAGAAAGAGGCGACAGGATTTGCTGATAAAGCTTTCCTCACACATCCCATCCCTCAGGCACACCAGGCGGAGGCGCGGGGTAATCTGCGGCTCTCATCAAGGTTACACTGCCACCTACACACAGTCTTCATTGCTCTGTGATCCTGGATGGTTTTCATCCAATTTTAGAACTTATACCTTGAGTAGGAGGTGCACCCCGTGGGGGGTCTTCAGCTGCTGGGAACAAGTTTCAGTAGAGGCCGAGAGGACATGTTGGGATATGTAGTTCTACAGCGGCTGCTGTACCAAGTTGTCAAACTGTTCTCTGGCTCTTAAATCGTCACACCTCTGCTGTGATCTGTATTAGACTATGGGTGGTATTAAAACAATATATCACACCCAGTAGCGGATCTTGCCACGGGCAAGCAGGACTTTTGGCCGGGGCGCCGCCTTCCGGAGGGCACCGCTCCATGGCAAGATCCGCTACTGTGCTACTGTGCCCCCCACTGTGTCCGCTGTGTCCCCCGCTGTGAAGGGAACTAGACGCTACCCATCTACTTTCCCTTCGTGGAGAGGACCTTTGCTGTGCGGTGCGCGATGACGTCATTGAGCACTGCACAGCATTGTGGGACTGACACAGACGCTAGGGATCGTAATTGACCTCTAGTGTCTATCTGTCCCATAGATCCGAGGAGAGGAGCGGCGCCGGTGGAGGTCTGCAGCGGTCGGGAATCAGAAGCGGGGATAGTAGTATTCTTTTTTTTTGTGTGTAAGCGGCGCTACTCCTACAGGGGGCACAAATGGGGGGCACAACTCTACAGGGGGCGTAACTGACCATGCCCCCTGTATGAAGCCACGCCCCTATTTTCCGCCCGGGGCGCCAAAAGGGCTAGAACCGGCCCTGATCACGCCCAATCTCCTTTCTAAGGTGATGCCCGTTATCGCGCATATCGTATCCCATAGTAATCAGGTTTAGCTGCGTAAAGGGATGGGCACCATGCTACCCCAGGGGTAGCGAGCTGAAATGATGATACCACGCCCGTCAGCAGAAGCAGGACCGGTATGGAAGGGGGCGGAAAGAATTGAATACCGCCCTATATTTCTTTGTGATGATGGGAACCCACTCACACCTACAATATGATCTGCAGGATGATTAATGTATATAATAGCTGCCTGGCAGTATGTCCTCCGGATTGAGCGGCAATAAAGTGTGTGTTTATGGTGTTTGAGATGCTGATGAAAGGAATGGACCTGTTTGGTCAGAGGTCAGTTTACTATACAGCAGGGGGTCATATATACAGGCCAGAGAAGACAGGATGTCTAAGAAGGTGTGAAAGCCTTTTCCTAACCTGGGACATCAATCTGCCCACTTTGGACAACCCCCCCTCCTCTATTTACTGAGTTACATGTACTTGGCATGGAGTGATGGACTCAATAATTGACCGGCAACCAGAGGGTTATATCTCAAGGGTGGGGGCTTGGCGTAACTGCCAGCTGACATAAGTATAAGAGACACTCCACAAAAATCATTCATGTTCGTGAGGGGACCATGATGGTCAGAATGCATCATAAGGCCATAAGCAGCAGACTCAGGGGTATATTTCTCTGGTAAAGCGGATCTGCAGTGGGCAACCTCTCCACTGGCTCACTTCTCTACTCTTATCACTACTTGGTACATCTCCCCCTAAACCTTGAAAGGTGATAAAGTGGACGGAGATAGAGTACCAACCAACCAGCTCCTGCCATTTTTCAAACCCAGCCTGTTACATGACAGTTGGGAGCTGATTGGCTGGTACTTTATCTCTCTCTTCACTTTATCACTTTCCAATGCTTAGTACATCTGCCCGTTTATCTTGGTCTTAGGCCTCTGGGTGTTTTGACTTTATTAACTTCAGCTTTATTCCATGGCCTCCTAGCTTACTCATCCAATGGATTAGGTATTGGGCCATGATGAATCGACTCTAATAGGCTTTATTGCTGAGCAGCCGGGGTCCCCCCTCTTAACTCCTTCTCAAGTCCTATTATCCATATCTTCATCTCTGGGCTCAGATCCATTGTTGCGTGAGGCCTAAATGGCGTGGAGTTTTTCATGGGAGCTCGATGAATGAGGAAAAGTTGATCCTGATGACCTGCTGTGGTTCAATGGCTCTTATCCATGGACTGGACATGCTTGGACAATATGTGGCTGTTATGAGGGATCTCAACCATAGGGCAACTCTTTCAAGTTGGGATCATGAGCAACTGTGGGTGGAGTTTGGGCTGCCATAAAGCACTTTCTATAGGTTCCTTCAGCTTTATCCTGCCAAGCATGCCCAGTTTGGAAGTACAGATGGTGCCTCGGTCATCTAGCCTTTTCTGCTGCGCCTAGGTGCACCAAGGCTTATTAGCATAAGACTTTCATCTACTGTTCTCAGCTGCAATATAATACAGAGCGAACAATACAATAGGGGATTAAGTCATTACAGCAGGGGATTAAGTCTGACTGCCCTTGCTCATTTAATCCTATTAAAGGGATAGATGAGAAGGGCTCCATCTGTGGCCCTCATTCCAAGTTGATCGCTCGCTAGCTACTTTTAGCAGCCGTGCAAACGCATTGTCGCCGCCCACCGTGGAGTGTATTTTCGCTTTGCAGGAGTGCGAACGCCTGTGCAGCAGAGTGGCTGCAAACACAGCCCTGTAGTTACTTATCCTGTGCGATGATTGCTGCGACGAGTGACACAGTAATGACGTCAGACACCCGCCCATCAAACGCCTGGCCACGCCTGCGTTTTCCCAAACATTCCCAGAAAACGGTCAGTTGACACCCAGAAGCTCCCACTTCCTGTCAATCTCCTTGCGTTCGGCTGTGTGAATGGAAGCGTCGCTAGAACCTGTGCTAAACCACAAAGCTCTTTGTACTCATACGACGCGCGTGCGCATTGCGGTGCAAACGCATGTGCAGATTAGCCTCGTCCTGCCATAATCGCTGCGCTGCAAAAATCCGTAGCGAGTGATCAACTCAGAATGAGGGCCTGTATGCCTTAGCCTATTTCTCATTTCCCTGTTATTAAAACCACGCTTCTACGATTAGGCCCTACTAAATTGGACTCCTTTCTCTTTAATGGGCTTAATGGCAATATTTTCCTCAGCCTGTATACAATCTCTTTAGGCCTCAAGGGTCCCAGGGGGTAATTCCAAGTTGATCGCAGCAGGAAATTTTTTAGCAGTTGCGCAAAACCATGTGCAGTGCAGGGGGGGCAGATATAACATTTGCAGAGAGAGTTAGATTTGGGTGGGTTATTTTGTTTCTGTGCAGGGTAAATACTGGCTGCTTTATTTTTACACTGCAATTTAGATTGCAGATTGAACTCACCACACCCAAATCTAACTCTCTCTGCACATATTATATCTGCCTCCCCTGCAGTGCACATGGTTTTGCCCAACTGCTAACAAATTTCCTGCTACGATCAATTTGGAATTACCCCCCCCTATGCAGGTATTAAAATTTATATGCTACAGTATGTTGAAATCAAATAACTTACCCCCATGGTTAAAGTTATGTTCTCTTCTTGTTTCTCTTTCTTTTTGTTGTTGTTGTTTTTTGTATGTCACGTAAAATTTTAAAAATACTTGATTTAAAAAAAAATTATTTCTAGAATACGTTTTAGAAGTGCGCCCTCAGCATCGCCTCATGTATCTTACAGAGGACAGGAGCCGGGCTGACAGGTGTATCATTCTCTGATAATCGTGGCTACAAATAAGAAGTGAGAATAGTAGTTTATCGTTTGCCAAACTTAGAGCACGATCCAGACTTCATCGCTGTTGTGCGAATTTCGCAAGGCGGCCGATTATCAATCGACTGTGTATGGATCGTAGTGCGCGTGCGTGATGCCAAACTGCTATAAAAAATCCTGCATCTTTTTTGATCGCTAGGCGAACGCAAGTTGATTGACAGGAAGCGGGCGTTTGGTGGAGGTAACTGCCCCTTTTCTGGGAGTGTCAGGAATAACGCAGGCGTGCCCAAGCGTTTTCAGGGCGGGTGTGTGACGTCAGCTCCGGCGCGATCAGCCTGATTCTATCGCACTGTAGGAGTAAGTCCTGGGCTGCGCAGACTGGAAAAAAACATTAGATGGTGAGTGAGCTGTGAACGGATTTGCAGCTGACCGGCATTTGCTGAGATTTTCACAGGGCGTACGCAGACTTGCACGGAGCGGATTTTCACTCTGTCTGGGCGGCGATTATCTGACCGCAAACCTCTGCAAATTCACAGAGGAGCCATCGGGTCTGAATTAGGCCCTTAGTTCCACATAACAGCACACAAAGGTGTCTGTCATCTGGACGCGGGCTGTGGCGCTTTTCTTCTTGTTTAGGTTAAACTGCATCCTCCTGTGTTAGACTGTAATAACATTTCATGGTTGTCACAAACCCAGCTGACTTCCAGATCATTGGCAAACGCAGGATTTGCATGGGGGGGGGTTCCAGAACTGGGTGGAGCCAAGCACGGGGGTGGGGACTGAGGTGACCCAGTATATGCTGGGTCCGTAAAACTAGTGTGTGTGTGTGTATATATATATATATATATATATATCTACACACACATATTTATACCGTGTATATATATATATATATATATATATACACATACATACATACACCATATACTGTACATATACACATAGCATATTAAATATGCATATATATATATACACACATGCATACAGTACACGTATATAAAGTTAAACATATATATATATATATATATATCAAGTGTGTGTGTGTGTGTGTGTATATATATGTATGCACATGGATATATATGTACTATAATTAAAATAAGGTAAACTTTTATTAAGCACTTCCAAGTGCCACCAGGAAGACAACAGGCTGCAGAGGACGTTAGACAGCCATTAATAATACCCATGCAGCACAAAAAAAAAAAAAAATATTTTTTTTTTAGGTGGAGGGGGTTTCTGGGTGCTCGGAAACCCCCCCTGGGTGTGCCACTGCAGATGCACGCCGAGCTGAAGTTGCTGTTCCTGTTTATTAGTAACTTCAGCACTGACGGTTAACAACACAATGGGGGTCATTCCAAGTTGATCACACGTAGCAACTTTTTGCTGCTGGTGCGATCAACTGGACGCCTATGGGAGAGTGTATTTTAGCATAGCAGGGCTGCGATCGCTTGTGCAGCCATGCTAAGCTAAAAAAGTTTTGTGCAGAACAAGACTAGTCCTTCAGTTACTTACCCTGTGCGATGGATCCAGCGATGATGGTCCCGGAATTGACGTCAGAAAACTGCCCTCCAAACGCCTGGACACGCCTGCGCTCGGATCTCCACGCCCAGAAAATGGTGAGTATCTGCCCCGGAACACCTTCCGCTGTCAATCTTCTTGCAATCACGCTAACGAACACGTTCTTCTTTCTTGTGGTCATTGCCCGGCGACGGCTGTTGCTGAGCAATGACGCGTGTGCGCATTGCAGGCGCCGTGCATGCGCATTTTTGACCCGTTTGCACAGCAGCGATGAACCGCAGCGTGTGAACGGGTTGGAATGACCCCCAATGTCTCTGTCACCAGCAAGGACATTTTGGTGATCTGTCACCAGGTAGCCCTTCGCTTATACCTATACGCAATTATTAATATTCAATTGATAATATCACATTCATGTACAGTAACATGGATTTTGAGCAGTTGGAGACCTATGGATTCTTCAAGAACACAAAAAATAGCACGCTGAACTAACTGTGTTTAATTTGAAAAAATATTTACAAGGCTTAGTTAAAATGTTACAAAGATTAATATACAATAAGCAAAATAAATTCAGTATTAAAAATAGACTAAATCAGCATAACTCACAATAAAATATGAAGTATGACCTGGCGTGAATGAGATCAATTAGAAATTGATGGAACACCACAGCATCTCTGAGAACCCGTCCCATTGATTCACAAGACATTTTATCTTTCCAGCAAGCTGCTCCTGGGGCCCCACCTTTGTGATTAACTCTCTCAGTACCAAAATTAATTTGTGACCAAAATTTATTTTGATGGGCTCACAGACCTTAGGTCTGAAAACATGGTACTTGGACCAGTGGCGGAACTAGTGAGAGGTGAGCCCAGGTGCAAAAATTTAATTTGGGCTTCCCCCAAGATAAATGAGGTAGGGCCTTGTTGCAATATGTGCCTGTGCCCCCACCACAGCAGCATTTTCACCACATTCCTCATTGTGTGCTCCAAATGCCCTAAACATCTCTGTTGCATGGCCCCGCAGCAGTGTGTTGCCCACATGCCCTCCTGTGTGCCCCAAATGCCTTAAGCTTCTCTGTCACATGACCCCCCAGCACCATATTCCACTATATGCTACACTACATCACTACACTACTTCCCCCTACATGCTGCACTTTATTACTACACTGCACTACATTCCCCACCATAACATTAGAACATCTCAGTGCCTCCCTACACATGACCTCACCATGAGGAAGCTCCAGACAGATTTGAACGAGCACAACATGGAGTGGAAGAAGGGGGGCTGGCCTGGTCATCTGGAGAGGAGAGAGCTGAATAGTGGGTAGCAGGGAAAAGTGGAAGGAGGAGGCGGGCCTGGCCTTCTGAGTGTGAAGGAGCAGAATAGACTATAAGGCTGCAGGGTAGATGGGAAGGAGGGCGGCAGAGTAGAGGGGAAGGAGTGGAAGGACGGCCTGGTCCTGCAGAAGGGAGGGAGTACTTGGGTACAGCAGCACCACTTGGTCCTGAAGGAGAACCCAGCCACCACGTACAACAGATCACTTGCAGATGATGCGGACGCAGCTAAGACTTTATGCACTCACTGACACTCTGCTGGCACCCCTCCTCTCCTCCAGCCTTCTGCTTCGTTACTGGCCGGCCGGCCGGCCGGCATACTATAAGAACTCATTCAGACTCACTATTAGTACTGCTAATGCTGGCTGCAGGCCCTTTTAGTGCTGCGGGCCCTGGTGTAATGCACCGGCTGCACCACCGGTAGTTCCACCGCTGACTTGGGCTATTTTTTCGTGGTGCTTTTCCCCATGTTTCTCTTTTTTTGCAAAAATTTCCGATGAATAGGCATTGGCTTATCTCATGGTAATGCACAGGTAGATGTGTGGACCAACTAACAGAACATACCGTATTTCATGACATATTTGGTACAGTACAGGGGGTGATTTCACCCATAGTGTGAATTACCCTTTACACCCATGAGGGCACCTATCAACCAATTTTTCTTAAATGTATTTTTAGCTTTTCTATAAATCACGGAAGGAGTTTCACTGTAGAAATAATTGTTCTACTGTTACATAATCCTTTTCCATTACTACTTCCATCACGTTCCATTACATTGTAGCAGCAGTTCTCAGAATTCTACTTTTTCCATTCCCAGTAGTTTCTATGTTTCTGTATAGTGCTGAGGCTACCAAGAGGTAAATAAGGGGCCGACAAGATGGTCCGAGTGGTTCTTATCTGCCGTCACATTCTATGTTTCTTCATTTTAGCGTGATGGAAATCTGCAGACGCAAGTATCAGCTCGAATCAAGTGTCAATCTAACAGGTTTGCATTTCATATGCATTTTTACTAGGGTGATAAATCTGTTCAATACGCCTGTGGGTACGTACAGAACCATTAATGCTGGCACGGTGTAATTTATAAAGCAGGTTCATACTGAAACTGCTGCAAAATAACGTTTTGTTTCCTGTAAACGCAGGAGTAAAAATATTATAATTATGTCACAATAAGCACAGAACAGGGTTTTTGAGCTATTATACAGCACAAGGCGTCAAGCCCAGCGTTGCAGCATTCATGACCCATGTCTGCCAGCGTGCCCTGGTCTACGGGTGAGAAATAATGAAACAGTGTACAGATCTTGCCTATAATGTGCCTGTATGTATGGGCCGGTGATAGAGCCGCCATATTTGTCCAGCTGTTTCATTGCCCATCATGCAGACGTAACGGCCTCTTATTGCAACGCGTAATGTGTAATTCCTATGGCAACTGCCTGTGCAGCTGTAGGAAATGTTCCTGATCCTTAGCTGCAGTTTGTTACTGGGGAACGCCAAACCTCTACTGCCAATTCCTCTTTACAGTCTGATTTATTGACGGTCAGATACTTTTTCATTAGGGAATTGAGATTATAAATCTCCTGCCTTTTAGAAAACTCGCACCCTAATCTCCAGAGAGATCTGAGAAAAACATCCTCTCCTCGGGCATGGAATACAGCCAGAGCTGCAATCAGAAATTGTGGGGCCCGGGACTGATAAAATAGGCAGGAATAGGCTGAAGTGATCGCAAGCGCTGAGTAGGTTCAGAGCTGGTTTTGCAGAGCTCGGCTGCACAGGCGTTCGCACTTCTGCTAAGCTAAAATATACTCCCCAGTGGGCGGCGGCAGAGCGTTTATACAGCTGCTAAAACTAGCCAGCGAGCAATCAACTCGGAATGACCCCCAATGTGGATTGAGCTACAGCAGGGGTGAGGCATAGTTGCCACGTCGGCTCAACATGGGGGCGGGGCAGAGGTATGACACGTTGAAGGGGGCGCGGTGGAGGCGGAACCAATCAGCTCCCAATTGTCATACTACAGGCTGTTTGAAAAATGACAGTTATGAAGTGAGTGGCTCCTTTATCTCTCTCCATGGCTTAGGGTACATAGGGGGAGATTTACTAAGCCTTGAAAAGTGATACATTTCACGGAGATAAAGTGCCAGCCAATCAGCTCCTAGCTGCCACGTTACAGGCTGTGTTCGAAAAACGACAGCTAGGAGCTGTCATTTTTTTTGTTCTGCGTCTCAGTGCGGTAACAACTGAACGCTGAGGAGCTGCCGTCGGGAACAGCACCTTTTTTCTTTTGCGCCAGTTTCCATAGCTGACCCCTTTTCTTTTCGGTGATGGCCAACTGCCACTCGGCAGCGTCTGTCTTATTGCGCTGACTGTGCGACTACCAGCATAAAGCAGCGTTTCCATCTGCTGAGCCAGTCAGGGCACTTTTCTATCACAAGGAATTCTATGGCCTCATTTGCACATTTCAGGGTGTGCGTATAGGGGAACGCCAGACCGCGCTCATAAATGCTGTTAATAATAGATGATGCCTCGTCCCTGAGCATCTGTCACACATTCCTTTACCTACTCTAAAAAAAGCTGTTGTTCTGCTCTGCACAGATATTAGCGTTAATCAGCTGACGGAGCTATTTATTCCGCAGATCTGCTGATAATAAAAATGACATGTAAAGGTTAATCTCTGCGTGGCGTGGATTCCGCCGCATCCTGCGCATGTTTGCAAGCATTGTTACGCTGGGAGCAGAGCTGGCCGGGAACAGGCAGCGGAGAAACACTTTGTTTTGTAGCAGATAATTCTCCCTGGACTATATTGATTGTACATTTAGATGTTCACATTGCTTACAAATGCTTCCATGAAATATGCCCGACATAGCTCGTTTTAATTACTCCCAGAGGATCTGTATTCCTGGAGCCAAATCTGAGCAGTTCCAGCTTCCCCTCGACCTCCCCCAGACTGCGGCTGTGTTCCAGTCCCTATGAGGGTGTTTGTGAATTCAGAGGGAAAAAAAGTTACTGCAAAGTTGAGAGAACTTCCAAACTTATTGTAAAGGGGAGAGGACTGTCACATGGGGCCTAATTCTGAGTTGATTGCAGCAGCAAATGTGTTAGCAGTTGGGCAAAACCATGGGGGTCATTCCGACCCGTTTGCACGCAGCGGTTTATCACTGCAGTGCGAATGGGTGTGGAATGTGCATGCGCGGCGGCCGCAGTGCGCTTGCGCAACGTTGCTGTCGCCGGGTTACGTTGCGGCTACCGATGGAACCGGTCGCAGAGCCGACCGCAAAGAAGATTGACAGGAAGAAGGCGTTCCAAGGCGGATCCGGACCGTTTGGAGCCGTTTTCGGGGAGTGGGGGGCGTGTCCAGGAGAACGGAGGGCGGATGTCTGACGTCAAAGCCGGCTCCAGCATCGCTGAGATCGTCGCACAGAGTAAGTATGTCCAGGCCTAGTCTTCTTTTGCTTTACATTTTTTAAGCATAGCAGGGCTGCGATCGCTTGTGCAGCCCTGCTAAGCTAAAATACACTCCCCCATAGGCGTGGACTATTGATCGCAGCAGCAGCAAAAAGTTGCCGGCTGCGATCAACTTGGAATGATCACCCATGCTGCACTGCAGGGGGGGTGGCAGATGTAACATGTGCAGAGAGAGTTAGATTTGGGTGGGGTGTGTTCAAACTGGAATCTAAATTACA
Organism: Pseudophryne corroboree; assembly: GCF_028390025.1. Lineage (NCBI taxonomy): Eukaryota > Metazoa > Chordata > Amphibia > Anura > Myobatrachidae > Pseudophryne > Pseudophryne corroboree. Next base: position 377,841,361 of record NC_086453.1, read on the forward strand.
GTGTAAAAATAAAGCAGCCAGTATTTACCCTGCACAGGAACAAAATAACCCACCCAAATCTAGAGATGTGCAGCGGGCATTTTTCGGGTTTTGTGTTTTGGTTTTGGATTCGGTTCCGCGGCCGTGTTTTGGATTCGGACGCGTTTTGGCAAAACCTCCCTTAAGAATTTTTGTCGGATTCGGGTGCGTTTTGGATTCGGGTGTTTTTTTTTCCAAAAACCCCTCAAAAACAGCTTAAATCATAGAATTTGGGGGTCATTTTGATCCTATAGTATTATTAACCTCAATAACCATAATTTCTACTAATTTCCAGTCTATTCTGAATGGGTATGGATCATTAGATCGACAGTGTCTAGGTCGACAGTCACTAGGTCGACAGGGTCAGTAAGTCAACATGAGTTTTTCATGTTTTTTTGGTGTTGTTTTCTCCGTACAGTGACCGGGAACCCCAATTAGTGCCCGTGTCCCCTCGCATGGTTCGCTTCGCTCGCCATGCTTCGGGCAAGGTGCCTCGCTCCGCTACCGCTGTGCTTGGCACAGATTACCGTTCCCAATCGTAGTCCACGTGGATCGCAAAGTATGAAAAAAATTGAAACAAATAATTTTTTTTTAAAAAAAACCTCAAGTCGGCCTTTTGACCTGTCGACCTTCTGACCCTGTCGACATAGTGACTGTCGACCTATAGTGGTCGACCTAAACATTGTCGACCTAGACACTGACGATCTTCAGACCGGATCCCGTATGACACACAGCAAATGGTGCAGGAAGACGTGCACTGAGAGATCCACAGCAGCCGAGGTTGCTGCAGGTAGGTTGGAGAACTCACCTTCCCCCCTTTCTCATGACTTTAGCCTGACACCTCATATGGACGGTACCGTGCGTCTCAGCCATACTTTCCTGCTTTTCTTTACTCTTCTCCGGGAGAAGCCTGGATAGGAGCCGCTGCAGGGAACTTCAGGGGATTGGGCCGGGCTTTGACATCATCAAGCCCCGCCCCCACCACGGGAAAATGCCACTATTAGCGGGTCCGTATGGAAGGAGGCAAGGCTAAAATGACACGTTTGCATAATTTTAGCCCCTCCCCACAGACACGCGAATGCTGGGGATTATCTCTCCATCCTGCCCGCTTCACTAGGGTGCGGGCAGGATGCGGGAGATCTGCCTGCTCTTCCGGGGGGCCCCCAAAAAATCGTCCCTTCCCTCTTTCCTGTAATGTTGCTACGGTCAATAGGTGGGGGGGACACAACCTTATGGTTTCCCAGCCCTCACGACTGTTTGTTGCTTTGTTTCCTTTCCCTGCTACAAAGTGACATGTCATGCCCATCTCTACCTCACAGTCTTCTGTTGCCGTCACTTTCCTGATGGGCATTTTCATATGACTTTGATCTGATAAGAAGAAAAAGGGGCAGGATCTCCTTTTGCTGCAATTACTGTATGTCCTAAGACTTCTCTCCCAGCTGCATAGATACCCGGCCTTGCTGGATGCAGGAGGCAGAACATGAGGCACCGTCAGCTTGAATACACATCTCAGTTTGGCTCTGCTCTAATTTCATTGAAGTACTGATGTTATTTCTGCTTTTCTTGGAGCCTTGTGTGTGGCTGTGATGCCCGTAGACACCTGTCTAATGGCATATTCTGGGATTATCATTTACTCTTTGCACCCTGCAGAAATTTGGTATGCTGCGATTCTTGTAATTAGAGACAGGATCATACAAGAAAAGTGAATGACTTTTGCTTATCTCTACATAGACGCACCCATCTCTACATAGACGCACAACAGCCCGTCTTGGCGCTCCAGGTCCTTGGGAAGTCGACCGCACTGAACGCCTTTCTCAATCAAATTCTGCATCTTAGTCACATGGAAAAAACAACTGGAAGCAACAAGACTACTTTGTCAGACTACACCGATCAATTTGATGTGCGACATTTGTACAACTGTGCGACAGCGTCTGACTCTGTGTAAGAAGGGCTCCGTTGCGGCGGCTGCGGATTCTGCTCATGCCACGTTCCATTGTGCTTCATCTGTCATTTTGTACCTGCGTAAAACCAAATCCGCTGCGGTCAAAGTCACAGCCTAACGTCTGTAGTACACTGGGAGTGGTGTTCAACTGCGTCTGTAATGCAAACAAGAAGCTAAATTCAATGAAAAATATAGGACCCGATTCAGAACACAAGATTTACTAAAAGGATGTGGTCGCATGTGCAGGGCCCATCCTGTACATGTACCCGCATTTTCTGCGGTCACCCACAAAAAATGCGAACACCCTCTGCCTGTCAATCAGACAGAGACTTTTGCGGGGGGGGGGGGGGGGCGGCAATGATCCATTTCCTAGTCAGAGACGGAGCGTTGCTGGGTGGAGGTGGGGAAATGGGGACGGCGTCATCCAAACGGGGGGGCATGTACGTGACTGTGGCAGCTGCGTGACCTCACACGCAGCCACCACAATCAGAAAGATGGTGGTGGGCCTCCTGAAAAGGGGGACGCGGTGGTCAGCTGGGCGGCCTTTCCCTGGAATGGGCGGCTACCAGCATGCGATCACAAGGATTGCAAATTCTGCTACTTAGCAGAATTTGCAATCCATACTGAATCAGGCCCATAGAGCATTAATCTCTCAGAACATCTTAGTCGCATTGGGCATCTCGCGCCATAGGGAGCGTAGATTCTAGGTGTATGAAGTCACATCTGTAATGAAAAATCACTTCAATTTATCAATAGCATATCACCAGAGCAGAAGAGCGCTATTCTGATGTCCTGGTGATCTGGCAGTGATAGTTCACTAACCATTTTGCTGGGACAACTTACATCATAAAAAAAGTGTATAATTTTTTTTTAAACATTTGAAAAAATGTTTTATTTAAAGACTGGACATCTTTTAAACTGTCTTTCTCTTATTGCCCTCTGGGGACAGTGTCACAATTCCAGCCTGCACTTAGATACCACAATCTAAGACAGCTAGGTTATGACAATTTTGCACTTCAGTCACTTAGGATAAATACACCACTTATTCTGCCACCACAAAAGAATTAAAGGGAAGCTTTATGTTCTCCACACAAATATTAATATTTCACACTTAGTTACACATAAGTATGTAGCACTGATCTCACAGGCTAGCAAGTTCAACAAGAAACACAAAGAATACGCTAGATTAAATGTATTTAATCCCAAAAATATTTCCAAGGTTTGGTTACATAAAAATATTATAAACATGGACAGACAAATTATATTGCATGAGTTTCAATTAAAAAAAATAAAAGGGAGGAAATCAGAATTGGGTCAATTACAAACAAGGCCTATTTTCTTCTGTGGAAGAGATCACAGGAATACATTGATACACCCCTTGGTCAAAGCTTGACTTCTCTTCAGATATTGACTACTTTGTGCAGGGAGCACATCCCACTCTTATCCTCTTGCAGCTGCTCCCCTGCCCCCACCTTTGGAATTAACTCTTTCAGTAGCAAAACGTAATAGATTGTTTTGATGTATTTGTGGTCTCTTAGTTCTTACAACACAGGGTTTTCCAAACATGGTCACCATATCAAACTAGCAGGGTCTACACAGAAGTTGCAACAAATCGGTTAGGATTGGTAACATAACCCCGAGCACAGTGATATGTGCAGAGTATAAAAACATCCTTAGATCTTATTATCTGCATCTTCAAAATAATTCAACACCTCCATGGACTTAGGGGGACATTTACTAAGCAGTGATAAGAGCGGAGAAGGTAGCCAGTGGAGAAGTTGCCCCATCAACTAATCAGCAGCTCTGTATCATTTTACAGTAAGCAAATTATAGATGTTACTAAAGTGCTGATTAATTGCCATGGGCAACTTCTCCACTGGCTCACTTCTCCGCTCTTATCACTGCTTAGTAAATGTCCCCCTATGTGTCTCTTGAGTGGGCATGGTAAGGAAAACATTGCCCTCTATACATGACCCCCTGCTGTGTATAGTAAACACACACTCAGACAACCAGACCAAACTGTATGTATTTTGGCTTGGTTCAATTAATTGGCTTGCTAATTACAGAACTGCAATTTGACATACAGTTTGAAAAGAAAAATTTTCATATAGAATATACATTGATAGGTTATACAAAGGAACGTGTAATGTTATGGTTCCTATGTCACTAATACTGTAGTGATAACAGATCCAGTATATCAGCAAAGCTTGGTAAGTAGGTTCCCCATATATATGGCAGAAACCCCATCATCAGCTTTTGGCACTTTGATAAAGAAGCTCAAAATATTCGATTTATCAGCGTCTTTGATAATGTAACAATGGTAATTCACACCCAAACGGTTGTGCGGCTCACACCATAGATGGCATTTACATCATCTTCTTCTCCGCCTGTATGGTCGGGTTTTACTGTCTCTCTGACCCTGACGAGTGGGGACTAGTGATAGTATTAATAGTAATTAGCTGCAAGCTCATTATCATGACAAACGAACGGTTTAAGACAAAGTTGATGGTGTACAGTACAGAAAGTGTCGAGGTCGGAGATTTTTCTGTGGGCATTATCCCACTAGCTGAGACATGCAGTTTTGGCAGATGAATAAAATATAGCATTAATAAAATATCAATGCCAAGGGGATACATAGTTGGCATACTAAATGCATCCACGTCTTTTTAATGCACTGACATGTTGCTGTCATCACCACTTGCAGCCTAGTATTTTAAGGGGCTCTTAACTTAGTATGACAGTGCAAGTTAAGCATTGATTTAAAAAGTCTACGTGTTCACCGAAGGCTCTTTCTTTCATAGTGTCTTATACGGGACTGTTGGTGTATCTGCAAGTGAGAACGTCTTCCCAGCTGATGTACGGTGTGGATGATAGTCTGGATTCTTCAATGGGAGTACACCTGTGACACCTGTCATATTCATTCTTTAGGATTTCATTTTTTTAGTGTAAAAGTTTTCTTCCATAACTTAAGCCCAGGACTAAAATATAGTATATATGTCATAATGACCAGGTTTTTCTGCACAGTACTCCTGGCGCCCAGATCTTCATAACATCGTATAGCAGTGCTTCTCGCAGTGATCATAAGAGAACGCCCCTGGCAACCACACATCTCACTATTTGACAGTATGAACTATTTACTCTCCTTTATTTTCTGTGTTTCAGAACTTTTTGGATTGGGTTTTTTTAATAATTTTGTTAACTGTATTTTAAAAAGTCTAAAAATAAATATTAAAATTCTGTTCCAAGTACTATGGTGTGCTGAATTATCATTACTGTCTTCTGAGTGTGGACCTCTGTGATATCCTGCTATAGAGCAACGGTAAGAGGTTTCCATGGAGAAAGCAGCACTTTCATCCAAAACATGGGTAAACGGGCTTTCAGGTCTATTTAACCATGTTGGTAAAAGCTGGTTCCTTTTCAATAAAACCCGGTGCCAGCAATTCTCTAATCTCACCCCCATCGGACCACCTGTTCTTCCTGATTCACCATTTATTCCTTTATTTCATACGCTCTTTCCCAAGCCCACAGAATGTAACCAGAGCCGGCCCTAGGCATAGGCAAACTAGGCAAATGCCTAGGGCATTTAGTATGCCATAGGGCACACGCAGCTTCTACTGATTAAAATGATAAGCGGCATGCCTATATTCTGTGTGTGACTGCCGCTGTATCTGCATACGAAATGCTACGTTACAGTGTATTCCTGGAAATCACTGTAACGTAGCATTTTGTATGCAGATATAGCCACAATCACACACAGAATATAGGCATGCCGCATATCATTTTAATCAGCAGAAGCTGTTTGTGCTTCCTAGCCACATAATAATGCAAATAAGATGCATTTTCATGAAAAAAAAGTCGCCCCACGTTAACAGAGCTGCCAGCTGACTCACGCTAGGCATCTCTTGCTGCATGGCGTATTGAGGTAAGATGTATGAGGACATATCTGTATCCAAGCAGAGGCAGATGTCACATTGTTAGCACCATGTGAGTGCTGTGTGCGGGTGGGTTGGTTGTGCAGTAGTGTTCGGCATGTGTGTAAGAGGCATTATGTGTGTCATGTGTATAAATGCATTAATAATGTGCAGCAAATGTGTAAGGGGCACTATGTGTGTCATTATGTGTATAAGTGCACTAATAATGTGTGGCATATGTGTAAGTAGCATTATGTGTATAAGGGCATTGATAATGTGCGGCATATGTTTAAGGGGCATTGTGTGTCTAAGGGCATTAATAAAGGTTGGCATAATGTGTAATGCGCATTATGTTTATAAGGACATTAATAATGTATGTCATATGTGTAAGGGGCATTACTGCATGGTATTATGTGTATAAATGCATTACTAATGTGTGGCATTATGTGTATAAGGTACTCCACATGTAACTAACCACACAATATTAAATGAGAGGAAAGCAAAACAAAAAAACAGATACAGACAGATGAATATCCCAGACAGAGGCAACCGCTTCCCCCCATAGACAGAGGTTCCCGGACGCAACATTTGGCCTCCCTCTTTCTACAAGGGTTTCTAACCTGCTTCTACATGGCTTAATTAATTCTGTATATTGCGGTCACAAAATCAGAATCCTCTCTATTTCCACGTATATTTACACATAGAAGAAATTGACTTGTTGAAATTGTTGCATAGACAAACCATACCACAACTAAAATAGATTAAACAACAAGAATTATGATGTTATAAAAGAATATAAAAATAAGACCATAAACATAATTCCGCTAACAGTAGGAGAGATGATGAAAAGTTGCAAACAAATTCCAACACAGCGAGAGAAATAGGGAACTTATTAATGAACCCCACTGCAGTAGGAAAGAAACTATTCATATGATGTGAGGTTTTGGTCTTGATAGAAGGAAACCTACTTCTGGATTGCAATCTCTGAAAAAGATAATGACTAGGATGGGACAGGTCGTGATAGTCTTCTCAGCCCTCTTCTCTATCCTAGAGTGATAGATGAAGAGAACTAATAAAAAACACGAGTATAGCGTAGCATTAAGGCAGCACAATAATCTATAATAAAGGCTAAGGTACAGTTTTGCTCACTTAGAGCTTCCTCTATAGGTTGCTGATGTCTTGGCTATATTGAGAAGGGAGGAAGTACTGTATGCTGAGGAAGAACGTCCCCTAGGGCAGAAGTCTGTTGAGAAAAGTCTAATGTAGAGCTACTGCTCAGGAGATGAAATAAGAGATGACAACCATATCCAAAGACTGGTTGGTCCATCTGGAAAATAAGTATAAAGACCTGGAGAAAGTGAATGTCAGAGAGTGGTATCAGGAAGATCTGTTGCAGCCAGACTCACATGTTACCGAGAAGGTTGCTCTGAGTGTCACACAAGGATTTCGTGAAGCTGGCAGTGAACATGCTCTTGGATGGTGGTCAGATAATTAAGTTACTCCAGAAAAGCTGGAGGACAGAGTGGACAATCAATGCACAAGGAAACATCCTTGTGGTCTTAGGTAAGTGGATGGAGGTGACCACAAATACGTTTGTAGGGACTAGAAAGGAGAAAGTAGACCTACATGGGACACCACAGAGACCAGCAATGCAAGGGGGATCTTCCTAAATGAGCTAATGATTGCTCGCCGAGTGAAGAGTAAGCATCTCTTGGTTTAAGGGTTGATCCATGGCTGGTCAACTTGAGAATCATGAAGGAGCATTGCTGACCCTTGCCAGCAAAAACCAGCACTATAGAAAAACAAAGCTCCCAGGGCCGGCCAGGATCATCTGGAAAGGAAAGCTCCCAGTGGGGCACCTTTTATTTATTAGGCAGCTAGGCCATCAAGGTGTCCACATCTTTAATAGCGAGGCACTACTCATGCAGCGTATAGTGCTTTAGGCCTTGTTATTCATCCCTTGTCAGCCAGGCCCAAGACCTGTGGAACCAGTGATCAGTAGGTTCAATAGGTGATAGTAGGTCACCGCCCCCATTGTAGACTTGGCACCAGATGGGTTAGATTTCAGCCATGGCTTTGTGTAGAGATTGCATGTTCTCTCGTGTTTGTTTGGGGTTCCTCCATGTGCTCCAATTTTCGTTCCACATTCCCAAAACATAATATTAGACTAATTAGCTTCTGGAATTAAACCTAGCTTGCATGTAGGTCCTTGTGGTAGGGAATATACATTGAAAGCTACATCAAAGTGAATAACTATTCTATGTATAGTGCTGCTTAATGTGTTTGTGTTTGTATGTGTGTTTCTGTGTGTGTAGTGTGTACATAACTGTTAATAAATTGATAATGTCGATTTTATATTAAAACATAAAGCTATACCTTTAAACACACTTTTACCATGGAGCCGCTGCGGCCGCTTGACTTAATATGCACTCTACGTACCTTTTACGCTATTTACGTAATGAGTCCCGTACAATGTACGGACTCTGCGTACAAACGCCGCACTGTAGGTACAAAGTACCCGCAGCGCGTACACACCCAATTGATAACGCTTTTAAACCTTATACAGATAAGCAATACAATAATGAATACACTTTAAACCTTAGCAGGGAAAATAGGACACGACACCAATTGTGATTTTACCACTGGGTTCCGACACCACAGTGGATTATTTCTGAAAGGGGGTTTACAATACAAATTATGCACTACAATACAACAGAGTAAATGGCTACAGTCAATGTACATACGTGAGTAGATTCGCTTGCGCAACCCAGCCCGGTCCTCCGCAATCAGGTTGATAGCGTTGTGAGTCTTGTGTGTGGCCAGGCTGCAGCAGGCTTTATTTATACAATTCTTCCAAAAGCAATACAATGGATACTGTAATCCCTTTGTCCATTGGACACAGGAATGCACTTTTACAGTACAGGAGAGGTCATAGGTTGATTTGAAAAGGTAGGCGATGTCTTTCCTAACTGCTCTTGTGGGTGGTCTCCTCTGGATTCCCGCCGCATACATAATATACAGTAAATACAGTTTATATCTATATTCTGCTTCTGCACCTAACTATCCTCAGGAACATGTGATCTTCCGCAAACCAACACCAGATTGTTACCCTTAAAATACCCTACAGCTGGATACCAAACACCACCTTATAACCTTAGTCTGTCCCCTCTTATCCTGTAAAGGTGAATCCCTTAGTTCTGGAATCATTTAAACTATTGTTACTTTCTGATGTGGTGCAGGGGGACTATGTGTACAATGTGCACTATTTGGATTAAATATGTAATGTATTGATAGCTCTCCATGCGTTCACAAACTCTGCCGTAAATACCCATACCACGCGCAGGACCGCGGGAGCGACCATACGCAAATTGCGGATATGTGAACGCACGGCAGAACAAGTGCACACGCAGCGGGCATGTGTGTGTGGTTTGTACTTGATGTGTGTGCTGCAATATTTTTCGACTTTGACAAAATCTATAAGCCCCATCTAGCAGTGAGCACCCCTTTCCTCTACCCGCTTGAGGATGGGAGAGGCCTCACACAGTTATCGCCACCTCTCCCTCCGCAGCTGCCAGAGGTGAGGAATATACTGTAAGCCGCCAGATGTCACAGTCTGTAGCTGCAAAGCTCAGTCATTGTGACATCTCACATTTACAGGAATCTGCACTTTAATCTCTAAACCTTACAATTCCACTGTAAATGATGTAATATAATGCAGTGCCGTCGTAGTAGCGGAGCACACTTATACCGAAGCGCATAGTATATGTGACAGTGACAGTAGTTCATTTTATTTATTTTACTATATGAACAATTGTTTTGCTTCTTATCTCCATAGCGTGTACGCTGAAGCATGTTCTTTATAATCCCCGGGCTCGTTAGCCTGACAGTGACAAAGGCTGATGTGGTGGAAGGAGAGGAGAATTGGTCACAGTCTCAGGCTATGTAAAACATGTCTGTATGTGAGTGTCAGGGTCTGTTTCCATCACGCGCAGTAACTAGTAGTGATTAATCAAGTTCTCCTGTGTAGACACACTGTCCTTGACCTGAGTGTGAGTGGAACACAGAATGATTAGCGAGCGATGGGCCTTATTCCGAGTTGATCGCTCGCTAGTAACTTTTTGCAGCGCTGCGATCAGATAGTCGCCGCCTACACGGGAGTGTATTTTCACTTTGCAAGTGTGCGAACGCATGTGCAGCCGAGCGGTCCAAAAAAATGTTGTGCAGCTTCTGAGTAGGTCTGGACTTACTCAGCCACTGCGATCACTTCAGTCTTTTTGGTCCCGGAATTGACGTCAAACACCCGCCCTGCAAGCGCTTGGACACGTCTGCGTTTTCCCAAACACTCCCAGAAAACGGTCAGTTTGTTTATTATTTATTTATTTATTACCAGTTATTTATATAGCGCACACATATTCCGCAGCGCTGTACAGAGAATATTTGCCCATTCACATCAGTCCCTGCCCCAGTGGAGCTTACAGTCTATATTCCCAATCACATGTACACACCGACACACATTCATGCTAGGGTTAAATTTGTTGGGAGCCAATTAACCTGACAGTATATTTTTGGATTGTGGGGGAAACCGGAGTACCCGGAGGAAACCCACGCAAGTACGGGGAGAATATACAAACTCCACACAGTTAGGGCCATGGTGGGAATTGAACCCATGACCTCAGTGCTGTGATGCAGTACTGCTAACCATTACACCATCCATACTGCCCACCCAAAAATGTCCTCTTCCTGTCAATCTCCTTGCGATCGGCTGTGCGAATGGATTCTTCGTTAAATCCATCGCCCAGCTACGATCCTCTTTGTACCCGTACGACACGCCCATTGCGGTGCATACGCATGTGCAGTTTTGCTGAGTTTCAACTTGATCGCAGCACTGCAAAAAGTTGCTAGCGAGCGATCAACTCGGAATGAGGCCCTAGGTCATGCTACTAACCACCATGCATATATCCGCTGCAACCCAATTAAAAGCGTAACACCGAAAATATGTGCATGTTCCAATTATAAAACATTTAAGTCCGACAGTAATAGTGTTTTAATGTATCAATATTAAATGTGAAGCCGCCGTTAGATGTCCCTGTGCAATGAATAAATGCATATGGTTGGTGGTTTCTTGTAATCGATATGCGGCGATTATACTGTGTTTGTATCTCGTTATGTTTGTGTGAGCCCAGGGTATGTTTTATTTATGGGGGGTTTTGTTCTGGGTGTTAAACTTTTATATTTTAAGACTTGTTAAGGATGTAGCAAATGTGTTGTGCAATCAATATTTCAGGCCTTTGATCAGGAATTTAGCAGGTGGATTTTATAAAAGAAAAATGTATTGAACATAGAAGAAGTAAAAGAAGCTAATTCTTGGGGCCGTTGAACAGGGCCAGTGGGAGTGACCAGCCTTGTGTGGGTGTGGCCAGTTCTGTTAGGGTGTGGCCAGTACTATGTGGGCGTGGTCAGTGCCATGTTGGTCTGACAAGTGCTGTGTGGGTGTGGCCATTGCCAATTGGGCGTCACCAGCGCTGTGTGGGTGTGGTCAGCAGGGGAGTATGGGGTAAGATGAGCCAGGGTTTACCTATGTTCTCCCCTAGGCAAGGAAATTGAGACAGAAGTAAAATGAGAACATCTACCTTTATTTCAGGATGTCACCTGTCAATCGAAAAGATAAGAATGTATCTATCACAAAGGTTTGGGAAAATATGATTCCTTTAAAAAAAAAAAGAGGTCTTGGAGCTCAACTTGCCCCAGAGTAGGGGTAAGTTGATCCGAATCAATGCAGAAATTGAGCCACATGGGGTAAACTCACCTATTGACTTTTTTATTTTAAACATGAGCATAATAAAAAATAAAAAATCTCCTTTATAATAGCCCAGATCTGTGACTCTGTGCCTGTGTGACTAAAGCTGGGCGGAGTCACAGCGCTGGGCGGAGTCACAGTCACAGATCTGGCCAATTATATAGGAGATGGGAAAATGAACAACCAGCCGAGGATTCACTTTCTCTGGTGTCCCAGCATGGCTGCAGGTACAGCGCTCTCCCTGGCCAGCGGTCTGCCCAGGGAACAGCTCTCAAGGCGCAGCCCCTCTCTGTGCACCATGCTGCATGGGGGAATGCTCAGCTGCATGACCCGGGGATCAGGACCCAGCGCCAGCCCGCTGACCCTGCCGCACAGCTCATCCGCAGCAGCCGCCCACTGTACTCCACCCTGTGCAGGGACAGCACCACCACCAAGTCTTCCGCTCCTCAACACCCTGAGCGGGTCTGGGGCGCAGCAGCTGAGGACATTACATGGTTCAAGCCATGGACCAGAGGTATGGACAACCCCGCACCCGCCCCTCCCCCACTCGCAGCACCCCCGCACCCACCCTCCCCCACCAGTGGCACCCCCAAAACCACCCCTCCCCCACCCGCTGCACCCCTGCCCCTCCCCCACCCGCAGGCTCCCCTCACCCGCCCCTCCTCCACCCGCAGCACCTCCGCACCCACCCCTCCCCCACCCGCGGCGCCTCCTGACCCCTACCACACCCGCGGCGCCTCCGGACCCCCTCCCCCATCCACTGCACCCCCGCACCCGCCCTCCCCCAACCACGGCACCCTCGTATCCGCTCCTCTCCCACCCACAGCACCCCCGTTCCCCTCCCACCCGCATCTGCAGCACCACTGCACCCTCCCCTCCCTCACCAGCGGTGCCTCTGGACCCCCTCCCCCATCCACCACACCCCCGAAACTGCCTTTCCCCCACCCACGGCACCCCCACCAGCAGCACCCCAGCACCCGCCCCACCCCCAAACGCGCCAACCCCCCTTTGTGGGAATTATGTAGGTTTATCTTTCCTATGAGAAATCTTGCCCTCACTTTGGAGATCTCAATTTCAACTGGCTCATTTTACCTCACAGTTATATACATATATAAATTGAGCAACTTTAATTTTTTTTAGGTTTTTCTCTAATATCTTCCCATTGCCTACAGACTGTGGAAGAATGCGTTGTCTGGGCCTCGTTAAAATTCAGTCTCCCTATATGCACAAAGTAGAGGCTGGCTCTAATCACAGACTAATACCAGTGTGCCCTATTAGCAGTGGAGGCTGTGGTTTGAGTCCTTGGTTTGAATTACCTTGCATGGTGCACCAAACTGGCTGATGACCTTGAGGAAAGCCTCACTAAGTACCTAGACCCCGCTGAGGGGACAGATATCTGGGAGCTACAATGCTGGTCCAGTGTGGATAATTGCTCGAGACTGTGTGAGAAAAACCCCTACTTGTACATAAAGCATAAATTGGCGCAACAGTCAGGAGCTGAACCCTCCCTGATGGTGGAGACCTTGGCTTAAAACCCCTTGCGAGCCTTTGCTAATACATTGGAAGTTGCATTTGCCCAGGGGTTCCCAACCAGAGGCGTCACTAGGGTTGGTGTCACCCGGTGTGGTAACTCATGGTGTCACCCCCCCCCCCCCCCCCCCCCATGGTCCTCCTCCTGTATAGCACACCACACGAAACCCTTAGTAATGTACTAGTGCTAGTTTTACTTGTAAATCATAATTCCTGTATATCACTATATAGAGAGATCTAGATATGATGTAAATATATATGTATTGATAGATATATATATATATATATATATATATATATGTGTGTATAGAGAGAGAGAGAGAGAGAGAGAGAGAGACATACACTGACGATGTGTGTGCGTATGGAGGGGTTGTTGCGCCGTCATCTAACCCACAGCGGGGTTAATGCATAGCAGCAATATGGATGTGGCACTCTGAGGACTTTTCAGTTAAGTAAAAACGGCCACGGACGCCTTAAGAAGATGTCAACGTTTAATTTCCTTTATTTGCAATAAACCTCATCTAACCACGCTGTGGGCATAACAACCCCTCCACACGCACACACATTACAGAGCAGGTAACCCGCATATCTACATAAAACTCTAAAAAAAGCAAAGATCCACATCATCTACATTGAAAAACCCAGATCCACATAAAATACATTGCAAAAGCCAGATCCACATTAAAAATAAACCACTGAAAAAGCCAAATCCACACACAATATCCACATAAAATACATTGCAAAAGCCAGATCCACGTTAAAAATAAAAAACATGGAAAAAGCCCCATACCCACATAAAATATATTGCTAAAAGTAGATCCACATTAACAAAAAAATACTTAAAAAGCCAGATCCACATGAACAAAAAAAAAAACCCTGTAAAAGCCAGATACACAAAAAAAAAAAAAAAATAACAGTTACAGTACTGTACTCACCATTGGCTGAAGACTTATTGTTTTGCGGGTCCCTCACCGTGGAGCTCACAGACGGGCAGGCTGCGGGTGACCAAGCAACAGCAATGTGACACTGCAATGCATCAGGCTATCGGGATGGGGATAACCAGGCAGAGCGGTGGGCGGCCAGTAGCCATTTTTAATGTAGCGCCTATCTGCGAACCAATAGGAGCTCGCCGGTCCGCGAGCTAAGATTGGCTGGAGGTCGACACCTCATTTGAAGTGTTGTCAGCGCTATCATCCATAGCTGCCCAGCCCCTGCCTGACCGGTTGTGTCTATGTTACCTTCGTGATCAGGACCAGAAAGTGACAGCACGAGAGGGCAGGAGATCATTTCCGCCCTTACAGCACCTAAATGTTTTATCCATTCTCCATTCATTTGAGGTTATTTTGTTTTATATATGCACGATTAGACCCTCGTGGCCTCACTTCACTTGCCACGCTTTGGGCTCGGTGTCGCGCTCCGCTACGCTCGCCACATGTTATTATTACAAATGGTTTGTGACATGGACCCAGGGGGTTATGGGAAAGGTCCTCCCCACGAAGGGTAACTAGACACTACCCTGCCTGACCGCATGCCTGGCCCCCACCCCATAGTGTTCCCGGCCCTGGTCGCCAGGCACCAATACCTGGTCGCCATGGCGTCTTGGCCCCCGGAATTTGTCATGTCATGCCATACACACTTATTAAATGTGATCTAATTTACCTTTGAATAATCAGATAAACATTTATTGCACTGCATTTAGTATATCAATATTAATGTACACAGTACAGCAGTCACATGCACAGACTGCACAGGAGCTTATAGTTACATCAACATTAACTTACTCCGCTCCAGACAGGCCAGCCATGCTCTTGTTGCTTTTTGAGGGTGCGAGCTGCGCCACAGGACAGTCTCTCAGCTCGTCCCGTAGAGTTCCCGCCCGCTCCTCCCTGCCTCCCTGCCTCCCTGCCTCCCTGCCTCCCTGCCTGAAACCACAGCCGCTGCAGCGCAGAGAGAGAGACTCGCGAGATGATGATGTCATCATCTCGCGAGTCTGTTCTTCGTCCTTAGCTCCGCAGCGGCGGCTATGAGTGAGCCGAGATGCAGTGCCGGACAGGACGGAACCTAGTGACAATAACCCCGGCAGCGCATCCGAAGCACGCTGTCCGCGCCGAAGGGGGTATGATTAGTGTTTAAACACAGCGGGTGACGGGCGTGACTGCGGCCCACTACAGGAGGAGGGGGTGCGGACGTGAGAGCGACTCTATTTGGTGTCACCCCATTGAAGGAGACACCAGGGTGCGGGCCGCACCCCCCGCACCCACCAAGTGACGCCACTGTTCCCAACCCTGGTCACTAATAGCCCAGTGCTGGCTGGGCTATTACTGGGAGTCCCAGTAATACTGGCTATCACTGGGAGTCCTTCTTTACAGTCTCAGGCTGGTTGATGACATTGAGAAAAGTCTACCAAAAACATTCACATAATTCAGTGGACTAATAACCAGGTAGACTATTGACTGCAATGGTGGAGGCACTGGGTCAAATTCTCGGGCAGGCTTTTTATACTACCAGGACCATCCGGCCAGTTGATGTCATTGATTGAAGGCTCCCTATCACATTACTAGTAGACTGGTGATCGGCAGAGAATGATAATGGAGCTCCTGTTGAAGTCCCCAGGTAGCCTTCTCTTTTGCACCTTCTACCTTATGTTGCACCAGGTTTGCAATCGGAAAGTCGCCGCCCAGACAGAGTGAAATTCAGCCCCGTGCAAGTCTGCATACGCCGTGCGAAAAGCTTTGCAAATGCCGGTCACCTGCAAATCTGTTCGCAACTCACTCACCATTGAATGATTTTTCCAGTCTGTGCAGTGTGTGCGTAGCCCAGGACTTACTCCTACAGTGCGATACAAACAGGCTGATCGGGGCCGGAGCTGACGTCACACACTTGCCCTGAAAACGCTTGGGAACACCTGCGTTTTTCCTGACACTCCCAGAAAACGGTCAGCTACCACCCCCAAACATCCTCCTCCTGTCAATCAACCTGCGAACACCTAGCGACCAAAAAAGACGCTGATTTATTTCGCAGTTTAGCCTCGCACGTGCGCATTATGATTCGCACGCATGTGCAGTCATTTGATAATCGTCCGCCTTGCGAATTCACACAACAACGATCAGGTCTGAATTAGGCCCAGTACACTATTATTCACACTCAAAGCTTCTGGGAAGGTCCTGTTTGTTCCTGAGGTGCGAAGTCTGTGTGCGGCTCATATGCCTTACACCCATTATTGATTTAGCGGGAGGTTGAACTCTGAGGTAATTTTTACAGTTTTGTGTATTGCGCATCTAAAGGTTATTCCACTTCTCCGCAGGTCGAGGCGCTCTTTCCTGAGAGCGAAGACTTGAGGGACCTTGGGCCGACTATCATCGAATGCAGTCTCAGAAGTGGAATTTGGAACTGACCACTTTCTTAGGGTTAATTGCTGCAGGATATTTCACAGGAGATCCAGTGGATTAAATTCACATTTATGGTTCACTGAATCATTTGTAGATGCATTAATGAATTAATCTTAATTAAAAAGCATGTCAGCACATTATTTGGAGAACTAGTAAATTGGAGCAGTAGTGACGCGCTGTGTTTCTGTCCTGTAATGAAGCTAATGAGTAGGAATGAGTAAAATAGAACTTTGTTTCCTCTTCTGCAGATCCGCTGGACTCCCAGGTTACCAGAGATCTGCAGGTTAACGGTTACAAATCTGGTCTTCATATTGAGACTATAGATCGTATTTATCAAGACCACCGAGCCAGGGCAGTCGGACTTAATCCCCTGCTGTAACCCTGCTGTATTGTTCTCTCTGTATTGTATTGTAGCTGAGAACAATAGATGAAGGGTTTATGCTAATAAACCTTGGAGTGCCTAGGCGCAGCAGAGAAGGCTAGATGAGCATGGCTCCATCTGTATAAAACTCTAAATAAATAATGTCCCATGTTTCATTATTACCGGTATCAGGATATATCCCGCCACTAGGGTTGCCCTATACTCAGGCGCCATGGTTTCAGGAGTCAGAGGAACACAATATGGAATTCCCTGCAGCGGCCTCTTCACAAGCTGCTCAATCCGTCATTCTACAAGGAGCTATAGCAATGGGCAGGTTACCCGAATTGTTGCACATCACGTATTGCAGCAGCCCAAGTTGCCCAGTAAAGTTAGCTACGCATTGTGCGCTGCACTACATGTACCAGTTCTGCTGGAGCAATTGCTTTGGGGATAATTGAGATGGCAGAACGCGGCCATGAAGTCGTTTTGGTGGCACATTTTATACAAATGTAGTGCCAAAGTGACATTCCGTGCGCACGCTTTGTGCACCAACCTAAACGAGCCCTTTCCTGTAACTTTTCCCCTGACAACTTCGCTGTAAAAGATACATTTTGACAAGCCTGTAAGTACCAGGCAATACTTCCCACGTGATAGGTGATAAAGTCAGATCTATGTCTAACAATTATCCAAAATGCCAGCGTTAATATATGCAGCGGACGCCAGGCGCATCTTGGTGGTCATTCCGAGTTGTTCGCTCGCAAGCTGCTTTTAGCAGCTTTGCACACGCTAAGCCGCCGCCTACTGGGAGTGAATCTTAGCATAGTAAAATTGCGAACGAAAGATTAGCAGAATTGCGAATAGACACTTCTTAGCAGTTTCTGAGTAGCTCCACACTTACTCGGCAACTACGATCAGTTCAGTCAGTTTCGTTCCTGGTTTGACGTCACAAACACACCCAGCGTTCGCCCAGACACTCCCCCGTTTCTTCAGACACTCCCGCGTTTTTCCCAGAAACGGCAGCGTTTTTTCACACACACCCATAAAACGGCCAGTTTCCGCCCAGAAACACCCACTTCCTGTCAATCACATTACGATCACCAGAACGAAGAAAAAACCTCGTAATGCCGTGAGTAAAATTCCTAACTGCATAGCAAATTTACTTGGCGCAGTCGCAGTGCGAACATTGCGCATGCGCAATTAGCGGAAAATCGCTGCGATGCGAAGAAAATTACCGAGCGAACAACTCGGAATGAGGGCCCTTATTACCATATACGATAAAAGTGCGCTGTACGTCGCAAACACTACATTCCTTAAGAGAAACAAAGTACACGCACACATTGTATGAGTTCCAAAGCTCATTGATGTATATATTTATATATATGTACAGTATATATAGTTACATGGTTACAATTGACACAGGAGGCAGTTGTTACAAACTAACCCATTACAGCCAGCAACACATCACCATATTTGCTCAATGCACCCTCCGCCCCATATTTAGCTCTCCCTCAATGGTCACAGCAGCAGAATATCGGCAAAACACCATCTTGATCAGCACCCAGCAAAAACAGGACTTCTTGTGTGTGGGATCAGCTATAAACTGTATGTTGGGGGAGTAGAGGTCTGGGACTGGGTCTTCTGTTATTGGTCCAGGGGAGGGATCTTTCTCATTCAGTTCATATGCAAGCAATGAAGATGACATCATAGGGGCTGGCCTCTGGTTTCCTGCCCACATGCTTTAAATGGAATGTGCTTTTGTTCACTTCAGAATTGTGGCTTTATATTCCTACATTCAATCATAACTACTCATTGCAATGTGCTACAACCTAATCACAGGCATCAAATGAATCCACACATTAATCTGATTACTTTGACAGCAAGCACGACATGTCCATCTTGCTCCGCTCCAACAATACACATACATGACGTTATACTCCATTATATAATTTAAAACCTTATAATGTCTAGTGCTTGATATGTTTAATTTATATGCTGTATGAAATATGTGTTGAATATATCTTTGTGGCATGTCTGTGTGAGTGCGTATGTTACCATATATTGCTGTGCTCGCTGTGTGTATTTGCAAGCATAGCGACTTATAATGTGTGGAGTTTGTATGTTCTCTCTATATTTTATTTTTGACTTCGACACAGGCGTATCTGCTCCTTGGCCTGAGCTATGTATGAGGGGTTAGCTAATTACAATCTTCTTTTCCACCAAGCCCACACATAGATCTTCCTAAAACATATTTAAAAATGTAAATTTTCTGTATCTCTGTACATGAATTACTGTTATAGTCTCTGCTCCATGATGTTGCAAGTCCCACATGAAGATCTAATGTAATAAAATTAAGGTAAATGCTCCAAAACTTAATGTATCTTGCCATTGGTGATTATCGAACGCATTTCAGGGCTATTTATCAATTCCCCAGTAGCGGCACAGCTGCTCCGATAAACATCTGTCATGGCGAATCACTTTTTGCGCTAGTGGCGGAAACATTCTACAAGGCTGCATTCTGTTCCGGCACTGTAATTGCGCTGTAACGTGTGCTCCTTTAGGTCTGGTATGAGCGCTGTGAGAGCAGGAGGAAGTGAGAGATCTAAGTGGATTATTCTCCTGACTTGGCCAATAGGAAACAGCGAGCCTATACAACTGAAACTTGGTAAATCATACAAACGCAACATCCCCATGCATTATACAGGGACTATAGTGTGCTACTGTACTGATAATACCTTTTATAATAATCTAGTGATAATAATGCAGAGACGCTTGTTCCCCCCCCCCCCCTGTAATTAATAAGGCCGCAGGTCACTAGCTACGTTATAAAGGGCTTACAATAAGGATCAGGAGGCGTTGATCCCCATGGCTAATTATAGAAAGACAAAATTGATCTCCAAATATACTAGATCCTCACTAGATAGTATAATAGAAACATAGAATTTGTCGGCAGATAAGAACCACTTGGCCCAGCTAGTCTGCCCCTTATTTTATTTTATTTTTTATATTATTTTTTATCTCTAACCTTATTTGATCCTTATTTCTTTGTAAGGATATCCTTATGTCTATCCCATGCATGTTTAAATTGCTCTACTGTCTTAGCCTCTACCACCTCTGATGGGAGGCTATTCCACTTGTCCACTACCCTTTCTGTGAAATAATTTTTCCGCAAATTTCCCCTGAACCTCCCCCCTCCAGTCTCAGTGCATGTCCTCGTGTCCTATTACTTCTCTTCATTTGGAGAATGTTTCCCTCCTGGACTTTGTTAAAACCCTTCATATATTTGAAAGTTTCTATCATGTCCCCCCTTTCCCTTCTCTGCTCCAAACTATAATGTAACATATCTTGCTGGGAGGAGGCGCAGAACAATGTGGAACTGCACCCCCATTGCCTGGACTATACTCTCACTTCTATATTAAACCCATGATACTGTAATATAAGTAAGGATCATGTATTTTCCCCTGCTACCCATATCTCCTTCCCATTCCCTGACAATACAGAACTAGCAATGATCTGGAACATGGTAAAGCCCATTTCTGCACCAGGCGCTGTCCCTTCATGGTAGTGCATCACTCACATAGAACGTCAGGCCATTATAATTATATACTCTTGTTTTCTTCATTGCCAGAACTTCCGCTCTATACTGCCTGCTAGTTCCAGCCTGCAGTATCCAGAGTTCTGCTCCACTGTTCAGTATATTATAACTGCTGCTGTGCTTATCTCCAGTTCCAGACAAGTTCTGCCGTGCCCTGGCCATAGACTCCTGTGCATTGTCAATGCTTCTGTAATACCCTGTTGTTATAGTGAAGCTAACTTGGGAAATGTATAACATTTTATAGTAACTGTGCTGATTGTGTAGGTTGAATAATTTGAGGTTGGGTTACCCTCACAGAGGGCAAAAGACTTTTGGATTATTTACATTACCCTCATGGAGGGAAAATGGGACAGGCAGAACAGCTAATAGCCAGGAGATAAATGGGCTCGTGGCTTCCAGACCTGTTCCTTAATCAGAATATAGGGGAGCTCTAGGCTCCTATGAACATAGCCGAGGTCGGCACGTGCAGGTAGTCAACGGCGGGACCGATCCGGGCACCTGGAGGGAAGTTATAAAAGGGGCCAGCAAAGGACGGTTGAGGAGACCTGCGCTGAGGAGACAGGGGAAGACGGCGGTGCTGTGGCGCTGAAGCAGCGGGACTAGCCGTGACAGGGAGAGCCGCTGCCGGCAACAGTAGTGAGAGAGAAACCGGAATCAGTTACCTGCCTCCGTCTCCGGTATTCTTCAGGTGCGAGTTCGGCTGTCGCGACGCCGTAGAAGGAGGCGGTCTGTGGAGCCGAGGGGAAGAGGTAGTAGCCGAGCAGAGGAAAGCCCATCCTGGAACCACCCCTGGGAGGTGGCGGAGATCAGCGCAAGCCAACCCGAATGGAGTAGGGTAAACAGGACAGCCGTGAGTGACAACAAAGGGGAGAGTAGTAGGAGGAACTAGTCACTCCATATAAGGTCGGAGAGTGGGCTCGCATAGACAGTGATAGATGTGTCCTCTTGCTGAAGGGGATATATCACAGTCTCCCCTATCACAGCCTCCTCATCCTACATCCATTCTAAAACCCAATGGTATTTGAGGAATTTTGCTTAATTAAATCAGAAAAACGGCAGTTCAGGAGACACTGTTACAATATATATTACGTATACAGTATAATTAGAAGTTAGTCAGCGAAAGACTGCATTTTGATTTTCAGTCACAACTAGACTTACCTCCAGCATCGTGTCAGCATAGTGAGTGCTAATGCAATCCCATTCTGTTCTTTATAGATCAACATAGAAAACCTCATCTGTAACAAAATAAAGCATATAGGGATCATTGTCATCAGTTCCCTCAACCTCTATAAAGAACACTGAGTGCAGTACTTCATAGCATCATTATTACAGGATACAAAAGTCAGATACATACAGAATAAGGCAGAATATCCTTCAACTTACATATTTTACAATTACTTGGTACTCTTTCAGCCTAATTCAGCATTGGAAGTTACCGATTTTAGTTGTGAGGCTATTCATGAAGGAAGTATGCTTACCCAGAATTTACTGCATCTGAATATAAAGAGAATTGTGAGGCTATCATTCAACAGGGTCTTCATGTGCACCAACGACATGGCCATTTAAAGTTGCGCAGCGTTGACTTTGGGGAAAAGGGACCTTTATTTAGTTTAGGGACTTCTATAGAAATAAGTATATTTCATTTTGAAGCCTGTGATATTGTAATTGCTTCTGTTCAGTTACTATAAGTAATTGTATCCAATTGAGTTGGATGGTACTAGTAATTTTGTTGCATATAAAAAAACTGTTTTACTCCTTTAGGCTGGAAGACTACGGAGAACCTCTGTCGCAGAAAAATAAAATTAATTCATCTTTTTGTCGTATAGTTGCCTGTTAAACTATATTGTAGTTTTTTAGAGTTATGTTGTATTAAAAAAAAATGCAATAGTATTAAATGTTTTCTTAGAATTCCTGTGATGATAGGGAATAAAAATGAAGTGTTTATTTAAAATAGCAACCTTACTCTTGTTTGGAATACTTTAGAATTGCTTCCTTCTTTGCGAGCACTGGACAGTTGTGAGTAAAAGATACGACTTTTGAGCTATATAGGAAACCTGTTATTGTGCCGTCAAAGGAGTATTTTATTAATAATACCTTTAGGTTGTAACACTTCCAGTTCCAGACAAGTTCTGCCGTGCCCTGCCCATAGACTCCTGTGCATTGTCAATGCTTCCAGTTCCAGACAAGTTCTGCCGTGCCCTGGTCATAGACTCCTGTGCATTGTCAATGCTTCCAGTTCCAGACAAGTTCTGCCGTGCCCTGGTCATAGACCCCTGTGCATTGTCAATGCTTCCAGTTCCAGACAAGTTCTGCCGTGCCCTGGCCATAGACTCCTGTGCATTGTCAATGCTTCCAGTTCCAGACAAGTTCTGCCGTGCCCTGGCCATAGACTCCTGTGCATTGTCAATGCTTCCAGTTCCAGACAAGTTCTGCCGTGCCCTGGCCATAGACTCCTGTGCATTGTCAATGCTTCCAGTTCCAGACAAGTTCTGCCGTGCCCTGGTCATAGACTACTGTGCATTGTCAATGCTTCCAGTTCCAGACAAGTTCTGCCGTGCCTTGGTCATAGACTCCTGTGCATTGTCAATGCTTCCAGTTCCAGACAAGTTCTGCCGTGCCCTGGCCATAGACTCCTGTGCATTGTCAATGCTTCCAGTTCCAGACAAGTTCTGCCGTGCCCTGGCCATAGACTCCTGTGCATTGTCAATGCTTCCAGTACCAGCAAGTTCTGCCGTGCCCTGGCCATAGACTCCTGTGCATTGTCAATGCTTCCAGTTCCAGACAAGTTCTGCCGTGCCCTGGCCATAGACTCCTGTGCATTGTCAATGCTTCCAGTTCCAGACAAGTTCTGCCGTGCCCTGGTCATAGACTCCTGTGCATTGCCAATGCTTCCAGTTCCAGACAAGTTCTGCCGTGCCCTGGTCATAGACTCCTGTGCATTGTCAATGCTTCCAGTTCCAGACAAGTTCTGCCGTGCCCTGGCCATAGACTCCTGTGCATTGTCAATGCTTCCAGTTCCAGACAAGTTCTGCCGTGCCCTGGTCATAGACTCCTGTGCATTGTCAATGCTTCCAGTTCCAGACAAGTTCTGCCGTGCCCTGGTCATAGACTCCTGTGCATTGTCAATGCTTCCAGTTCCAGACAAGTTCTGCCGTGCCCTGGCCATAGACTCTGCCGTGCCCTGGCCATAGACTCCTGTGCATTGTCAATGCTTCCAGTTCCAGACAAGTTCTGCTGAATAGTATTCTGGACTCCAATAAGTTGTGTAATTCTCCAGTGCTAGTCACTCCTGCTGAGTGCAATCCACCATAGTGCTGTGTATTATTGTGTCTTGCTGTAAACTACATTCAGGACTTCGGTGCAAGCTGTGTATTTCCAGCGCTAGCCAGTAACGCTGAGCAAAATCCAGCGCTAGCCAGTAATGCTGAGTGCTACCCACAGCCTCCAGTACTTTTCTTACATGCTTAAAGTTCCAGCCAGTCCTGCTGTACGCCATTCAGGACTCCTGTATATAGTGCTGTATTTCTCCAGCACCAGCCTGCATTGCTGAGCGCTACTCGCAGTCTTCAGTCATTACTATGTGCTCCCAGATCCAGTCAGTTCTGGTGTCCATCATTCACAAACAAATCTTATTGACTTTTTTGATTGTGTGACTAAAGTGATGGATAAAGGTGGAGCCATGGATATAGCTTATCTAGACTTTAGTAAGGCTTTTGACACAGTTCCACATCGCAGACTGCTAAATAAACTTGAAAGTTTGGGATTGGATATTAGGATTATTGAATGGATAAGATCTTGGTTGAAGGATAGAAAACAGAGAGTTGTGGTAAATGGAGTGCATTCACAGGAGGGAAATGTTACCAGTGGAGTACCTCAGGGATCTGTACTTGGACCAGTGCTTTTTAATATCTTTATTGGTGACATTGCAAATGGCATTAAAGGGAAAGTATGCCTTTTTGCAGATGACACAAAGGTATGCAACAGGGTAGACACACCAGGTGGGGTAAAACAAATGACTGAGGATCTAGGTAGACTATAGGAATGGTCAAGAGTCTGGCAATTACAGTTTAATGCCAAAAAATGCTAAATCATGCACTTGGGTCTCAAAAATCCTAAAGCTAAATACAGTATTAATGGCACTATACTAGAAACTACTGAGGAGGAAAGGGATTTAGGAGTCACTATTTCAGATGACTTAAAGGCAGGTAAGCAATGTAACAAGGCAATGAGGAAGGCTAGTCAGATGCTTGGCTGCATTGGGAGAGGAATCAGCAGCAGAAAGAAAGAAGTAATAATGCCACTGTATACGTCATTGGTAAGGCCTCATCTAGAATACTGTATTCAGTTCTGGAGGCCATATCTTCAAAAGGATATTAATACATTAGAAACTGTACAAAGGAGGGCAACTAAAATGGTGCATGGCCTACATCACAAAACATACCCAGAAAGACTAAGAAATCTCAATATGTATAGTTTGGAGCAGAGAAGGGAAAGGGAGGACATGATAGAGACTGTCACATATATCAAGGGTTTTAACAAAGTCCAGGAGGGAAACATTCTCCAAATGAAGAGAAGCAATAGGACACGAGGACATGCACTGAGACTGGAGGGGGGAGGTTCAGGGGAAATTTGCGGAAAAATTATTTCACAGAAAGGGTAGTGGACAAGTGGAATAGCCTCCCATCAGAGGTGGTAGAGGCTAAGACAGTAGAGCAATTTAAACATGCATGGGATAGACATAAGGATATCCTTACAAAGAAATAAGGATCAAATAAGGTTAGAGATAAAAATAATATAAAAAAAAAAAGGGGCAGACTAGATGGGCCAAGTGGTTCTTATCTGCCGACAAATTCTATGTTTCTGTTTCTATTCACAGATTCATGTGTTAAACTGCATTCTATCCAAGTGCTAATCAGTGCGTCCGCTAACTCCTGAGTGTAGTATGCTGTTACAGTATCAAACACTCCTGCAAGCACCATTCAGCCTCCTATGTGAATCTGTGTATCTTCTGCACCAGTCAGTCCAGCTAGAGCTACTTACAGACATCTGCGGAGTCCTGATTGCACCTACTGTACTGCCAGTCTGTTCTGCTGGTCTCAACACAGACTAAAGTTATAACAGATACATTCCCAGTGCTAGCCTGCCTACAAAGCACTACTATTCTCCAATGTGTATCTGTGGTATCTTAGCGTGCCAACTCTCCGAGCTTCTTCAGTCTACAGCTGAGTTATTACTAATACCAAAGCTCCACAGCGCTCCCTGCTGGTGAGCCCTGACCAGAGACTCTTGTCCACATCCAGGTACCCTCAGCTTACTCCATCCTGCCAACTCCATTACTGCGAGATCCACTACTCAGTGGCTCCTGCTCCAGGATTCCTGTAACCTCCGAACCCATCCCTAATATAGTGC
This sequence comes from Pseudophryne corroboree, assembly GCF_028390025.1. Classification (NCBI taxonomy): domain Eukaryota; kingdom Metazoa; phylum Chordata; class Amphibia; order Anura; family Myobatrachidae; genus Pseudophryne; species Pseudophryne corroboree. The sequence continues at coordinate 377,867,310 of NC_086453.1, forward strand.
TGGGCACTCTCCGCAGGCCTGAGCTGATCATATTTGCCAGCCAAGCCGGTAATAAGAGACTGTACATTGGCCCTCATTCCGAGTTGTTCGCTCGCTAGCAGATTTTAGCAGCATTGCACACGCTAGGCCGCCGCCCTCTGGGAGTGTATCTTAGCTTAGCAGAACAGCGAACGAAAGATTAGCAGAATTGCGAATAAAAAATTCTTAGCAGTTTCTGAGTAGCTCGAGACCTACTCCTACACTGCGATCAGCTCAGCACGTTTCGTTCCTGGTTTGACGTCACAAACACGCCCAGCGTTCGGCCTGCCACTCCCCCGTTTCTCCAGACACTCCCGCGTTTTAAAAAAGAAAGAAAAAGAAAAAGAGGTAGCATTGTGGTGCACATAGTCGAAAAGCTATAATAACTGTTTAATGGTAAATTAAAACGTAACTAGCACCACAATGCTACCTCTTTTTCTTTTTTGATAGTAATATAGGTATCCTAGGTAGCAAGTAGCACGTCCCCTAAAAATATACACAGAATTTAAAACTAATATGTTATATGGGGATTAAGTCTCATACCGGTGCGGAAACATTTGTTTTTGTTTGGACTCCCGCGTTTTATTCTGGCACGCCTGCGTTTTTCTGCACACTCCCTGAAAACGGCCAGTTTCCGGCCAGAAACACCCATTTCCTGTCAATCACACTTCGATCACTTCAACGATGAAAAATCTTCGTTCGGACATGAGTAAATCTGCTAAGTTTTGTGCTAAAATACTTAGCGCATGTGCGCTGCGTACCATGCGCATGCGCATTTTTGCCTTAACAGCTCCGTGCGAAAATCGACAACGAGCGAACAACTCAGAATGTCCACCATTGGGGGTCATTCCGAGTTGTTCGCTCGGTAATTTTTTTCGCATCGCAGCGATTTTCCGCTTAGTGCGCATGCGCAATGTCCGCAGTGCGACTGCGCCAAGTAAATTTGCTATGCAGTTAGGTATTTTACTCACGGCATTACAAGGTTTTTTCTTCGTTCTGGTGATCGTAATGTGATTGACAGGAAGTGGGTGTTTCTGGGCGGAAACTGGACGTTTTATGGGAGTGTGCGGAAAAACGCTACCGTTTCTGGGAAAAACGCGGGAGTGGCTGGAGAAACGGAGGAGTGTCTGGGCGAACGATGGGTGTGTTTGTGACGTCAAACCAGGAACGAACTGATCGCAGATGCCGAGTAAGGTTGAAGCTGCTCAGAAACTGCTAAGAGGTGTGTAATCGCAATATTGAGAATCTTTCGTTCGCAATTTTAAGATGCTAAGATTCACTCCCAGTAGGCGGCGGCTTAGCGTGTGTAAAGATGCTAAAAACAGCTTGCGAGCGAACAACTCGGAATGACCACCATTGTGCCCTATCAGTTATTAGTTCAATAAACAAGTTCAAAACAAGTTCCATTTACCAGCTATGAGCAGAAGTATTATTACAGCTCCAAGTTGCACCACGCGGCCTCCAGCCATATAACTACCTCGCGTCCTGAACCCAATCCAGACATGTCGCAGACGCTGACACGCGGCTTTTCTTTAAGCAAATCATTATTTTTATTACATTACTGTCACAAAAAACAAGAGGTCAAAGTTCAGTGTTGTGTTCTAGTGTTAATCGCGCCTTGGCGCTGACCCACATCGATGCCAGGAAACATAATAACAGAGACTCAGTGTACCTGCCTCCTTCCTTTGTGTACTTGCAATACTTCTGTAATTATAGCATCTCTAAAAATAAAATGTCGCTGCTTTCGGCTTCATCCCGCCCTATATATCTCTCCGGAAATCTTTTCCTTGTTATATTATTTTTTTCACACTTCAGAGCTTTTTTTTTCTTGCTTTTTTTCTTGGTGTCGGAGACATCTTCACGCTAATGAAGAGAATCGCCGATTGCTCCATCATCAGACAATCTCTCCTGGCTCTTTGAAATGAAACAGCTTGTGCTGCAGACATTAATAGGACGGCTTATTTTGTTTACCCAGGATAGGTCTTAGATGATAAAAGCGCAATGCAGTCGGATCCTCTAGAGGCCGGCAGCCTCCTCACATAAGGCCCAGAACCAAAGCACAATAATTAGCGAGAAAGCAAAAGACAAAGAGGATTGTGTGAGAGAGGTTATTGGAAACTTGGTTTCTTACAATTCAGCATCTAAGGGACGGATTAAAGACTACACAAATCACGCCGGGCTGCGCTGTTATTGATATCGCCTGCAGGACTCAATGGTGTTCCTACGTTTCCCAGGCTCTTCAGGCGGTAAACCGCAATGAGAGCCTCAGATATAGCGCATGCAGAGGTAAAGCGGAGACGCGTCTGCAGAAACTGGACGCCAGGGGACTTTACACTCCAGCAATCTGATGAGGCTTTTTCTTTTTTCTATAATGACATTTAAATAGGGATTGCCTTTGGTTTTACCAGTAATGTAATTTTCATTTTAGCGGTGGAAAGGAACATGGTGAATAGGGGGGAGAATCTAGTTGAGTTCCCTTACCATCTGTGCCCGCCATCTGCTAGTCTGCGTCTTACATAAACGGTCTCCGAGCAAAGATACCGTAACGTACATTGGGGCTAATTCAGACCTGATCACTCGCTAGGTTTTTTTTGCAGTCCTGCGTTCGCATAGTCGCCGGTCTAAACTGCGCATGCGTATACACCGTAATGCACAGGCGCGTCGCACGAGTACAAAGCGGATCGCCGCTCAGTGATGGGTTTGTGCGAAGGATCCATTCGCATGGGCGTACGCAAGGAGATTGACAGGAAGAAGGCGTTTGTGGGTGGCAACTGACCGTTTATAAGGAGTGTCCGGAAAAACGCAGGCGTCTCCAAGCGTCTTCAGGGAGGGTGTGTGACGTCAGCTCCGGCCCAGATCAGCCTGTTCTCATCGCACTGGAGGAGTAAGGGGTCTATTTACTAAGATAAAGGTCCAGCTAACCACCTCCTGTCATTTTTCAAACGCAGCCTGTAACATGGCAGTTAGACAGTGATTGTCTGGTACTTTATCTCCATCCACTTTATCTCCATACAAGGCTTAGTAAATAGCAGTGATAAGTGGAGAAGTGAGCCAGTGGAGAAGTTGCCAATTTCAACCAATCAGCATTGACGTAACATTTATAATTTGCATGCTATAAAAGTATACAGAGCAGCTGATTGGTTGCCAAGGGCAACTTCTCCACTGGCTCATTTCTCCACTTTTATCACTGCTTAGTACATGTCCCCCTAAGTCCTGGGTTGCGCACAGACTGCACAAAGTGAATATTCGCAGCTCGGCATACACATAGAATCGCACACTTGCACGACGAGTTTACACTCCCCCTGGAGGCGGCGACTATCTGATCGCAGGACAGCAAAATCAGCAGCCCAGCGACCAGGTCTGAATTGGGATCCGGTCTGAAGATCGACACTGTCTAGATCGACAATGTTTAGGTCGACAGTCACTAGGTCGACAGGGTCTGAAGGTCGACAGGATTTCTAGGTCGACATGTGCTAGGTCGACAGGTCAAAAGGTCGACATGAGTTTTTCACACACAAAAAATAATTTTTTTGAACTTTTTCATACTTAACGATCCACGTGAACTACGATTGGGAACGGTAACCTGTGCCGAGCGAAGCGGTAGCGGAGAGAGGTACCTTGCCCGAAGATTGGCGAGCGAAGTGAGCCATGCGAGGGGACACAGTGCACTAATTTGGCTTCCTGGTCACTGTACGGAGAAAACGACACCAAAAAAACATGAAAAACTCATGTCGACCTATAGTGGTCGACCTAAACATTGTCGATTTGATGATCCACACCCGTCTGAATTACCCCCATAGTCTGAAGGAATACCCACAGTCCATCTATATTGGGTCTGAGACTCTGAAGGGAAGCCCCTGGTGCGCTGAGTGGTGAGGGGAGGGTGGGTACAAAGTACCCCTGCCTGGGACTGTCTGGCCCGCAAATGATAAATATAGAATGTGACAAAAGATAGGAACCACTTGGCCCATCTACACACACATACACATATATACACACAGACTGTGGTTAATTATTTATCAGAAACCAGTTAACCTACCAGTATATTTTTGGATTGTGGGAGGAAACCGGAGAACCCAGAGGAAACCCACGCAAGTACAGGGAGAATATACAAACTCCACACAGTTAGAGTCCTGGTGGGAATCAAACCCCTGACCTCAGTGCTGTGAGGCAGCAATGCTAACCATTACACCATCCGTGCTGCCAAGAATGGCATTGCACAGCCTCTGCAGAGGGCCTTCGGAGCGGCAAGGCCAAGCTGATGCACCGGACCATTCCCACCTAGTACAGGGACCCAGCAAATCTCTTGGCGGCCCAGCCTTTCACAACTAAACTCATTACAATAGTATACAGTACTTTGGTATGGACAGTAGTGTCCTGTAATCTTCTCCTGGTTCTAAGGGGGACATGTACTAAGCAGTGATAAAAGTGGAGAAGTGAGCCAGTGGAGAAGTTGCCCATGGCAACCAATCAGCATTGACATAACATTTATAATTTGCATACTATAAAAGTATACAGTGCAGCTGATTGGTTGTCATGGGCAACTTCTCCACTGGCTCACTTCTCCACTTTTATCACTGCTTAGTACATTCCACCCTAAGTTCTGTAACCTCAGACACTCCCCCCATAAAGTAGACTTGTCAGTCACTGTGGGGTGCCAGTAATCGCCCCGTCCTCCTAATCTAACCAGTCTGACTTCAACGATTAACCCAAACTCAACACTGAATAACGGCAGAATATTTTTATTGTCTCCTGAAAACCTGAGGTCCCGGGAAACACGTCTCGCAGCCGCCATTAGAACCGAGGTTACCGGGAACGCAGCTGAAAGATTAATAGAGACAGAATCGAAATGTAACAAAATAAGCAGAAGACAAAAAAAGGTAATTAGTATAATTACGCCAACTCATGTGGAAATGACTAATACATAAAAGCGTGTGTCTAATCTCGTCAATGCTGGAAGAAAATTAAAAGTTCAAAAGAAATCTTCGGACCATCTAAATGACGGCTGTACTGCCACGCGCGGGGAATGCATAATGCAGCACAGACATGGGGGTTTTCATGGGGGAATGTGCATGACCTGATTGCTAGCTTCTGGGTTACAGTGCTATTTGTTCCAGGCATGGGAATATTTCCGTCAAGATCCGCCATAAAATGATTTAGACTTATTTCTGTCTCTGATGGACATTGGGGGTCATTCCGAGTTGTTCGCTCGCAAGCTGCTTTTAGCAGCTTTGCACACGCTAAGCCGCCGCCTACTGGGAGTGAATCTTAGCTTCTTAAAATTGCGAACGAAAGATTCGCAATATTGCGATAAGACATCTCTGTGCAGTTTCTGAGTAGCTCGAGACTTACTCTGCCAGTGCGATCTGTTCAGTGCTTGTCGTTCCTGGTTTGACGTCACAAACACACCCAGCGTTCGCCCAGACACTCCCCCGTTTCTTCAGACACTCCCGCGTTTTTCCCAGAAACGGTAGCGTTTTTCACACACACCCATAAAACGGCCTGTTTCCGCCCAGAAACACCCACTTCCTGTCAATCACATTACGATCACCAGAACGAAGAAAAAACCGTGAGTAAAATTCCTAACTGCATAGCAAATTTACTTGGCGCAGTCGCAGTGCGGACATTGCGCATGCGCACTAAGCGGAAAATCGCTGCGATGCGAAAAAATGTACAGAGCGAACAACTCAGAATGACCCCCATTTATGGCTAATGAAAGCCACTTAGGATTTATGTCGCCAGGGGCCTAATTCAGACCTGATCGCGTTTTCACGCAGCAGCCGATCAGGTCTGAACTGCCCATGCGCTGGTGCCGCAGTGCGCCGGCGCATGCCAGACAGCCGATGGCCGTCTCAGATCAGCGATCGCCTCTGCCTGATTGACAGACAGAGGTGGTTGCTGGGCGGGAGGGGGCGGGCCGGCGGCGTTTGGCTGCCGTTTTGGGGGCGCAGTTCGGGCAATGCAGGTGTGCCTGGACCGTGTGGGAGGCGGGCCACGGCAGCTGCATGACATCACACGCAGCCGCTGCGACCCAGACAGCGACGAGTAGCTCCCTGCCAACGCACAGGAGCTGCGCAGGTAGGGAGCAACTCGTCAAGTACAAAAGCATCGCCGCTGTGTGATGCTTTTGTACTTGTGCGAGGGGTGGGGCAGACATGTGGGCGGACTAGCCCTGTGCCGGGCGTCCCCTCCCCCCGCATGTCTGAGTAACTGATCGTAGCCGTGCAAAATTTTGCACGGCTACGATCAGGTCTGAATTAGGCCCCAGGTACAAGCAGAAGGCGCAGAAAGTATATTTACCTTCCCAATGCCTCTCTAACCCTATCCTTTACTACCTGTAGCCTAACCCTAACTGCAGCCTAACCCTAACCCTCGCCCCTCACCACCCACAGCCTAACCCTAACATTCCCTGGGGCACCTAACCCTAACCCCCCTCCCCGCAGCCTAAACAAACCCCCTCTCCACAAAGCCTAACCCTCCTCCCGCAGCCTAAACCTAACCCCCCACCCGGAGCTTACCTCTCCGGCGGCCCAACACAGGGTTGGACTGGCCCACAGGGGTACAGGGGAAACCACCGGTGGGCCCTACTGCCTGGGGGGCCCACCCCCTCTTCTAGGTATCAGGTTCCAGACTGTGCTGTTGCTAATCTACTACATTATCTTGCATGCACTGTATATATTTATCTAGGGGACCAACACTTGCAAAATGGTTAGGCAAACCAATGTGGTGGCTGGGCACACCCCCTCTAGAGACTGGCCACACCCCTAAACATGGGCCCCTACCACTGCATTCCCCTGGTGGGCCCTACATGCTCCAGTCTGACACTGGCCCAAAATATTTCTGATTCAGGATTCCGGCGGTCGTGATTCCAGCCCCGAGTTTGTGAACCTTGTTGGGATGTCTGCGTTGGCATTCTGCTTAGTGACGGGATTCTGGCGTCGGCATTTTGACTGCCGGGATCCCGACGGCCGGGATGCTGACCGATATGCACTATATAATTCTCACATGCAAGAGATTAGTAATTCTGTCTGCACAGCTGCGATGTTTCAGGCTACGGAATTACTAATCATCGCAAGCGAAGCAGCAGCCCGGAAAAGAATCTAGATGTCCAGCGGTGTCATCGCAACGTCCTCAGCCACTTGGTACACATCCACAGCACCGTCGCCGTAACAAGGAACATCGACTGGAGAGTGTGTCTATGGTGACGCCAGTGGTGAAGCAGTAGCCCATACAAACCCCATGGTGGCTTGGAGGCGCTGGGTGGCTTGCGGGCACTGCGGGGGCTATTGCTGCACCACTGCATGGATCTAGAGATACTTGTCTACGGTCCTGTCGCACCTGACCCCATTGAAAATGTCTCTCCCAAAATGGCTGCAGCCCCAGAGGAGACAGTTATTAAGGATGCTAGAAAAAGCAATGGCCATTTTGGAAGGGACTTTTTTAATGGGAGCAGGAGCGACAGGACTGCAGAACCGTGGCGGCAGTCGGAGGTTGGGGGGGGGGGGGGAATCCCTGATGAGCAGAACCCCTGACAACGAGCAGGTACCATGAAGGGGGCACCTAAAACTTTTTGAGCGGGGAGGCGCCTAATTTGTAGTTACGCCACTGGGTCACACAGACTGTCTGTGGCAGTAGCGATGCTGGCGCCATGTTTCTCTGCATACATGATCGCAGCTGCTGGCAGATACACAGCCCGTAAGTGGTGGGCATTTCTGCTGCATCTCCCCGCTACGTCCCCCAAATGGTCCCTTCCTGTCAATCACTCTGCAAATCTCACTGCGGGCGGCACTGCAAAGGTTCCCTGGCGCGTGCACAGGGCGATCACAGAATATGCGCAGTCCCTAAGTGCAGTAGTGTATACATACATTAATATCATGGGTGGAATATTTTGTGTTTGCTAATGGACAATCATCTTCTGCACTCATTTAAGGTAACACATGAGAGAAGATGATTGATGTCAGGTTTTGTTTTTGTTTGTGCCAACATCAGGGGTGAAGCTGGGATTTCTGTCACCCAGGGCAACAACTCATCTCAGCTCCCTCCACCCGTCATGTAGATACTGTAGTCGTCAGTCTCAGCTTCCTTGGAAACAGCCATCAGCACTGTAAAGACAGAAATGTATGGAGGGTGCGAGGAACACCCATGTTATATCATCTTACATAAAGGGGCCAGCATCTGCTGCATTTACTCTGCAATGTCTTTACTTCTGAATGGAGCATGCTGGCTCCACTGTCTCACTACTCAATGGCTGCCTGTACTACGCTACTTCACCCACTGCAGAGCATCACAGGGCCCGCCATATAATGCAGAGAGCATCGCAGGGACTGCCATATAATACAGAGAGCATCGCAGGGACCGCCATAAAATGCAGAGAGCATCACACGGACTACCATATAATGCAAAGAGCATCGCAGGGACTGCCATATAATGCAGAGAGCATCGCAGGGACCGCCATATAATGCAGAGAGCATCGCACGGACAGCCATATAATGCAGAGAGCCTTGCACGGACTGCCATATAATGCAGAGAGCATCACAGGGACCGCCATATAATGCAGAGAGCCTCGCAGGGACCGCCATATAATGCAGAGAGCATCGCAGGGACCGCCACATAATGCAGAGATTCGCACGGACTGCCATATAATGCAGAGAGCCTTGCACGGACTGCCATATAATGCAGAGAGCATCATAGGGACCACCATATAATGCAGAGAGCATCACACGGACTGCCATATAATGCAGAGAGCCTAGTATGGACCAACATATAATGCAGAGAGCATCACTGTGGCCACCATATAATGCAATGAGCATTGCAGTGGCCGCCATATAATGCAGAGAGCATCATAGGGACCGCCATATAATGCAGAGAGCATTGCAGGGACTGTCATACAATGCAGAGAGCATGGCACGGACCACCATATAATGCAGACAGCATTGCAGTGGCCTCCATATAAAGCAGAGAGCATCAGTGACTACCATACAATATAGAAAACATTAAGGTGACCGCCATATAATGCTGAGAAAATTAACCACCATATACAGTTATGTCCTCATACATCTTTGATTCAGTCACAACAAGTCACGTGACAATCTCCTAGCATCAGGCGTCTTGTTTGCAGCTTTTATGACAAAAATATTTCTTAGTCACAACGCAATGCGAATAGGATGCATGAGGAGACTGTGCTGAGTAATGTGATATATGACACCTGTATACTGTGTGTGACTGAGGCTGTATACGGAGCACAATGTGACTAGGATGCATGAGGAGACTGTGCTGAGTAATGTGATATATGACACCTGTATACTGTGTGTGACTGAGGCTGTATACGGAGCCCAGTGTGACTAGGACGCACCAGGAGACTGCGCTGAGTAATGTGATATATGACACCTGTATACTGGTGTGTGACTGAGGCTGTATACGGAGCACAATGTGACTAGAACGCACCAGGAGACTGCGCTGAGTAATGTGATATGTGACACCTGTATACTGTGTGTGACTGAGGCTGTATACGGAGCACAATGTGACTAGGACGCACCAGGAGACTGCACTGAGTAATGTGATATATGACACCTGTATACTGTGTGTGACTGAGGATGTATACGGAGCACAATGTGACTAGGACGCACCAGGAGACTGCGCTGAGTAATGTGATATATGACACCTGTATACTGTGTGTGACTGAGGCTGTATACGGAGCACAATGTGACTAGGACGCACCAGGAGACTGCACTGAGTAATGTGATATATGACACCTGTATACTGTGTGTGACTGAGGATGTATACGGAGCACAATGTGACTAGGACGCACCAGGAGACTGCGCTGAGTAATGTGATATATGACAGCTGTATACTGTGTGTGACTGAGGATGTATACGGAGCACAATGTGACTAGGACGCACCAGGAGACTGCACTGAGTAATGTGATATATGACACCTGTATACTGTGTGTGACTGAGGATGTATACGGAGCACAATGTGACTAGGATGCACCAGGAGACTGCACTGAGTAATGTGATATATGACACTGTATACTGTGTGTGACTGAGGCTGTATACGGAGCACAATGTGACTAGGATGCACCAGGAGACTGCGCTGAGTAATGTGATATGAGACACCTGTATACTGTGTGTGACTGAGTCTGTATACGGAGCACAATGTGACTAGGATGCACCAGGAGACTGCGCTGAGTAATGTGATATATGACACCTGTATACTGTGTGTGACTGAGTCTGTATACGGAGCACAATGTGACTAGGACGCACCAGGAGACTGCGCTGAGTAATGTGATATGAGACACCTGTATACTGTGTGTGACTGAGTCTGTATACGGAGCACAATGTGACTAGGATGCACCAGGAGACTGCGCTGAGTAATGTGATATATGACACCTGTATACTGTGTGTGACTGAGTCTGTATACGGAGCACAATGTGACTAGGACGCACCAGGAGACTGCGCTGAGTAATGTGATATATGACACCTGTATACTGTGTGTGACTGAGGCTGTATACAGAGCACAGTGTGACTAGGACGCACCAGGAGACTGCGCTGAGTAATGTGATATATGACACCTGTATACTGTGTGTGACTGAGGATGTATACGGAGCACAATGTGACTAGGACGCACCAGGAGACTGCGCTGAGTAATGTGATATAAGACACCTGTATACTGTGTGTGACTGAGGCTGTATACGGAGCACAGTGTGACTAGGATGCACCAGGAGACTGCGCTGAGTAATGTGATATATGACACCTGTATACTGTGTGTGACTGAGGCTGTATAAAGAGCACAATGTGACTAGGATGCACCAGGAGACTGCGCTGAGTAATGGGATATATGACACCTGTATACTGTGTGTGACTGAGGCTGTATACGGAGCACAATGTGACTAGGATGCACCAGGAGACTGCACTGAGTAATGTGATACGTGATACCTGTATACTGTGTGTGACTGAGTCTATACAGAGCACAATGTGACTAGGACGCACCAGGAAACTGTGCTGAGTAATGTGATATATGACACCTGTATACTGTGTGTGACTGGGGCTGTATATAGAGCACAATGTGACTAGGACGCACCAGGAGACTGCACTGAGTAATTTGATATATTACACCTGTATACTGTGTGTAACTGAGGCTGTATACGGAGTGACCGCCACATAATACACAGAACATCACAGTGACCGCCACATAATACACAGAACATCACGGTGACCGCCACATAATACACAGAATATCACAGTGACCGCCACATAATGCACAGAACATCACAGTGACCGTCACATAATAAACAAAACATCACAGTGACCGCCACATAATTCACAGAACATCACAGTGACTGCCACATAATGTACAGAACATCACGGTGACCGCCACATAATACACAGAATATCACAGTGATCGCCACATAATGCACAGAACATCACAGTGACCGTCACATAATGCACAGAACATCACAGTGACCGCCACATAATGCACAGAACATCACAGTGACCGCCAAATAATGCACAGAACATCACAGTGATCGCCACATAATACACAGAACATCACAGTGACCACCACATAATACACAGAACATCACAGCGACCGCCACATAATGCACAGAACATCACAGTGATCGCCACATAATACACAGAACATCACAGTGACCACCACATAATACACAGAACATCACAGCGACCGCCACATAATGCACAGAACATCACAGTGACCACCACATAATGCACAGAACATCACAGTGACGTCACATAATGCACATAAAATCACAGTGACTGCCACATAATGCACAGAACATCACAGTGATCACCACATAATACACAGAACATCACAGTGACCACCACATAATGACCGCCACATAATACACAGAACATCACAGTGACTGCCACATAATGCACAGAACATCACAGTGACTGCCACATAATGCACAGAACATCACAGTGACTGCCACATAATGCACAGAACATCACAGTGACCACCACATAATACACAGAACATCACAGTGACCGCCACATAATACACAGAACATCACAGTGACCGCCACATAATACACAGAACATCACAGTGACCACCACATAATACACAGAACATCACAGTGACCGCCACATAATGCACAGAACATCACAGTGATCACCACATAATACACAGAACATCACAGTGACCACCACATAATGCACAGAACATCACAGTGACCACCACATAATGCACAGAACATCACAGTGACCGCCACATAATGCACAGAACATCACAGTGACCGCCACATAATACACAGACCATCACAGTGACCGCCACATAATACACAGAACATCACAGTGACCGCCACATAATACACAGAACATCACAGTGACTGCCACATTGTCACAATCCTGACTGTAGGTTTCATATTTGGTGACTTACCCCTGCCATCTGTCCCGGATCCTGTGTCTTTTTACTCACCGAGTTAAACAGCTTGTCAGCTGTCAGGTTCGGTTTTGCTTGTGTCCCCGGAGGGGGCGCTAGTGGGTCAGTGGAGGTAGGATGGAAGAAGTGAGGAGGCTGGATTGGGTTTCTGCGCATCAGCGCAATGGTGTTTTATTAACATAAAAGTTCACACAATATGGCAGCAGAATAACGTGCAGGAATAAACAAATAAAAGTATGCAATGGAAATGGTGCAGCTTGGAAGCTGAGAGTCTATGGAGGAAATGGTAATGATGGATAAGTTCACTGGTGTGAGAACCAGAATGGTTTAAAACGTGGAGCCAGCAGAGATGGTATTAAATGTGTAGCAAACCTGGTAGCAGATGCAGGAGACTCAGGTGGAAGTTCACAGAGCAGTTCGTTAAACTCAGGCAGCTAGCAAGCTGCTTCACAGGTGAGGTGATGGAATGCACCTGGAGAGAGTCTCTACTGCAGAGGCTGAAGCACACTGCGGTTGTAGTAAGGTGTGGAGCCAAATACCAATGCAGGGGTTGCTGATGTTTGTAGTTCCACGGAGATGTAGAAAGGTAACCAGGAACACAGAGGAACGGGTAGGTAACCAGGAACACGGAGGATCCAGGAAGGTAACCAGGAACACGGAGGAATCCAGGCACATGGGTCGCAGGAGTGACACAAAGTTCAGGACAACCACAGGCTCACCCTGCAGCTCCAGATATACCCCCTGGTGTGCAGACATTGGTTGGAGTGGGAAAAGGAGGTGCGGCCAAGCTCCGGATTGGCCGCCGTACTCTGACCGATGGAGACTGTCATGGCGGCGCCCATGCCGCGGCCCGGCGGGAACGCGGCGTGCTCACACGCCCGCTGTTACAGGAGCGTTCCTAGGCCCAGGATGACGTCTGGCGGCAGAGGAGCGGACGACAGCAGAACGTAGGGACCCCGGACGGAGTCCGCACCGACGGACAGACGTGGCTGTGGTGAGTCGATTCCTGACAGTACCCCCTCCTTTATGGGTGGGCACTGAACACCCACGTGGCCTGGAAGGATGAGTTCTGTGGAAGACACGGACCAACCTTGGAGCATGGACATCTGACGAATTTACCCAACTTCTCTCCTCAGGACCATAACCGGACCAGTCGATAAGGTATTGTAGACGACCGTACCGGCAACGGGAATCCAGAATCTTCTCTATCTCGAACTCCACGCCCCGCTGAGTTCGTACTTTGGGGCCGACTGGAAGAGCTCTTTGGAAGCGATTCAGGACTAACGGTCTGAGGAGAGAGACATGAAAGGCATTAGGTATTCGTAGAGAAGGTGGTAACTTGAGCTTGTAGGCCACAGGACTGATGACTCTTTCGATGGGAAAGGGACCGATGAAACGTGGTGCAAATTTCATCGAGGGGACTCTAAGACGAAGGTTTAGGGTGGAAAGCCAAACCTTGTCACCAGGTTTCAGGCTAGGAACTGCACGTCTTTTGCGGTCAGCAAAGAACTTATACCGGCTAGAAGCCTTCTTGAGAGAAGCATGAATCTTCCTCCAGGTTGAAGAGAACTGACTCAAGACAGCAGTGGCAGCAGGAACATCAATGTGAGGAAGTTCTTGAAAATCTGGAACACGGGGATGTTGTCCATATACAGCAAAGAACGGAGTTGTTTCTGTAGCAGTATGGTAGCGGAAATTGTGGGCAAATTCAGCCCATGGGAGCAGGTCCAACCAGTCATCTTGAGAAGACGAAACATAAAGTCTTAAAAAGGTTTCTAACTCTTGGTTTACCCTCTCCGTCTGCCCATTCGTCTGAGGGTGGTAGGCTGACGAAAACTTGAGGTTGACTTGCATGGCAGAACAAAGGGCTCTCCAAAATCTTGCCACAAACTGAACTCCACGGTCAGATATAATTTCAGTGGGTAGTCCATGTAAGCGGAAAATCTCCCGTAGGAAGATTTGGGCAAGCTTTGGTGCGGAAGGAAGACCCTGGAGTGGTACAAAATGGGCCATTTTGGTAAACCTGTCAACCACAACCCAGATGGTATTGAATCCTTGAGAAGAGGGAAGGTCAGAGATGAAATCCATGGACAAGTGTGACCAGGGACGGCTGGGAACAGATAATGGTTGTAACTGACCTGCTGGAGATTGTCGAGGAGTCTTGTGCTGCGCACACTTCGGGCAGGATGCCACGAAATCTTTGATGTCAACTTTCATCTTCGGCCACCAGTATGTCTCAGAGAGGAACTTGAAAGTTTTCAGGACACCAGGATGCCCAGTGAATTTGGACTGATGAGCCCAAGACAGCAACTTGGAACGGAGTTCTGGGGAAACAAAAGTCTTACCAGGAGGTGGAGCAGGAGAAACTTGAGACGAAGCAAATACCACTGGACTCAGGATGGAATGCGGAACCGAGTCGGACGTCTCCTCTTCGGACTCCATAGATCGGGATAAAGCGTCTGCCTTGATATTCTGAGAACCTGGGCGGAAATGAAGCTTAAAGTTAAAACGAGAGAAGAACATAGCCCACCGGGACTGGCGAGGATTGAGGCACTGGGCTGCCTTCAAATAAAGCAGATTTTTATGATCCGTATAGATGTTGAACGGAAATTTGGCCTCTTCCAGGAGATACCTCCATTCCTCAAGGGCCAGCTTGATCGCTAGTAGTTCTTGATCTCCAATGGAATAGTTAGCTTCTGCAGGGAGGAATTTACGAGAATAAAATCCACAAGGGTGAATCTTCCCATCAGTTCCCTTCTGGGAGAGAACAGCTCCAACTCCTACTGTGGAGGCATCCACCTCCAACTCGAATGGCTTGTTTACATCCGGTTGAGACAGAACTGGAGCAGACATAAAGGCCAGCTTGATCTTTTGAAATGCCGCTAAAGCTTCTTCTGACCAGTTGGAATGATCTGCCCCTTTCCGAGTTAAGTTGGTAATAGGAGCGATGAAAGTTGAAAATCCTCGGATAAACTTCCTATAATAATTGGCGAATCCCAGGAATCGCTGAATAGACTTGAGAGTGAGACTACTTGGAATGGACCAATTGGCAATGGCTTCCAACTTTGTCGGGTCCATCTGGAGATCCGATCCGGAAATTATATACCCCAGGAAGGGTATGGAGGGGACTTCGAAGGTACACTTGGATAATTTGCCGTAGAGACGGTTCTCACGAAGACGTCGGAGGACCTCACGGACTTGCAGACGATGAGAAGAGAGATCTTGGGAGAAGATGAGGATATCATCCAGGTAAACTACGAGGTATTTGTACAGAACGTCACGGAAGATTTCGTTAACAAAGTGCTGGAACACTGCTGGGGCATTGCTCAACCCAAATGGCATTACCAGGTACTCGTAATGACCATCTCGAGTATTAAAAGCTGTCTTCCATTCGTCACCACTACGGATTCTGATGAGGTTGTAGGCACCGCGGAGATCTAACTTGGTAAAGATGCGGGCTCCCTTAACTCTATCAAACAATTCAGGGATGAGTGGTAATGGATAACTGTTTTTGATGGTAATGTCATTGAGACCCCGGTAGTCAATGCATGGACGTAATCCTCTATCCTTTTTTTTTAACAAAGAAGAAGCCCGCACCAGCGGGTGAAGATGAGGGACGAATAAATCCTTTCTGTAAGTTCTCCCTGATGTAGTCGCTCATCGCCTCAGTTTCAGGAACGGATAACGGATAGGTACGCCCCCTTGGTGGTTTCTTGCCGGGAATGAGGTCAATGGGGCAATCCCACTCTCTATGGGGCGGCAGAACATCAGTGGCCTTTTCACTGAAGACGTCAGAGAAATCTTGGTAAGCCGCAGGAAGATCTGACTGGGTTTTGACTTCAGAAGACTTGATAGGACAAACTTGGGCTAAGCAGGACTGGCGACAATGTGAACCCCAGGAAGTGAGTTGTAACGTAGACCAATCAATATGCGGATTATGTAGTTGGAGCCAGGGCATTCCCAACACGATCTCCTGGGTTGCCTGAGGAATAACTAAAAACTTTATTAATTCAGAATGCAGGAACCCGACTCCCAGAACCACTGGTCTGGTTTGGTGAGATATATTCCCCTTGGAGATTCGGCTCCCATCTACTGCAGTGATGTAGACTGGATATGAGAGTTCGCAGATAGGCAAATGAAACTTATCCACCGCAGCTTGAGTGATGAAGTTTCCTGCGGCTCCACAGTCCACTAACGCAGATGCAGACTGAAGACCATCTGTAGTCTCTAAAGTCACAAGAAGAATGAGGTCTTGGTTTGAAGGAGCTTGTCTAGAAGATCCCAACTTGACTCCTCCTTTACAAGTCAGGATCTGGCGTTTCCCGAACGCACTGTACAAGAATTGATCTGGTGACCTGCAGCCGCACAATAAAGACACAGTCTCTCACGGAGTCTTCTTGACCGCTCCTCAGGAGTTAAGCGGGACCTATTAATTTGCATAGGCTCATCAGAAGGTGGAGGCTGAAATTGTACTGAAGGTACCATTCTTGACTTGCGCGGCTCACTACGAGCACGCTCACTGTTGCGTTCGCGGATGCGAGAGTCCAACTTGATACATAGGGAAATCAGTTCAGGCAATTGCTCAGGGACATCGCGGGTTGCCAGTTCATCCTTGATCCGATCTGAAAGTCCATGCCAGAAGGCTGCTACCAGGGCTTGATTATTCCACTGAATCTCTGCGGCTAACGTCTGGAACTGGATGACATATTGTCCCATACTCCGGGTACCTTGACGAAGCTGAATAAGGTCTGCAGAGGCTGATGTTGCACGACCTGGCTCGTCAAAGATACGTCTGAAGGTTGACACGAATTCAGCGTAGTTGTTCATCAGAGGGTCAGCACGTTCCCACAGAGGAGACACCCAACTCAAGGCAGAACCAGAGAGCAGTGAGATAATGTAGGCAACCTTGGATCTTGACGTGGGGAAATTGTGTGATAATAATTCAAACTGGATTTCACATTGGTTAAGGAACCCGCGACATAGCTTCGGACTGCCATCATATTTGCTAGGCACAGGCAGGTGCAAGCGTGACACTGGAGCTGATACAGCCGGCGTAGAAGAACTCACAGCACTTGCAGGTGCTGGGGTAACTGGAACTGGAGTAGCAAGTACACTAGGCAGGGTTTGCTGTAGTGTATCAATCCGGGAGGACATCCCTTGCAGAAACTGGAACATCTGCTGCTGCACAGCCTCTTGACCATCCAAGCGGGAGACCAGATTTTGTAAGGCCCCTGACCCCACACTCTGACCACCGTCCGAGTCCATCGGTCCTGAACTTACTGTCAGGTTCGGTTTTGCTTGTGTCCCCGGAGGGGGCGCTAGTGGGTCAGTGGAGGTAGGATGGAAGAAGTGAGGAGGCTGGATTGGGTTTCTGCGCATCAGCGCAATGGTGTTTTATTAACATAAAAGTTCACACAATATGGCAGCAGAATAACGTGCAGGAATAAACAAATAAAAGTATGCAATGGAAATGGTGCAGCTTGGAAGCTGAGAGTCTATGGAGGAAATGGTAATGATGGATAAGTTCACTGGTGTGAGAACCAGAATGGTTTAAAACGTGGAGCCAGCAGAGATGGTATTAAATGTGTGGCAAACCTGGTAGCAGATGCAGGAGACTCAGGTGGAAGTTCACAGAGCAGTTCGTTAGCAAGCTGCTTCACAGGTGAGGTGATGGAATGCACCTGGAGAGAGTCTCTACTGCAGAGGCTGAAGCACACTGCGGTTGTAGTTAGGTGTGGAGCCAAATACCAATGCAGGGGTTGCTGATGCTTGTAGTTCCACGGAGATGTAGAAAGGTAACCAGGAACACAGAGGAACGGGTAGGTAACCAGGAACACGGAGGATCCAGGAAGGTAACCAGGAACACGGAGGAATCCAGGCACATGGGTCGCAGGAGTGACACAAAGTTCAGGACAACCACAGGCTCACCCTGCAGCTCCAGATATACCCCCTGGTGTGCAGACATTGGTTGGAGTGGGAAAAGGAGGTGCGGCCAAGCTCCGGATTGGCCGCCATACTCTGACCGATGGAGACTGTCATGGCGGCGCCCATGCCGCGGCCCGGCGGGAACGCGGCGTGCTCACACGCCCGCTGTTACAGGAGCGTTCCTAGGCCCAGGATGACGTCTGGCGGCAGAGGAGCGGACGACAGCAGAACGTAGGGACCCCGGACGGAGTCCGCACCGACGGACAGACGTGGCTGTGGTGAGTCGATTCCTGACAGTCAGCACTATGAGTTTTCCTGAGTTCTCTGCCTGAAAGGTAATAGTTAATTAGCTCCACCTGTGGTGATCTCCTGTGTGAGGCTGAATTCAGTAATATGAAGTTCAGGCTTCAGTGTTCTCTCGGCCTGCTAGGCCTCATTCTACATCACAGCCTAGTCTGGAGTAGTCACATGACAGTGACTGTTCACATGATCCAGAGTTGTCCAATCCTCTGCCAGCCTGAGACTCTCTGCATCACCTAATCCTGCTCACCAATCACCAAGGACCAGGAAGTATAAGTTGGGAGACTGAGTTGGAAACTGGGCCAGTTCCTTGTGTCACACTCACAGCTATGTGTGAGTCTTCAAGCTGAGCTCCCTAAAGGTAACCTTTATACTCTAGTTCCTGAGAAAACTCT
This sequence comes from Pseudophryne corroboree, assembly GCF_028390025.1. Lineage (NCBI taxonomy): Eukaryota > Metazoa > Chordata > Amphibia > Anura > Myobatrachidae > Pseudophryne > Pseudophryne corroboree. Next base: position 377,886,344 of record NC_086453.1, read on the forward strand.
GTTCCTTGTTACCCTGTTTGGTTTACTTTTGTGTTGCCACTGATGATTACTATTTCCACGAGTCTCAAAGTAAAGGCACAGCTGCAGTGGTTCATCTTAAAGGCACAGTATTATATTCCATAGTCTCAACTGAAAACCACAGCTGCCGTGGTTCATCTTTACTGCTGTTGTAGTTGTGATCTCCAGAGCTCCCGTATCCCTGCAGCATCTCCGTGCCTAAGCATCTCCGTGCCTCAGTACCTCAGTGCCTCAGCACCTCCGTGCCTCAGCACCTCCGTGCCTCAGTACCTCCGTGCCTCAGTACCTCCGTGCCTCCCAGCACCTCCGTGCCTCAGCACCTCGTGCCTCCAGCATCTCCGTGCTTCCAGCATCTCCGTGTCTCGGATCCTCGTGCCTCCGTGTCTCAGCATCTCCGTGCCTCAGCACCTCCGTGCTTCCAGCATCTCCGTGTCTCAGCACCTCGTGCCTCCAGTACCTCCGTGCCTCAGCGCCTCCGTGCTTCCAGCACCTCGTGTCTCAGTACCTCCGTGCCTCAGTACCTCCGTGCCTCAGTACCTCCGTGTCTCAGCACCTTGTGCCTCCAGCACCTCCGTGCTTCCAGCATCTCCGTGCCTTTACGCACCCCAGTGTCTCTACGCACCCCAGTGTCTCTACGCACCCCAGTGTCTCTACGCACCCCAGTACCTCCAAGCACCTCAGTGCGTCCAAGCACTTCCGTGCCTCCTAGTACCTCAGTGTCTCCAAGCGCCTCCGCGCCTCCTAGCATCTCAGTGTCTCCAAGCACCCCGTGCACTTTAGCGCAGTTGTACCTGGTATCTTCACTGATTCATCAGCGCCTTTCCAGTTCTGTCTTTCAGGAGACCTTCAGCGTGCCTCCTGTCTGCCGACCTAATCCTGCATGAGGAGAACCTAGATTCGTCCATCTCTGCTGCGGTTCCTCTTCCCAGTCACCAGAAGAAACCCCGAGTCCACAACACTCCCAAACCAGGTCAGTGGTAGTATTCATATAATCCTCCAGTCGCCCGCACAGACTTCACTAACACCGGGTTCACAAAACCTCAGTCATGACACACATAATGTACAGAACATCACGGTGACCGCCACATAATACACAGAATATCACAGTGATCGCCACATAATGCACAGAACATCACAGTGACCGTCACATAATGCACAGAACATCACAGTGACCGCCACATAATGCACAGAACATCACAGTGATCGCCACATAATACACAGAACATCACAGTGACCACCACATAATACACAGAACATCACAGCGACCGCCACATAATGCACAGAACATCACAGTGACCGCCACATAATGCACAGAACATCACAGTGGCCGTCACATAATGCACATAAAATCACAGTGACTGCCACATAATGCACAGAACATCACAGTGACCACCACATAATGCACAGAACATCACAGTGACCACCACATAATGCACAGAACATCACAGTGACCGCCACATAATGCACAGAACATCACAGTGACCGCCACATAATACACAGACCATCACAGTGACCACCACATAATACACAGAACATCACAGTGAACACCACATAATACACAGAACATCACAGTGACCGCCACATAATACACACAACATCACAGTGGCTGCCACATAATGCACAGAACGTCACAGTGACCACCACTTAATGCACACAACATCACAGTGACCGCCACATAATACACAGAACATCACAGTGACCACCACATAATGTACAGAACATCACAGTGACTGCCACATAATGCACAGAACATCACAGTGACCGCCACATAATACACAGAACATCACAGTGACCACCACATAATGTACAGAACATCACAGTGACCACCACATAATGCACAGAACATCACAGTGACCGCCACATAATACACAGAACATCATAGTCAAGGCCCTCACCACGTCTCCTGAGCCGCAGGAGGAGCTGGGGGTTTGTGTGACCTGTCTCCTCGGAGATGTCCCAGATCAAGGGGAGTACCCTCAGGTGGTCCCAGAGTGTGTGCATGTGTGGGGGGATGGAGTACAGGTCTGCACAGCTGAGGAGTGATTCACCAAGAGGGGTTCAGTATGAATAGTGACGCAGACATCCTGGTCTGTGAAATTCCAGGGATGGGGTAAGAGAGAAGTGTTAGCGGTGGGGACTGATTGCTGATACAGGAAAACTAATATAAATATAACAGCTTCGTATACAGATTCAGACTCAGTCGCACACAGACATACAAGTGTCACATATCAAACTGATAAGTGCAATATAGCAAAGTAGTTTAAAACTTCCTGTATTATTTGTGCTAATAACACCCACATTTTGAATGAATAGAACGTTCAGTGCGGCTGAGTTTCCCGGGACCTGTCGCACTGAGAGGGGGCGGTTTGACGCAACTTGAGCCTCAGTGTATGAGCACACAACTGTACATCTCATCTTGTATCACAAAATGTTCAAACTACGGATCACTGCAGTAAGACTATTACTCAAATGTAGGTAGGTAAGATGCAAATAACCTAATCATTCTCTTAAGTATAATTAGCTCTTACTTACAATTAGTGATCTGCACCGGAAATTTTTCGGGTTTTGTGTTTTGGTTTTGGATTCGGTTCCGCGGCCGTGTTTTGGATTCAGACGCATTTTGGCAAAACCTCCCTGATTTTTTTTTGTCAGATTCGGGTGTGTTTTGGATTCGGGTGTTTTTTTACAAAAACCCCTCAAAAACAGGTTAAATCATAGAATTTGGGGGTCATTTTAATCCCATAGTATTATTGACCTCAGTAACCATAATTTCCACTCATTTCCAGTCTATTCTGAACACCTCACACCTCACAATATTATTTTTAGTCCTAAAATTTGCACCGAGGTCGCTGGATGGCTAAGCTAAGCGACCCAAGTGGCCGACACAAACACCTGGCCTATCTAGGAGTGGCACTGCAGTGTCAGACAGGATGGCAGGTTTTAAAAATAGTCCCAAAACAGCTCATGATGCAAACAAAAAAAGAGGTGCAATGAGGTAGCTGTGTGGCTAAGCTAAGCGACCCAAGTGGCCGACACAAACACCTGGCCCATCTAGGAGTGACACTGCAGTGTCAGACAGGATGGCAGATTTAAAAAATAGTCCCCAAACAGCACATGATGCAAAGAAAAAAAGAGGTGCAATGAGGTAGCTGTGTGACTCAGCTAAGCAACCCAAGTGGCCGACACAAACACCTGGCCCATCTAGGAGTGGCACTGTAGTGTCAGACAGGATGGCAGATTTAAAAAATAGTCCCCAAACAGCACATGGTGCAAAGAAAAAAAGAGGTGCAACGAGGTAGCTGTGTGACTAAGCTAAGCGACCCAAGTGGCCGACACAAACACCTGGCCCATCTAGGAGTGGCACTGCAGTGTCAGACAGGATGGCAGATTTAAAAAATAGTCCCCAAACAGCACATGATGCAAAGAAAAAAGAGGTGCAACGAGGTAGCTGTGTGACTAAGCTAAGCGACCCAAGTGGCTGACACAAACACCTGGCCCATCTAGGAGTGGCACTGCAGTGTCAGACAGGATGGCAGATTTAAAAAATAGTCCCCAAACAGCACATGATGCAAAGAAAAAAAGAGGTGCACCAAGGTCGCTGGATGGCTAAGCTAAGCGACCCAAGTGGCCGACACAAACACCTGGCCCATCTAGGAGTGGCACTGCAGTTTTCTAGCGAGAGGATGAGTGCTTCCATCCTCATGTGAATCTGAACCACTAGCCATGAACATAGGCCAGGGCCTCAGCCTTTCCTTGCCACTCCGTGTCGTAAATGGTATATTGGCAAGTTTACACTTCTCATCAGATGCTTTTAATTTAGATTTTTGGGTCATTTTACTGAACTTTTGTAGTATACTTGACGACACAGAGGTAGAGCAGTGGACTACTGTACCGTACTGCTATATATATACTGGTGGTCACAGCAAAATTCTGCACTGTCCCCTCCTACTATATACTGCGCACAACTAAAATGCAGCACAGGTATGGATGCATAGTATACTTGACGACACAGAGGTAGAGCAGTGGACTACTGTACCGTACTGCTACATATATACTGGTGGTCACAGCAAAATTCTGCACTGTCCTCCTACTATATACTGCGCACAACTAAAATGCAGCACAGGTATGGATGCATAGTATACTTGATGACACAGAGGTAGGTAGAGCAATGGACAACTGTACAGTACTGCTATATATATATACTGGTGGTCACAGCAAAATTCTGCACTGTCCCCTCCTACTATATACTGCGCACAACGAAAATGCAGCACAGGTATGGATGCATAGTATACTTGACGACACAGAGGTAGAGCAATGGACTACTGTACCGTACTGCTATATATATACTGGTGGTCACAGCAACATTCTGCACTGTCCTCCTACTATATACTGCGCACAACTAAAATGCAGCACAGGTATGGATGCATAGTATACTTGACGACACAGAGGTAGAGCAATGGACTACTGTACCATACTGCTATATATATACTGTCACACACCAGAGGCGGCGTTTGCCGCGCTTACCCCTGCGTGTCTGCTGGTCGGTGTTGCGGCCTCTGCCTTCGGTGGGCCACGGGCTCCGGCGTCTGGTTGGCACGGCTACCGGCAGTTCTCCGGGGCATGGGCGCCACCATGACACCCGGCATCACGTGGACGGGGGGCAGGTGACGTCATCAGACTGCTCCGCCAATTCAGCGCTGGCGGGAGATTCAAAGTCAGACGCCGGACAGAGCTTCAGTGCCTGAGTATCGTCTTTCCCTGACGTAGATGCCAGTACTCTTGTTTCCGGCGAGGATCCCTGCAGTCGTACCCCAGTGTCTCCGGCATTTCCAGCTGCCAATTCACCGCTCTAGCTTCAGTGTATTCAGCGGCCGGTAACCTTCCTGCGTTCCAGTCATCCGTGCTCCTAGGAATCAGCGTCTCAAGTCTCCGTTCTCAAGTTCCATAATCCAACAGCGTCTAAAACCCCTGCACTTCAATTCCTCTCATCATCAGCGTCTCAGTCTCCGTTCACAAGTTCTACAGATCCACAGCGTCAGAAACCCCTGCACTTCAATTCCTCACTTCTTCAGAGTCACAAGTCTCCGTTCACAAGTTCTACAGATCCACAGCGTCAGAAACCCCTGCACTTCAATTCCTCACTTCTTCAGAGTCACAAGTCTCCGTTCACAAGTTCTACAGATCCACAGCGTCAGAAACCCCTGCACTTCAATTCCTCTCATCTTCAGCGTCACAAGTCTCCGTTCACAAGTTCTACAGATCCACAGCGTCAGAAACCCCTGCACTTCAATTCCTCACTTCATCAGCGTCACTAGTCTCCGTTCTCAAGTTCTATAAATCCACAGCGTCAAAAACCCCTGAACTTCAATTCCTCTCATCAACAGCGTCTCAGTCTCCGTTCACAAGTTCTACGGATCCACAGCGTCTAAAACCCCTGCACTTCAGTTTCTCACATCATCATCGTCTCAGTCTCCGTTCACAAGTTCTACGGATCCACAGCGTCTAAAACCCCTGCACTTCAGTTTCTCACATCATCAGCGTCTCTGTCACCATTTACAAGTTCTTCAACCATCCGTGCTAATAATCATCACTCATAAGGTCCACAGGTTATCAGTGACTTTTAGACATCACCCACAGTTTCTTCAATTATCAGCATCCCCAATACTGCTCACTTAACCCTTCAGTGGGTCTGGACTTTCCCTTCATTTATTCCTTTTGACATTAGACTCGAAGTTGTTTTCTTTCGCAATAAAGCTCTTCCTTATTTCATCAAACTCCACTGTCAGCGTCCTGTATGAGGAAATCCTATATTAGGCCTCCCTTTTCCAACTCAGTCGTGGTTCCTCTTCCCAACCATCGGAAGAATCCCCGAGTTCACAACACCCTCAGTCTAGGCCAGTGACAGTATACTCAGGCCACATGGACCCGGGGAATCGGAACCCAGAGGCAAGCGCCATGCAGGATCTAGTTTCCCGAGTGCAGAGTCAGGAAGCAGCACAGAATCAGGTGATGCATTATCTCCAGGAGTTATCTGGTCGGCTGGATCAAATTCAGACTTCGCTGGCGTCAGTGGTTCCAGTTCCAGTATCTGCTCCAGTGGTTGTCTCTGGCAATGTTTCCTCCTTGTCTGGAACCAGGTCACGCCTTCAGCTTCCCACTCCTCCTCATTATAACGGGAATCCAAAAAATTGCTGTGGATTCCTCAATCAGTGTGAGGTACATTTCAAACTCCTCTCACACAACTTCCCTACGGATCGGTCTAAAGTGGCATACATTATCTCATTACTTGAAGGTTCAGCGTTGGAGTGGGTGTCACCGTTGTGGGAGCGTTCTGATCCGTTAGTTTCCAGTTATACCAACTTCTTGGCCTCTTTCCGAAGGATCTTTGATGAGCCTGGCAGGACGACTGCTGCCTCAGCTGACTTGCTCCGAGTTCGACAAGGCTCTCGTACTGTGGGACAGTATGTAATTCACTTTCAAACTATAGCTTCTGAACTGAGCTGGAATAATGATGCCCTACGGGCTGCTTTTTGTAACGGGCTCTCGGATCGTTTAAAAGACGAATTGATTACTAGAGATTTGCCAGATTCCTTGGAACAGTTGATCTCACTCTGTGTAAAGGTGGATCTTCGCATGCAGGAACGAGCTGGTGAACGTAGTCGGTCTGACCGGTCGAGGCTCCGATCTCTTCCTTCTAAGCAGACAGTTAATTCCAGTCCAGACGAACCTATGCAGATTAATCGGTCTCGGCAGTCCCCAGAAGAGCGTCAGCGTCGACGTGTGGGTAGACTTTGCCTCTACTGTGGAGCCGCGGATCATTTCCTCAAGTCTTGCAAGTCTCGCCCGGGAAACGGGCAGTCCTAGCCTGTTTCGGAGAAGTCAAGCTAGGGGTTGTTTCTCAATCTTCTCCGGCAGTGGACTGTCTACTTTCAGTGTCTTTGTTTTCTGAGTCAGAAGTCAAAACCGTTAAGGCTTTGTTGGACTCAGGAGCTGCGGGGAATTTTATTTCCCTTTCCTGCGCCCAGAGTTTGGGCTTGATGTTACAGTCGGTCGAACGACCTATTACGATAACTGCTATTACTGGTATCCAAATTCCTAATGCTTAAATTACAAGTCATACTATGCCAATTAAGCTGCAAGTGGGAGCTTTGCACCAAGAACATCTGGAGTTCCTTGTGATTCAGGAGATGTCTCACGATCTCGTCCTTGGTCTTCCCTGGCTCAAGCTTCACAACCCTCATGTTGACTGGAGGTCGACACAGATCATTTCTTGGAGTCCTTTCTGTCACTCGAATTGTCTTACTCCTGTCTTCCCACTTCGTGCATCGGCTAAGTCGGACGTAGAGTCTATTCCAGAGGCTTATCGGGAGTTTACAGATGTCTTCTCAGAACAGGCGGCCGATAGATTACCTCCGCATAGACCCTGGGATTGTCCTATTGAGCTTATTCCGGGGAAAATGCCACCTCGAGGTCGTACCTATCCTTTGTCAGTTCCTGAGACTCAAGCCATGTCAGAATATATCAAGTCTAATCTGCAGAAGGGATTCATCCGTCCCTCCACTTCCCCAGCGGGAGCAGGCTTCTTCTTTGTGAAGAAAAAAGATGGAGGCCTGAGGCCATGTATCGATTATCGTGGTCTAAATGAAGTCACCATTAAGAACAAGTATCCTCTGCCGCTCATCACAGAGCTTTTCGATAGAGTTCATGGAGCTCGAGTCTTTACTAAGCTCGATTTAAGGGGAGCATATAACCTAATACGTATCAGACAAGGGGACGAATGGAAGACGGCCTTCAATACTAGGGACCGGCATTATGAGTACCTGGTAATGCCGTTTGGCCTCAGCAACGCCCCCGCCGTCTTCCAGGGATTCATTAATGAAGTTTTCCGGGACATGTTGTACCTAAATGTGGTGGAATATTTGGACGACATCCTGATATTTTCGAAGAATCTCTCTGAGCACAGAATACAAGTTAAGGAAGTACTCCTTCGGTTGCGTGAGAACCATCTTTATGGCAAAATTTCCAAGTGCACCTTTGAGGTCCCATCTATTCCATTTTTGGGTTACATTATTTCAGGAACGGAGTTGCGTATGGATCCGGAGAAACTTTCTGCCATTCGGGACTGGACTCAGCCTCTTTCCCTGAAAGCAGTGCAACGATTTCTAGGATTCGCAAATTACTACCGGAAATTTATAAGGGGTTTCTCTACTATTGTGGCGCCTATTACTGCCCTAACAAAGAAAGGGGCTGACCCAAGCCTTTGGTCCTCTGAAGCAGTAGCAGCGTACGCGCAGTTGAAGGCAGCCTTTATGACCGCTCCGGTACTTCAGCAGCCAGATTTCCTAAAACCATTCTTCCTGGAGGTTGATGCTTCTACGGTAGGCATAGGTGCCGTACTTTCGCAGTACGCTCCAGATGGGAAGTTACATCCGTGTGGTTTCCATTCTTGCAAGTTCTCCCCTGCTGAATTAAATTACACCATTGGAGACAAAGAGCTGCTGGCAATTAAATCTGCCTTAGAAGAATGGAGATATCTTTTGGAGGGTGCTAAACACTTAATTACAATTTTTACGGATCACAAGAATTTACTGTATCTCAAGACGGCCCAGTGCTTGAATCCCCGTCAGCAAGATGGGCGCTCTTCTTTGCTAGATTTTTGTTTATCATTAAGTGCCGGGCTGGAACTCTTAACACCAAGGCGGATGCCCAATACCGTTTCGTAATGGCTTCGGATGAGGAGAATACAGTCGAAAAAGCATTGATCCTCAGTCCCGTCTCTATCTCTGCAGCTCCCACTGAGTTGGGTCCTCCTCCTGGAAGAATGTCTGTGCCAGCTAAATTTCGACCAAGATTGTTGCAGTGAGCTCACATTTCCAAGTTTTCTGGCCATCCGGGAGTTCAAAAGATGTGGGAATTTCTGCGAAGATCTTACTGGTGGGACACTATGAAGAAGGACGTCCAAGAGTATGTCAACTCATGTCCTCAATGTGCTCAGCACAAAACTCTACGTCTGCCGCCTGCGGGATTGTTGCACCCACTGTCCATTCCTAAAAGGCCTTGGACTCATATCGCTATGGACTTTGTTACTGAACTACCTATCTCTAAGGGTCATAACACCGTCTGGGTGATTATCGACCGATTCTCTAAGATGGCACATTTTGTTCCATTGATCGGATTACCATCAGCTTCTAAGTTGGCTTTGTTATTTATTCGGGAGCACTTCCGCCTGCACGGGTTACCTCTGGAAATAGTCTCGGATCGAGGGGTACAGTTTACGGCAAGATTCTGGAGAGGCTCTACAAATAAAACTCAAGTTTTCATCTGCTTATCATCCGCAGACCAATGGGCAAACTGAACGCATCAATCAAGATTTAGAGACTTTTCTCCGTGTTTACCTCTCTCCCTCACAAGATAATTGGGTGGAGTTGTTGCCTTGGACCGAGTTCGCCCATAACCATCTATATCACTCTTCGTCTGGTGAGTCTCCATTTTTTATTAATTACGGATTTCATCCCCAAATTCCGGAATTACCCATTTGTCCTCCAGAAGAAGTTCCTGCTGCAGCCTCTACTCTCCGACATTTCAGCCAAATCTGGAGTCGAGTTCATGCCAATCTCAAGAGAGTTTCCGGTTGCTATAAGTTCTTTGCGGATACGAAGCGACGGGCAGCTCCTCAATACAAGGTTGGTGACAGGGATGGCTCTCTACTCGCAATCTTCGTTTAAAGGTGCCCACTATGAAGTTCGCTCCAAGGTTCATCGGTCCTTATCCCGTGTTACAAGTCTTGAATCCGGTTGTCTGCAAATTGGGGTTGCCTTCCCATCTCCGGATACCAAATGCCTTCCATGTCTCTCTTCTTCGGCCTCTTGTTTTGAACCGGTTTCATTCCAAGTCCCCAAGGCCAACCTCTGCAGAGGCTGTAGAGGGTACGGACTTCGAGATCAAAGCTATTCTTGATTCCCGCTATCTTCACAAGAATCTACAGTATTTGGTGGAATGGAAAGGTTTTGGCCCCGAGGAAAGGAGCTGGGTCAAAGCTACTGAAGTTTCGGCTTCCCGACTGGTGCGGATGTTCCATTCCAGACATCCAACAAAACCTGGAAAGTGTCCAGGGGCCACTCCTGGAGGAGGGGGTACTGTCACACACCAGAGGCGGCGTTCGCCGCGCTTACCCCTGCGTGTCTGCTGGTCGGTGTTGCGGCCTCTGCCTTCGGTGGGCCAAGGGGCTCCGGCGTCTGGTTGGCACGGCTACCGGCGGTTCTCCGGGGCATGGGCGCCGCCATGACACCTGGCATCACGTGGACGGGGGGCAGGTGACGTCATCAGACTGCTCCGCCAATTCAGCGCTGGCGGGAGATTCAAAGTCAGACGCCGGACAGAGCTTCAGTGCCTGTGTATCGTCTTTCCATGACGTAGATGCCAGTGCTCTTGTTTCCGGCGAGGATCCCTGCAGTCGTACCCCAGTGTCTCCGGCATTTCCAGCTGCCAATTCACCGCTCCAGCTTCAGTGTATTCAGCGGCCGGTAACCTTCCTGCGTTCCAGTCATCCGTGCTCCTAGGAATCAGCGTCTCAAGTCTCCGTTCTCAAGTTCCATAATCCAACAGCGTCTAAAACCCCTGCACTTCAATTCCTCTCATCATCAGCGTCACAAGTCTCCGTTCACAAGTTCTACAGATCCACAGCGTCAGAAACCCCTGCACTTCAATTCCTCACTTCTTCAGAGTCACAAGTCTCCGTTCACAAGTTCTACAGATCCACAGCGTCAGAAACCCCTGCACTTCAATTCCTCTCATCATCAGCGTCACAAGTCTCCGTTCACAAGTTCTACAGATCCACAGCATCAAAAACCCCTGCACTTCAGTTTCTCACATCATCATCGTCTCAGTCTCCGTTCTCAAGTTCTACAAATTCAAAGCGTCTAAAACCCCTGCACTTCAAATCCTCACATCATCAGCGTCTCTGTCACCATTTACAAGTTCTTCAACCATCCGTGCTAATAATCATCATTCATAAGTTCCACAAGTTATCAGTGACTTTTAGACATCACCCACAGTTTCTTCAATTACCAGCATCCCCAATACTGCTCACTTAACCCTTCAGTGGGTCTGGACTTTCCCTTCATTTATTCCTTTTGGCATTAGACTCTAAGTTGTTTTCTTTCGCAATAAAGCTCTTCCTTATTTCATCAAACTCCACTGTCAGCGTCCTGTATGAGGAAATCCTATATCAGACCCTCCCTTTTCCAACTCAGTTGTGGTTCCTCTTCCCAACCATCGGAAGAATCTCCGAGTTCACAACACCCTCAGTCTAGGCCAGTGACATATACTGGTGGTCACAGCAAAATTCTGCACTGTCCCCTCCTACTTTATACTGCGCACAACTAAAATGCAGCACAGGTATGGATGGATAGTATACTTGATGACACAGAGTTAGAGCAATGGACTACTGTACCGTACTGCTATATTATATACTGGTGGTCACAGCAAAATTCTGCACTGTCCCCTCCTACTATATACTGCGCACAACTAAAATGCAGCACAGGTATGGATGCATAGTATACTTGACGACACAGAGGTAGTGCAGTGGACTACTGTACCGTACTGCTATATATATACTGGTGGTCACAGCAAAATTCTGCACTGTCCCCTCCTACTATATACTGCGCACAACTAAAATGCAGCACAGGTATGGATGCATAGTATACTTGACGACACAGAGGTAGAGCAGTGGACTACTGTACCGTACTGCTATATATATACTGGTGGTCACAGCAAAATTCTGCACTGTCCCCTCCTACTATATACTGCGCACAACTAAAATGCAGCACAGTTATAGATGCATAGTATACTTGACGACACAGAGTTAGAGCAGTGGACTACTGTACAGTACTGCTATATATATACTGGTGGTCACAGCAAAATTCTGCACTGTCCTCCTACTATATACTGCGCACAACTAAAATGCAGCACAGGTATGGATGCATAGTATACTTGACGAAACAGAGTTAGAGCAGTGGACTACTGTACCGTACTGCTATATATATACTGGTGGTCACAGCAAAATTCTGCACTGTCCTCCTACTATATACTACAATGCTGCACAGATATGGAGCGTTTTTCAGGCAGAGAACATAGATATTTGCAGCACACTGAGCACAGATATTTGCAGCACACTGAGCACAGATATTTGCAGCACACTGAACACAGATATTTGCAGCACACTGAGCACAGATATTTGCAGCACACTGAGCACAGATATTTGCAGCACACTGAGCACAGATATTTGCAGCACACTGAGCACAGATATTTGCAGCACACTGAACACAGAAACTGAGAGAATGCAGCCACGTCCTCTCGCTATCATCTCCAAAGCACGAGTGAAAATGGCGGCGACGCGCGGCTCCTTATATAGAATACGAATTTGGCGAGAATCCGACAGCGGGATGATGACGTTCGGGCGCGCTCGGGTTAACTGAGCAAGGCGGGAAGATTCGAGTCTGCCTCGGAACCGTGTAAAATGGGTGAAGTTCGGGGGGGTTCGGATCCCGAGGAACCGAACCCGCTCATCACTACTTACAATAAGTATCTGAGGAAAACTGTCTACATACATTGGACAGGAGTAGATGAATCCTATATACAGTATATACCACTGGAAGCAGTTCCAGTTTGTTTGATACATCCGCATTTAAGTGCTGCAATAATTTGTTCATTGCTCAAAGGCGACTTGAACCTGAATTTCACTGATTAAGATAATTGGGACATTTGCCCTCATTCCGAGTTGATCGCTCGCTAGCTGCTTTTAGCAGCATTGCACACGCTAGGCCGCCACCCTCTGGGAGTGTATCTTAGCTTAGCAGAAGTGCGAACGAAAGATTAGCAGAACTGCTAATAAATAATTACCTGCAGTTTCTGAGTAGCTCCAGACCTAATCCTAGATTGCGATCAGCTCAGTCCGTTTAGTTCCTGGTTTGACGTCACAAACACGCCCTGCGTTCGGCCAGCCACTCCTCCGTTTCTCCAGCCACTCCTGCGTTTTTACCTGGCACGCCTGCGTTTTTGAGCACACTCCCGGAAAACGCTCAGTTACCACCCAGAAACACCCACTTCCTGTCAATCACACTACGATCACTCGAGCGATGAAAAAACGTCGCCCAAGCTTGTGTAAATTACAAAATTTTGTGTGAAAGTACTTAGCGCATGCGCGCTGCGTACCATGCGCATGCGCATTTTTGCCATTTTTTCACTTGATCGCTGCACTGCAAGCGAACAACTCAGAATGACCACCATTATGTGCTAATAAAGATCCCCTTTAGTGTCCTGGGCTACACCGAAGCTCTCTGTCTGTTTTTTCATTACATTGTTTGTTTTTAGATTAGCTGAATCCATTCTCTCTCTACCATTCTATAACTAATTCCTATTCCAGGTTATGGAATAAACTGCTTTATTATTTTATAAAAAGCCTTGTCTGCCTTTCTGTGTGTGTCTGGGGAAACCTAGCCTCTCTGCTAGGGTGTGGGATAGTGAAAAGCTGCTGCTGTCCTATTACCATACTTGCCTACGTTCTGGCAGCTCTCTCCGGGAGAGAGCTGCCAGGACGGCTCAGTGGAGGGGCTGGGCTGCACAATGATGAGAGGAGGGGGCGGGGAGGAGGTGGAATGGGGCGTGGCGGAGGAGGGGCAGAGGCGTCACAACATCTAAATCATGCCCCACACTCTGCAATGCCGCAATAACCGTCATTTTACAGCAGGGGGCGTGACTATGATGACGCGATTCAACAAGAATCGCGTCATCCACTGTCCAGACCGCCCACTTTGAGAGTAAAGTGGGCGGTCCGGACAGTGGATGACGCCGGGCAGGGGGGAAATGAAAAACCGGGAGACTTCTCTGCTCTTCCGTGGGACCGGGAGGGTCACCCGATTTTCGGGAGCCTCCCGGCCATTCCGGGAGAGTAGGCAAGTATGCCTATTACTGTATGTCTCTTCTCACCACCCAACTGTCTAATTTCTGTACGTCTCTTCTCGCCGTCAGACTGTCCTATTTCTGTATGCCTCTTTCCGCCGCCCGACGGTCCTATTTCTGTACATCTGTTCTCACGACCTGACTGTCCTATTTCTGTATGTCTGTTCGCGCCGCCTGACTGTCCTATTCCTGTATGTCTCTTCTTGCCGCCTGACTGTCCTATTTCTGTATGTCTCTTCTCGTCACCCAACTCTCCTATGCCTGTATGTCTCTTCTCTCCGCCTGACTCTCCTATTTCTGTATGTCTCTTCTCTCCGCCCGACTGTCCTATTTCTGTATGTCTCTTCTCACCGCCTGACTGTCCTAACAGTGAATTATTTTCTGCTGCATGTCTCTTCTCTCTCTCTGACGGTGAATGACTCTCTGCTGCACAGGAATGGAGAGTACAGCAGCTCTTTGTGACTGACTCTCCTCTGTCTGTATGTCTCTTCTCTCTCTCTGACGGTGAATGACTCTGCTGCACAGGGATGGAGAGTACGGCAGCTCTTTGTGACGGACTCTCCTCTGTCTGTATGTTTCTTCTCTCTATGACGGTGAATGACTCTGCTGCACAGGAATGGAGAGTACAGCAGCTCTTTGTGACTGACTCTCCTCTGTCTGCATGTCTCTTCTCTCACTATGACGGTGAATGACTCTGCTGCACAGGAATGGAGAGTACAGCAGCTCTTTGTGACTGACTCTCCTCTGTCTGCATGTCTCTTCTGTCTCTCTCTGACGGTGAATGACTCTGCTGCACAGAAATGGAGATCAGCTTTATGTGACTGACTCTCCTCTGTCTGCATGTCTCTTCTCTCCCTCTGATGGTCAATGACTCTGCTGCACAGGAATGGAGAGTACAGCAACTCTTTGTGACTGACTCTCCTCTGTCTGCATGTCTCTTCTGTCTCTCTCTGACGGTGAATGACTCTCTGCTGCACAGGAATGGAGAGAAGCTCTTTGTGACTGACTCTCCTCTGTCTGTATGTCTCTTCTCTCTCTCTCTGGCGGTGAATGACTCTCTGCTGCACAGGAATGGAGAGCGGAGCGGCTCTTTGTGACTGACTTTCCTCTGTCTGTATGTCTCCTCTCTCTCTGACGGTGAATGACTCTCTGCTGCACAGGAATGGAGAGAAGCTCTTTGTGACTGACTCTCCTCTGTCTGTATGTCTCTTCTCTCTCTCTCTGGCGGTGAATGACTCTCTGCTGCACAGGAATGGAGAGCGGAGCGGCTCTTTGTGACTGACTTTCCTCTGTCTGTATGTCTCTTCTCTCTCTCTGACGGTGAATGACTCTCTGCTGCACAGGAATGGAGAGAAGCTCTTTGTGACTGACTCTCCTCTGTCTGTATGTCTCTCTCTCTCTATGACGGTGAATGACTCTCTGCTGCACAGGAATGGAGAGACGCTCTTGCAGTTGTATTTTGCAGTTATTATACATTATTGGTTCGGACACTCTATTGTCATTATTCATGTGGAAAGCAGAGGTAATTAGTAAGCGGTTGGGTAAAATGTCCTTTGCATTGATTCTCAGCAGCAATGATGTAGAATGTCCTGACACAACGTTGCGCTGACTGGTAAGGGTGAATGCCGGTTCCTGCACATTGCTAATTGTATCATTTACAGGCATTGTCGCTTCTTATTCTGGATGGTCGGTATCACTGCCCCCATACCAATCTATGTAGATGAGCAGCTCCCCGGTGGTGTTTATATCACTATGTTTCTTATTAGTGTCATAGAACTGGAACATTACACTTACTTTCTATAAATGGTGATTTAAAAACAAACAAAAAAACAACTGATCTACATAAAGAATATAGGAGAAGGTGTTTAGCCCACGTGTCCACTCTTCCGGAGGTTCTAGGAGACCCACAGATTGGGGTACAACCTGCTTGTCTTCCTGAAGAGCTTGCAATTCCCAGAAAGCACATGCAACATACAGAACCACCATCTGGGCCATAGAGACTCTTGGGCAAGTCAATAAAGAAACAGCAGAATTCAATTGAACGCAACAGTTTAATAAACTCCAGGGATGAGCGCCTGGAGCTATTCAATTGTCCGCATCACTTCCGGCCCTATAGTCTGGGGCTCACACACATGCACAAAGAGCCTTGAGTCTCATGGAAGGAGCCAAATGGGCAGAGGGATCCGATCACATACCTCTTTGCAACCACGGACCGTCTTCCAAGAGGAAGAGCAGGAGTCCGTGAAATTAGAAGGGTCCGATACTATTGTATGGGGACAACAGGCCAGATAGGGACTGTGAGGTAAGCAGGAAATATCCGTGATACCTCCTGCGTTACCTTTATAATGAATGGCCCCAATACTTCATCTTTACAAATGTAGGTGAAAATGTTAATTTCCGTCTACATTTGTAGAATTTAAGGGATGATGAATAGACCCCTTGCAGTGTTCCAGGTAACCCTCTCTGGGGGGGAAGGCACAGCTTATGTGAACATTTAAAACTTTCGGGACTTAATAATAACTTTGCACGTGACATACAACACAAGTATATTTTGCAGGGTGTCGAGTGAGTGTGTGACAGTGGTAACAACCCGCAGATAATGGGGAACCTACCTCCCAGTCTGTATTCTCTGGCAGCGCAGCGCGTGGAGGCTGCTGGAATTAATCAATTCCCCAAAAACAATTTCACAGGAGACTAAAGAGAAAAAGATAAAAGCAGGAAGCACCCGGATTTGTGCAGGACACATGGTAAATTGGTAATTGTTGTGTTTCTCTTCCTCTTCGGGAGGGGGGTGAAAGGGAGAAGTCACATTTAGGTAACGTCTACATGTCTTCCATATAAAACGCCGCTTGTTACAATATAACACAACTAACACCCATAGAACACCTGAGACACAACCATGAGCCGTACTGATATATTTCATTTCATTACACCTAATAGTTTTGACCTGCATGACGGGGTGAGGGAGAATGTTAAATTTAAATTTATTTTGGCAGGTATTACTCTTTAGGGCTATGTATTGGGGGGGCCTCTTGGCAGGGGGGGCCCTGGGGCACAGCCCCCGCTGCACAGGTCATGGTCACAGTCATCAAGTTGTAAGTATATTAAGACCCAAGTCAAGTGGCTGCTGTGTACGGCTGCGTACAGCCAAGGATCAGTGTATCGCTCATTAATTAACTTCTTGTGTACCTGAGGAATAAGAACACAAAGCCGTAATTGAAACATTTGGTATCCCACAAAATCAATGTCTTCAGCATGCACTCCGTTAATGACAAGTAGCGTGGTTTATTGGAAGAACATTGGCTACTGTACGTTCATAAACCTAGAACACCGTACAGCAATTACTTATGTGCTGGCGGCAACATCTGGGTGCTTCTGGTTTAATAAGAGGATATGAACAAAGTAGGAAAGTGATAAGAAAGTACAGTGCAGAGATATACAGCCATAATAGAGTGGTCTACCCAGAGAGACGGGAGGGAGGACGGCAGACAGATGTCATCCTGTTCCCCGCGACAGAGGCTAAACTGTGGTGCGTCCTGCTGGGCCTCCCTATCTGATGGATGCCGCCATTACTAGGCGTGAGTGGTGCTCCGGACGCGGGCAGTTGTCGCCGTCTATTAGTGATAAGGACCACCTCTGCTGCAGCCAGAAATGCCGCTATGACCCATGAAGATCCACTGGATTAATAGAATAAGGCCTGAGAGGTGATGACTCTGTAGACTATGGGGGGTAATTCAGACCTGATCGCAGCAGCAAATTTGTTAGCAGTTGGGCAAAACCATGTGCACTGCAGGTGGGGCCGATGTAACATGTGCAGAGAGAGTTAGATGTGGGTGGGTTATATTGTTTCTGTGCAGGGTAAATACTGGCTGCTTTATTTCTACACTGCAATTTAGATTTCAGTTTGAATACACCCACCCAAATCTAACTCTCTCTGCACATGTTACATCTGCCCCACATGCAGTGCACATGGTTTTGCCCAGCTGCTAACAAATTTGCTGCTGCGATCAACTCTGACTTACCCCCTATAAGTAGCTGTGTGTGCACAAACCTAGGGCAGAGAGACATGAGGGTTACAGATCAGATACACTCACCCTAACCCACAGTTCAATCGCTGAATACATCGCAGGTAGGTCTCAGTTATCGCATGCAGGAACAGGGCTTGCTAGAAAGATCTGACCCTGCGACTGGCCGCAGCACACTTCTCAGGGTGTTTTTCACAATAAATACCCTGAGTATGTGCTGTACATGCGCTGCCGCTGCTGAAACCATCGGGTACCCCCTGCTCGGGTGGAGACAATGACGCCCGGGGCGTGCTTAGAACACTGGCGGGCTTCTACACTTTATTTAAAGTAAGCTCAAACACTGTATTCAATTGTGCTCACCTTGACAAAGGGGCTACAAGCCCTGAAACGTTGGTCTATGTACTTGTGATATTCAATACAAGTTTTTTTGCACAAAAGACCCGGAGTGCCGCTGTCTGGTTTCAACATTGTCCTTATACTACAGAGGGCACCTGGGCAGCATTATTCTGTTACTGAGAGTGCTGGACTACCCACAAATATATATATATATATATATATATATATATATATATATATATATATACATAAGATACACACACACACACATCTATAGACCACTGCAAGAAAATGGATTTGGACACAAATCCTCTTTATACCATATTCATGCACTCAACTTGAGAGCTTGCTGTTATTCAGTTACATTACCCTTTGTTAAATAACACATTTCAATATACTGCCATACCCAGGATTCAAACCCATAACCTGTTGCATTCCAGTCAAACACCCTACTCATTGAGCTACAGTATGTGATCCTGCATAAAAACTATGAACACTATATGAAGCTACTGGTACATTGTAAAAATACTCAGCATTGTAATTGAGCAGATCTATGTAGTGTGCAGCCACACATCCAATCTCTTCCAGCCACACACTACATAGATCTGCTCAGCCGCACACTACATAGATCTGCTCAGCCGCACACTACATAGATCTGCTCAGCCGCACACTACATAGATCTGCTCAGCCGCAATGCTGATCATTTTTTCACACAGTACAAGGTAAGCATCAAATAGTTAGAATTCTCTGGCTTGGAATCATCCAGCTTTCTATGCAAGGGCAGACAAGTGCCACCAACAGCGCCCCCTACCAAGCAAGTGCTATGTGCGGTGCACCCTCTGCACACACTTAGTTATGGCCCTGCTACATGGTATACACACACACACATGCACATATATATATATATATATATATATATATAAAATATATATATATATATATATATATATATATATAAAATATATATATATATATATATATTAGGTTTCCAACTCATATTCCGATAACTGTATGTTTTCCCAGTAGTGTGCCTCTATCACCGTATGTTGTCTCTATCTTACTAACATCATTTATTTCTTTAGTCAGGCTTTGTGAACTTCAGCGCAGATGAACGCGCTACACATTGCCTGTGATTGTGGTCTCTATAGAATAAAAGTAAATGGTAGATTGGCCTCTCCTGTGAGTTCAGTGTCAATAAGAAGCTCTGCTGATACAGTGTCCTCACCCCCAGCATCTGAGATGAAACCGCAGATATAGTATCACCGGCTGGGGTGAGGCTGCTGCTCTCTGCGGGTCAGGACCTTAGTCCCGGAGAACGCAGCGCTGTGTGACATAGATTTATCAGATGTGTCTCAGATCATATCACCGAAGACTTGTTATTCTGTGATACTGATTCACTGACCTGTCTGAGATGTGTCTGTGCTTGACGCCTGCCTGAGACAGAACCAATCTCAGCTTTAGCTGCTCAGTGCTGCTGATATACAGACACACATGTATATATATATATATATATATCTGTAGAGTAAGGACCACACTGGGTCCCGAAAACTTATCAAGAATGCTGTTTCCGCTCTACCTATTTATTACTATGGGGGAGATTTATCAAATCGTGGAGAGAGATAATGTGTCAGACGATCAGCTAGTGGAATTTTAGGCTGTGCTTAAAAAAATTACAGTTTGAAGCCAATTGGTTAGTACTTTATCTCTCTCCAAGATTTGATAAATCTCCCCCTTTGTCTGTCTGGCACCTTTACTCATATTTGTTAAGGGGTGAGTGTAAAGAACAAAAGAAATTCTGGTACTTACTCCGTACTGGCAGATATGCTGTGCCCTGTCGCCTTCCAATAGAACAGCAAGTCCCATAAAACTTTGCATGGTGATAAAATAGAGAAACGTTTCAGTGGGACAGAACTTTCATCAGGGACATTATATGTAAAACGCAACTCAACTAAACACCTGTAACACCCTCCATCACCTGGATGCTGCGTCTCCAGGAAGACGCGCACCGGAACATCAGCAAAACCTCTCAGATTCCAGCAGACTTGCACTAAGTAAGTTTGATAAGTTACTAGTCAGGGCTTTCACATGTTCCCCGCTTGCTGCTGCATAGTGAATGTTGATGGACAGCGAGGGCTACAATGTAGCAGCTAAGCTGTACAGCTACCGCCAATCTGACAAATCTTAGTTTCCAATCACAAGGCGGCAAACAAAGGTTTGCAAATCATCTTACATCAACTGGGAAATGCCTTCGTTCACCCACAATATTATTGCACAGCGACTGTTTGTTTGCTGGATTTAACAGATTGATAACAGGGTGTAACATAGGGCACGTGGCAGTCTGTACGGAGTAGCACCCGCTAATGCAAACAGGATGCGTCTTATCTGCTACAGACGCCTCCTGCTGCATTTACATTTTACTGACACTGAACTGCGCATCCGCTTCCTTGCAGCTGTGCGATTCCTCACAATCACGCAGCTGCCACGGCCCATTCCCCGCAACGTTGTCCGGACCTCGCCCCACCAACGCCCCCTCCTGCCCGCAACCGTCTCTACCTGTCAATCAGGCAGAGGCGATCGCAGCCGCGAGATGCTTTTGCATCTCACTGGGCTTGACGGGGTGCGCCCCTAAGGGCTTCAGATTGCGATTGCTGCCGCTGAATGACCCCCATGTTTTTGTTATCCGTAAAGAAACTTTGAGTTGTACTAGTGAGAAGCACTATATAAATATATATAAACAAAATTATTATCATTAAATAAGCAAAATAAAAGAGTAGCTTGTGTGGGAGTGGGGTAACTATCTCAGCAGGTGCCAGGAGGTCCCCAACTACTGTACATACATCATCATTCTTAGCGGCACCAGGTTTCAGAATGTGCCAATGGACCATCCTTGCAGAAGGACGATAGGGCAAAGGGGGTGATTCCGAGTTGTTCGCTCGCTAGCTGCTTTTAGCAGCATTGCACACGCTAGGCCGCCGCCCTCTGGGAGTGTATCTTAGCTTAGCAGAATTGCGAACGAAAGATTAGCAGAATTGCGAATAGAAATTTCTTAGCAGTTTCTGAGTAGCTCCAGACTTACTCCTACACTGCGATCAGCTCAGTCAGTTTCGTTCCTGGTTTGACGTCACAAACACGCCCTGCGCTCGCCCAGCCACTCCCCCATTTCTCCAGACACTCCCGCGTTTTCCCTGAAACGCCAGCGTTTTTCCGCACACTCCCAGAAAACGTCCAGTTTGCGCCCAGAAACACCCACTTCCTGTCAATCACACTCCGATCAGCAGAACGATGAAAAAACTTTGTTACGCCGTGAGTAAAATACCAAACTTTTGTGCTGATTTACTTGGCGCAGGCGCACTGTGAACATTGCACATGCGCAGTTTGCGACTAATTGCTCCGTAGCGAAAAAAAAATAACGAGCGAACAACTCGGAATCACCCCCGATGGAAACACAAAGACCGTTCCGATGACCCAAAGTGTGGTCAGATGTGGTCATGAAATGCTCCGCAGCTGCTGGAATGTTACTTATCTGCATTAATTCCATTAACCCCTTAAGTGGCATGCCCAGAAAATCTCCGGGGCCAGCTGCACTGGGGAGACTGGCTATCCCGGAAGATGTCCGGGGCATGTCACTGCTCCTCCTCCCTTGGGGGTGGGGGGCAGCTACACTGGGGAGACTGGCTATCCCGGAAGATGTCCGGGGCATGTCACTGCTCCTCCTCCCTGGGGGGGGGGGGGGTGGAGTCTTGCAGAATTACAAGGTTGTGTTGTGACGTCACGAGGCAACCGCGTCATTCCACAAAACTCGACCCACCTGAGCAGAGTACGAGGGAGGAAAGAGAGAGGATTTCAGTGCTGGCAGGTGCATTGGCAACGAGCATTCCCCTTGGCAAACAAGCATATATCCCAGAGCATGAAACCCCTGGCAACGAGCGTGACACCCAGCATGTGAAACCTCTGGCAACGAGTAGGTCATTCATTTAAAAACCACCCCTGGGAGGTGTGACATAGTAAAAATAAAGTCACCACTGAAGGGGTTAATAATGAAGGCAAAAGATCCCAGCGTTAGAAATAAATAAAATATCCCTATCCTGTCCTAGATCAACAGATTAATGGCGGCCGTCTGACAAACAGGCAGTGACAGGAGTGCGGCCGAGGCGGTATTCACATGAGCGGTCCCATCCCGCTCTGGTTTGTGTTGTCACTACTTTTTTATTAACAAACGCACTGGTGTTAAATTGAGATTTGCTTTCCATTTACATACATTAGACCTTAGCATTCCCCCATTAGCCATCTATCACTACTGACTGATGAAGGGTGGCAGGGCTGTATGAATAGACTGCGGTGAGGAGGAGGGGTGACGGGGCGTCTTCCGGCCTCCAGCGGCTGAATAACTCACAGCGCTAAAAGCTTTTATCATTGACGTTGTATTGTCATGTGTCAGCACATCTTATGTCTCCAGTCTTATGCAGTATAAAGATCTCGTCGTTGTACAGACAGAGTGGTCCCTTTCCCAGGTCACATCCTGCGCCCACACACCCGCTTGCCGCCAGGCCCATTGTGCTCAGCGGAAAGGGTGGGAAGAGAAGCCGCACAGTAATTATTTCTGTCTAAGATTGGCGTTCCATCAGGAACTTCACTTTAGGAGGACGGAACGTAACAAACGAATGTGCTTTCCAGTTGTATACCTAACGAAATCCCAGAGTGAGATCAACCATTAAATAGAAACCAGACATGATGGTGGCGGGATTACTGTACGGGTCGTCAGGCGTAGACGTGTAATATTCCGCATTTGCTGTGCAAAAATACCAAGACAAAGGGGGTCATTCAGACCTGATCGCACGCGAGTTTTTTTCGCTGCGATCAGGTCAGAACTGCGCATGTGTACGCACCGCAATGCGCAGGCGCGTAGTGCGGGTGCAAAGTGGATCGTTGCTAAGTGATGGATTTAACGGAGAATCCATTTGCACAGCGATCGCAACTTCGCAAGGAGATTGACAGGAAGAGGGCGTTTGTGGGTGGCAACTGACCGTTTTCAGGGAGTGGTTGGAAAAACGCAGGCGTGTCCATGCGTTTGCAGGGCGGGTGTCTTATGTCAATTCCGGTCCCGGACAGGCTGAAGTGATCACAGCGGCTGAGTAAAGGTGTGTACACACGGTAAGATTTTTTCATTCGATTCTGACTATATAGTCAGAATCGGATGAAAAGATAGTGCAGATCGCAAGGTGACAGTCACCTTGCGATCCCGATCCGATGCCGATGCGCGGCCCCGCGCGGTCGGCATCGGCAGAAAAAATAGGCTGTGCAGGCAAGTCAATCCTGACTATCTCTATAGAAGAGATAGTCAGGATTGACACTTAGCCAAAATCGCACATAGCCAGCATCGCAAGCACACTCATTATGTGCTTGCGATACTGGCTAAGTGCCGACCCGGCCCCCTGTCGCACGGTGAGAATCGGATAAGTCCGAATCTCACCGTGTGTATGCACCCTAAGTCCTGGGCTGCGCAGAGACTGCACAAGATCTGTTTGTACAGCTCAGCTACACATGCGATCGCACACTTGCAAAGCGAAAATACACTCCCTTATGTGCGGCGACTATCTGATCGCAGGGCTGCAAAATACCCCTAGCGAGCGATCAGATCTGAATCATAATCATAAACTGAATAGTGCTACACAGGGGCGTCTCAAGAGAGGAGGGGACCCATGTGCAGACTCCGTGTGCGGGTCCCCTCCTCTCCCATAGCCGCTGCTAGCGCACTGACCACTAGAGACTCTGGCACAGTGCCAGAGTCTACAGCGCATGCGCAGGACTCAGAAAAATGGCCGCGCGACATTTCTTCGGAGTCCTGCGCATGCGCTGTAGACTCTGGCACTGTGCCAGAGTCTCTAGTGGTCAGTGCGCTAGCAGCGGTGCGACGGCTATGGGAGAGGAGGGGGCCCACACACGGTCAGTGATGGACTCCGGAAAGGTAAGTATAGGAGAAATGGGTGCAGTGTGTGCGGTGTGGCCCCCCCCCCTGGGACTCAGGGGCCGTGTGCACCACACACACTGCACCCATTATAGAAACGCCTTTAAAAGGAGTTGGTTACTAGTAGTGGTAACTGATGCGATTTTGCAAACGGGTGTTCAGCGACCGTATGCACAGTATAGACAGCGTGCGTGCGTTCACATAGCGATCGCATCCTGGAAATCTAAATTGCAGTGTAAAAATAAAGCAGCTAGTATTTACCCTGCACAGAAACAATATAACCCACCCAAATCTAACTCTCTCTGCACATGTTACATCTGCCCCACCTGCACTGCACATGTTACATCTGCCACACCTGCGACGCAACATGGGCCCTCATTCCGAGTTGATCGGTCGCAAGGCGAATTTAGCAGAGTTACACACGCTAAGCCGCCGCCTACTGGGAGTGAATCTTAGCTTCTTAAAATTGCGACCGATGTATTCGCAATATTGCGATTACTAACTACTTAGCAGTTTCTGAGTAGCTCCAGACTTACTCTGCCTGTGCGATCAGTTCAGTGCTTGTCGTTCCTGGTTGACGTCACAAACACACCCAGCGTTCGCCCAGGCACTCCCACCGTTTCTCCGGCCACTCCTGCGTTTTTTCCGGAAACGGTAGCGTTTTCAGCCACACGCCCCTGAAACGCCGTGTTTCCGCCCAGTAACACCCATTTCCTGTCAATCACATTACGATCGCCGGAGCGAAGAAAAAGCCGTGAGTAAAAATACTTTCTTCATAGTAAAGTTACTTGGCGCAGTCGCAGTGCGAACTAAGCGGATTTTCACTGCGATGCGATGAAAAAGAACGGGCGAACAACTCGGAATGAGGGCCATGGTTTTGCCCAATTGCTTACTTTTTTGGTTTGCTAACAACAGTGAATAGCCCACATAGCGCTGTAATGGAAATGTACAAAGCTAAATAATCTTTGAGATTTATTCTGCAGCAAATCACGGCGCAATGTTTGTTTTTTACTGGAAATTCTGAACCTGCCAAACAAGTGATCTGTAAAGATGTCGGAGCCCTGAGAGCGCGCACATTGTGCAGCGAGACGGGAATTTGCTGAATTGCATTATTGTCTTCATTAAATCTATTTACTTTGATCTACTGTGCAGCCTGTCATGCAGTCCGTGTCTTCCCTCTGCCTCACTCACACAACAGAATCCTCAGCACTTTATCATTGCAGCACTTACATCTGAGTGGAAGAATGTTATATAACTCCCGCTAGTAACAATGGAGGTCATTCCGAGTTGATCGCTCGCTAGCAGTTTTTAGCAGCCGTACAAACGCTAGGCCGCCGCCCACTGCGAGTGTATCTTAGTTTAGCAGAATAGCGAACGAAAGGATCGCAGAGCGGCTACAAAAAATATTGTGCAGTTTCAGAGTAGCTCCAGACTTACTCAGCTCTTGTGATCACTTCAGACTGTTCAGAGACGGATTTGACGTCACAAACACGTCCTGCGTTCACCCAGCCATGCCTGCGTTTTTCCTGGCACGCCTGCGTTTTTTCGAGCACTCCCTGAAAACGGTCAGTTGACACCCAGAAACGCCCTCTTCCTGTCAATCACTTTGCGGCCAGCAGTGCGACTGAAAAGCTTCACTAGACCTTGTGTGAAACTACATCGGCCGTTGTGAAAGTACGTAGCGCGTGTGCACTGCGCCGCATACGCATGCGCAGAAGTGCCGCTTTTTTGCATCATCGCTGCGCAGCAACCAACTCGGAATGACCCCCAATATGAATAACAATATGAGAAAGTAGCTTTTAGGCTTAACCAAGCGCTGTGTAAGTGTGATGTACTCATATGAGACAAATGTCGCGTAAATGGCCGAATGTGGAGAAAACTAATTAAATAAAAAACAAAATAAATAAAAAATAAAAATAAAAGATTTAAAAAAATAAATAAATAATAGGATATTGCAGTTTGAGAAGTACAACAAGAAAAAATTAAAAACAAAAACTCTTTAAAAAAAACTTTAAAAACAATGGTCAAATGACCAATAGTGTTTACAGCTCCTTCTAGGTGGTTTGGAGCTGGTGACACAAACAGATGCAGTAGAAAGTCCTAGGGGCTAGTTCAGACGCTAGGTTTTTTCGCTGCGCTGCAATCATGTCACTACTGCGCATGCATGCGCACCGCAATGCGCACACGCGTCGTACGGGTACAAAGCGGATCGCTGCTGTGTGATGGATTTGACGAAGAATCCATTCGCACAGCCGATCGCAAGGAGATTGACAGGAAGAGGGCGTTTATGGGTGGCAACTGACCATTTTCTGGGAGTGTTTGGAAAAATGCAGGCGCGTCCGGGCGTTTGCAGGGCGGGTGTCTGACGTCAATTCCGGCCCTGGACAGGCTGATGTGATCGCAGCCGCTGAGTAAGTTCTGTGCAACTCAGAAACTGCACAAAACTTTTTTTGACCGCTCGGCTGCACATGCGATCGCACACTTGCAAAGCAAAAATACACTCCCCTATAGGCGGCGACTATATGATCGCAGCGCTGCAAAAAAAACCTAGCGATCAGGTCTGAATTAGGCCCCCAGTCCGCTCGCTGCTTTACTTCCTGCAGCCATCCCTATCTTACCCTACGTTTTCAGGTGAAGGGATCCGATCGCCGGTCAGTGTGCTTTACCGGAAGTTGGTGCATCTGCTTCCGGTGACGTCAGATGCCTGGCGGGTCTTCCTGGGTTGTCAGTGTTTGCTGCAACTCTATTCCAACGCGTTTCGAATCCTGTTTGATTCTTTATCAAGGATAAGTGGTTCAGCTCTGAGCAGAACCACTTATCCTTGATGAAGAATCCAACAACGTTGATAAAATGAAGACTCTCCTGTCACTCACGGCTCAGCTGCATGCGCACAGCGTCTATTCACGGGAGACAGAGGGACCGGGGGCATGCCAGCAGATCATAGTGCTGGGCATACCCCCATAAAAACAAAAATGGTAGCCATGGTTTATGTTTGCGCTACTCCCATGAAGCCATACCCCCTTTAGCCATGGTCACTCCCCCTTTTCCGGCATGCGCAGGAGTCCCGACCTGGGAGGTATGAATAAACCACAGCAAGCTAGTTCAGCGTGGACATTCAATTATTACTTGGTCTGCCACAAGTGGTGCCATCGTGGGAATGAAAAAGGTCAGTAAGGTGATGTTGCCCACCAGCCGACAGATCCAGGGTGGTGAGACGTGCAGAGCTTTCTGGGAAGTGCTGTTGGAAACAAACAAAACACATTTCTGCAACTGTGGAAAAGCAAATAGTGTGCTCCCGAGCTTTATTTGTCAGGAGGAACACCCGGCAAAAATCCCCCGCTGCTCTGCACAGGGACTCTTATGGCAGTGACTTTCTTGACAGTGACTCTCCTGACAGTGACTCTCCTGGCACAGTGACTCTCCTGACAGTGACTCTTCTGCATACCTCCCAACTTTGCTTCTTTGCGCCGCGCGCGCTCCCGGAAGGGGGCGTGTCCTATGAAAAGGGGGCGTGGCTTCGTGGGAGGACCCACGATCGCGAGCCACGCCTCCGTTTTCGTCACTGAGGGGGCATGCCCAGCGCTCTGTGAGCCGCTGGCATGCCCCGTCTCCCTCTGACTCCACTGAATAGACGCTGTGCGCATGCGCACAGCATCTATTCACCGCTGCTTTGCTAAGCAGAGCAGCGATTGACAGAGCCTCCTAACTGACCCCCCCACCGCGGGACACTGTGGCCCGCGGGTGGGACAGCGGGACAGTCCCCAAAAAACAGGACTGTCCCGCGAAAATCGGGACAGTTGGGAGGTATGCTTCTGGCACAGTGACTCTCCTGGCAGTGACTCTCCTGGTACGGTGACTCTCCTGGCAGTGACTCTCCTGGTACGGTGACTCTCCTGACAGTGACTCTCCTGGCACAGTGACTCTCCTGACAGTGACTCTCCTGGCACAGTGACTCTCCTGGCAGTGACTCTCCTGGTACGGTGACTCTCCTGACAGTGACTCTCCTGACAGTGACTCTCCTGGCACAGTGACTCTCCTGGCAGTGACTCTCCTGGTACGGTTACTCTCCTGACAGTGACTCTCCTGGCACAGTGACTTTCCTGACAGTGACTCTCCTGGCACAGTGACTCTCCTGACAGTGACTCTCCTGACAGTGACTCTCCTGGTAGTGACTCTCCTGACAGTGACTCTCCTGGCAGTGACTCTCCTGTCACAGTGACTCTCCTGACAGTGACTCTCCTGTCACAGTGACTCTCCTGGCACAGTGACTCTCCTGGCACAGTGACTCTCCTGGCAGTGACTCTCCTGACAGTGACTCTCCTGGTAGTGACTCTCCTGGCACAGTGACTCTCCTGGCAGTGACTCTCCTGGCACGGTGTCTCTCCTGGCAGTGACTCTCCTGGCACGGTGTCTCTCCTGGCAGTGACTCTCCTGACAGTGACTCTCCTGGCACAGTGACTCTCCTGGCAGTGACTCTCCTGGCACAGTTACTCTCCTGGCACAGTGACTCTCCTGGTAGTGACTCTCCTGGCAGTGACTCTCCTGGCACGGTGTCTCTCCTGGCAGTGACTCTCCTGGCAGTGGCTCTCCTGGCACGGTGTCTCTCCTGGCAGTGACTCTCCTGACAGTGACTCTCCTGGCACAGTGACTCTCCCGGCAGTGACTCTCCTGACAGTGACTCTCCTGACAGTGACTCTCCTGGCACAGTGACTCTCCTGACAGTGACTCTCCTGGCACAGTGACTCTCCTGACAGTGACTCTCCTGACAGTGACTCTCCTGGTAGTGACTCTCCTGACAGTGACTCTCCTGGCAGTGACTCTCCTGACAGTGACTCTCCTGGCACAGTGACTGTCCTGACAGTGACTCTCCTGGCAGTGACTCTCCTGGCACAGTGACTCTCCTGGTAGTGACTCTCCTGGCACAGTGACTCTCCTGGCAGTGACTCTCCTGGCACGGTGTCTCTCCTGGCAGTGACTCTCCTGGCACGGTGTCTCTCCTGGCAGTGACTCTCCTGGCACAGTGACTCTCCTGGCAGTGACTCTCCTGGCACAGTTACTCTCCTGGCACAGTTACTCTCCTGGCACAGTGACTCTCCTGGTAGTGACTCTCCTGGCACAGTGACTCTCCTGGCACAGTGACTCTCCTGGCAGTGACTCTCCTGGCACAGTTACTCTCCTTGCACAGTGACTCTCCTGGCACAGTGACTCTTCTGGCAGTGACTCTCCTGGCACAGTGACTCTCCTGGCAGTGACTCTCCTGGCACAGTGACTCTCCTGGCACAGTGACTCTCCTGGTAGTGACTCTCCTGGCACAGTGACTCTCCTGGCAGTGACTCTCCTGGCACAGTAACTCTCCTGGCAGTGACTCTCCTGGCACAGTGACTCTCCTGGCAGTGACTCTCCTGGCACAGTGACTCTCCTGGCACAGTGACTCTCCTGGCACAGTGACTCTCCTGGCAGTGACTCTCCTGACAGTGACTCTCCTGGCACAGTGACTGTCCTGGCACAGTGACTCTCCTGGCACAGTGACTCTCCTGGCACAGTGACTCTCCTGGCAGTGACTCTCCTGACAGTGACTCTCCTGGCACAGTGACTCTCCTGGCACAGTGACTCTCCTGGCAGTGACTCTCCTGGCACAGTGACTCTCCTGGCACAGTGACTCTCCTGGTAGTGACTCTCCTGGCACAGTGACTCTCCTGGCAGTGACTCTCCTGGCACAGTGACTCTCCTGGCAGTGACTCTCCTGGCACAGTGACTCTCCTGGCACAGTGACTCTCCTGGCAGTGACTCTCCTGACAGTGACTGTCCTGGCACAGTGACTCTCCTGGCACAGTGACTCTCCTGGCAGTGACTCTCCTGACAGTGACTCTCCTGGCACAGTGACTCTCCTGGCACAGTGACTCTCCTGGCAGTGACTCTCCTGGCACAGTGACTCTCCTGGCAGTGACTCTCCTGGCACAGTAACTCTCCTGACAGTTACTCTCCTGGCACAGTAACTCTCCTGGCACAGTGACTCTCCTGGCAGTGACTCTCCTGACAGTGACTCTCCTGGCACAGTGACTCTCCTGGCACAGTTACTCTCCTGGCACAGTGACTCTCCTGGCAGTGACTCTCCTGGCACAGTTACTCTCCTGGCAGTGACTCTCCTGGCACATTAACTCTCTTGGCACATTGATGCATCTGAAACTTATTGGCCACGCCACATTGCAGCTCACAGCTTTGTGCCACCTCCGCCTGAGGAAGGATGCCAGTCACTACCTCCACCTTAGCCCATGGTGTCAGAGCCACCCCTGTCAGAAGGAGGTTTCTGGTTTTCACCTCAACCCCGGCCCAACAGTGCTGATGCGCTGTGTCTCTCCTCCCAGCTGCCTACACTGGGCATGCGCGAGATCCAGTGCTGGCAGCCGCCACAGCCACGGTCAGCGCTTTCCCTGCTGGGGTGATGGGGCAACGGCACTTGGAGAAATCGATCGCTGCAGGTGTCGGAACGGTCAGTGCCCCTGGCGTTCATACATTGCCCCCGCGTATTGGCGTGCTGCCTTGTAGATAGCAGCGTCGTTATAGACATGTCCTGTAACACACACCGGCGCTCTCATACGTGGGAGAGAAGCGGTATCAGTGCACATAGCGACCCTCTTACATCTGCCCCAGAGTAACACGTGCAGCAGGCATATATACAGACACATAATAGGCTACACACAGGATGAAGTCGTCATTTCAACACATTTTGGACAGTTTTCAATGTCGACATTGAATGTGTCGGCATCTGCAAAGTGTTGTCATATTCACAATGTGAACTGTCGACACTCTGCACAGACCAGCAGTCTGATCATGCTGACATTGCACCATAATGGAGTATCCTCCCCCCCTCACAGGCTGGGCAGTGGGCACTGAGAGTGGCCTGTGGCGGCTCCATGATCCCTCCTATCTCCCATGGTGCACTGCGGGAGTCAGGGCTGTACCTTGTGCTGGGAAGCCCCGCCCCTCTGACACTGCTCCTCCCTTTCCTCATCTGCCTACAGGGCAGCTCTTCTGATATAAGGGCTGAGGGAGGTCCTGTGTCCTGTGAGGGAGGGGCCCAAGACACACACGCCCCCCCGGAGCCTCTCAGAGACATCCCTCTGTCTGTGATGGGCGGCATCATTGGCACCCCACAGGTGTAGGCACCCCGGGCACAGGGGCTGCTGGGTACAGACAAGAATAATGGCTGGAACTCCACTCCAACAATTCATTAGATACTGAGGTGTTCTCCTGGGGGTAGGCAGATTCCAATACGTGCGGCAGCTATATACATACATTTACAGCTGATATATATATATATATATATATATATATATATATATCAAAAAGACGTTTTACCTTTATCCTGCGCTATACTGTGGCTGCACCTCAAAATACCCTCCCACTAGCAGAGGGTCAGAATAGACAACAGGAAAAACAATATTATGAGGGCGCTCAAATGTGAATATTTACCAAGATTCTTGACCAACAGAAGGCAAATCTTAAAAGCAAATTATTTAATAAATTTGTCATAAAACAGATTTCATTAAAAACAATTCCACATCAACCATCATACAGTTCAATCAATTTTGGATGGTGACCTTCATATAACCCAACGCGTTTTGTCTTCAACGGACTTCATCAGGGGTGTGGGCTTCCGCTGGATTTTTTAAAATACAATGGAGGAAAAGAAGGAAAACAAAGAGTACATGAAAGATTTCAATGAGTTACAGTAAGAGAAGTATCTTAGACATGATATAGATATTTATATAGTCATATTATGCATGAAAAAGGAACTGTACAATTCATCCACTGAACTTTACAATTTCTTAACCAACATCAAATTCATTGTTTTTAGTACATTGAAGGAATAACATGCCTCTTCATTGGCTCAGATAGGCCCACCAATATTAGATAGTATTATAATATACAGTATATGTGTGTGTACCATCTAGAGCAGGGGTGGCCAGACTTTTGGGACCTGGGATCTACTTTTTGTTCACTTGCTTATCTACCGGTGTCAAATAACACCAATATATTAACGCTCACATTTAAAAATAGCATTAAGAATGACATCGAATAACCCCCCTCTGTGCAAATCCCCCCTTCCACTCCCCTGCATAATAGCCCCCTGTACAATACCCTTCTACGTGCAAATCCCCCACTTTGCAGATACCCCCCCTTCCAGTGACATCATTACGTCACCTGTGCATCCGCACACCTCATCCCTGGGAACTGTGAAGAGAAGCAGCGGCGGCGGCGGCAGGCTCCTTACAGTTATTTTCTGCTAAGTCTGTTGCAATCTACCTTTTGGCCACCTCTGATCTAGAGAAAGGAGTGGGTATGTATCTGTGGAATATCACTGCTGAGTCTCCTGCAAGTCCTGTGAGCACCACCTACTGTATCTTACTCTATATACACTCGTCATGCCCCGGAGTGAGTCTGTGTACCCAGATGTTGTACAGTAGGTGCAAGATATACCTACCTGACACTGGATACTGTCTGTCTAGGCTTATTATACTGTCCCTTTACACCGGGACACTCATGGATTACACAGGTTCTGTGGCTGCTGATCTCATGCATGCATGTCACCTGGTATTAATCAGCCCCAGAACCTGTGTAATCCATGAGTGCCCCGGTGTAAAGTGATGGTGTCTATCTATCTATCTATCTATCTATCTATCTATCTATCTATCTATCTACCTGTCATCTATCTATCTATCTATCTATCTAATCTATCTATCTATCTATCTATCTATCTATCTATCCATGTATCTATCTATCTGTCATCTATCTATCTATTTATCAATCATCTATCTGTAACCCCTTCTTTCTAAGCTGATAGATATCTGGGGGTTACCGTTAAGTGAAAATAACTATGAATATCTTGTGCCTCCACCCAAACCAATTTGTAAACCCGGGCTTGTTTCGGTAAGCCCTGCCGTTAGCTAGTGTATGTATGTGTGATCAGTATTAGAGATGAGCGGGTTCGGTTCCTCGGAATCCGAACCCGCCCGAACTTCAGCTTTTTTTACACGGATCCGAGCGACTCGGATCTTCCCGCCTTGCTCGGTTAACCCGAGCGCGCCCGAACGTCATCATGACGCTGTCGGATTCTCGCGAGGCTCGGATTCTATCGCGAGACTCGGATTCTATATAAGGAGCCGCGCGTCGCCGCCATTTTCACACGTGCATTGAGATTGATAGGGAGAGGACGTGGCTGGCGTCCTCTCCATTTAGATTAGAAGAGAGAGAGTGAGATTGAGACAGAGACACTTGATTTACTGGAGCTTAGGAGTACTAGAGAGTGCAGAGTTTACTAGTGACTGACCACTGACCAGTGACCACCAGTGCAGTTTTATTTAATATAATCCGTTCTCTGCCTGAAAAAAACGATACACAGTGACTCAGTCACATACCATATCTGTGCTCAGCCCAGTGTGCTGCATCATCTATGTATAATATCTGACTGTGCTCACACAGCTTAATTGTGGGGGAGACTGGGGAGCAGTTATAGGTTATAGCAGGAGCCAGGAGTACATATTATTAAAATTAAACAGTGCACACTTTTGCTGCAGGAGTGCCACTGCCAGTGTGACTGACCAGTGACCTGACCACACTGACCACCAGTATAGTATACTATATTGTGATTGCCTGAAAAAGTTAAACACTCGTCGTGTGACTTGTGTGGTGTTTTTTTATTCTATAAAAAACTCATTCTGCTGACAGACAGTGTCCAGCAGGTCCGTCATTATATAATATATACCTGTCCGGCTGCAGTAGTGATATATATATATTTTTTATATCATTATTTATCATCCAGTCGCAGCAGACACAGTACGGTAGTTCACGGCTGTAGCTACCTCTGTGTCGGCACTCGGCAGTCCATCCATAATTGTATACCACCTACCCGTGGTTTTTTTTTTCTTTCTTCTTTATACATACTACATCTCATTATCATCCAGTCTATATTAGCAGCAGACACAGTACAGTATGGTAGTCCACGGCTGTAGCTACCTCTGTGTCGGCACTCGGCAGTCCATCCATAATTGTATACCACCTACCCGTGTTTTTTTTTTTCTTCTTTATACATACTACATCTCATTATCATCCAGTCTATATTAGCAGCAGACACAGTACAGTACGGTAGTCCACGGCTGTAGCTACCTCTGTGTCGGCACTCGGCAGTCCATCCATAATTGTATACCACCTACCCGTGGTTTTTTTTTCTTTCTTCTTTATACATACTACATCTCATTATCATCCAGTCTATATTAGCAGCAGACACAGTACAGTACGGTAGTCCACGGCTGTAGCTACCTCTGTGTCGGCACTCGGCAGTCCATCCATAATTGTATACCACCTACCCGTGTTTTTTTTTTCTTTCTTCTTTATACATACTACATCTCATTATCAACCAGTCTATATTAGCAGCAGACACAGTACAGTACGGTAGTCCACGGCTGTAGCTACCTCTGTGTCGGCACTCGGCAGTCCGTCCATAATTGTATACCACCTACCCGTGGTTTTTTTTTCTTTCTTCTTTATACATACTACATCTCATTATCATCCAGTCTATATTAGCAGCAGACACAGTACAGTACGGTAGTCCGCGGCTGTAGCTACCTCTGTGTCGGCACTCGGCAGTCCATCCATAATTGTATACCACCTACCCGTGGGTTTTTTTTCTTTCTTCTTTATACATACTACATCTCATTATCAACCAGTCTATATTAGCAGCAGACACAGTACAGTACGGTAGTCCACAGCTGTAGCTACCTCTGTGTCGGCACTCGGCAGTCCGTCCATAATTGTATACCACCTACCCGTGGTTTTTTTTTCTTTCTTCTTTATACATACTACATCTCATTATCATCCAGTCTATATTAGCAGCAGACACAGTACAGTACGGTAGTCCACGGCTGTAGCTACCTCTGTGTCGGCACTCGGCAGTCCATCCATAATTGTATACCACCTACCCGTGGTTTTTTTTTCTTTCTTCTTTATACATACTACATCTCATTATCAACCAGTCTATATTAGCAGCAGACACAGTACAGTACGGTAGTCCACGGCTGTAGCTACCTCTGTGTCGGCACTCGGCAGTCCGTCCATAATTGTATACCACCTACCCGTGGTTTTTTTTTCTTTCTTCTTTATACATACTACATCTCATTATCATCCAGTCTATATTAGCAGCAGACACAGTACAGTACGGTAGTCCATGGCTGTAGCTACCTCTGTGTCGGCACTCGGCAGTCCATCCATAATTGTATACCACCTACCCGTGGTTTTTTTTTCTTTCTTCTTTATACATACTACATCTCATTATCATCCAGTCTATATTAGCAGCAGACACAGTACAGTACGGTAGTCCACGGCTGTAGCTACCTCTGTGTCGGCACTCGGCAGTCCATCCATAATTGTATACTAGTATCCATCCATCTCCATTGTTTACCTGAGGTGCCTTTTAGTTGTGCCTATTAAAATATGGAGAACAAAAATGTTGAGGTTCCAAAATTAGGGAAAGATCAAGATCCACTTCCACCTCGTGCTGAAGCTGCTGCCACTAGTCATGGCCGAGACGATGAAATGCCAGCAACGTCGTCTGCCAAGGCCGATGCCCAATGTCATAGTACAGAGCATGTCAAATCCAAAACACCAAATATCAGTAAAAAAAGGACTCCAAAACCTA
Source organism: Pseudophryne corroboree (assembly GCF_028390025.1). Lineage (NCBI taxonomy): Eukaryota > Metazoa > Chordata > Amphibia > Anura > Myobatrachidae > Pseudophryne > Pseudophryne corroboree. The sequence goes on from NC_086453.1 coordinate 377,922,342, forward strand.
AAATAAAATTGTCGGAGGAGAAGCGTAAATTTGCCAATATGCCATTTACCACACGGAGTGGCAAGGAACGGCTGAGGCCCTGGCCTATGTTCATGGCTAGTGGTTCAGCTTCACATGAGGATGGAAGCACTCAGCCTCTCGCTAGAAAAATGAAAAGACTCAAGCTGGAAAAAGCACAGCAAAGAACTGTGCGTTCTTCGAAATCCCAAATCCACAAGGAGAGTCCAATTGTGTCGGTTGCGATGCCTGACCTTCCCAACACTGGACGTGAAGAGCATGCGCCTTCCACCATTTGCACGCCCCCTGCAAGTGCTGGAAGGAGCACCCGCAGTCCAGTTCCTGATAGTCAGATTGAAGATGTCAGTGTTGAAGTACACCAGGATGAGGAGGATATGGGTGTTGCTGGCGCTGGGGAGGAAATTGACCAGGAGGATTCTGATGGTGAGGTGGTTTGTTTAAGTCAGGCACCCGGGGAGACACCTGTTGTCCGTGGGAGGAATATGGCCGTTGACATGCCTGGTGAAAATACCAAAAAAATCAGCTCTTCGGTGTGGAAGTATTTCACCAGAAATGCGGACAACATTTGTCAAGCCGTGTGTTCCATTTGTCAAGCTGTAATAAGTAGGGGTTAGGACGTTAACCACCTCGGAACATCCTCCCTTATACGTCACCTGCAGCGCATTCATAATAAGTCAGTGACAAGTTCAAAAACTTTGGCCGACAGCGGAAGCAGTCCACTGACCAGTAAATCCCTTCCTCTTGTAACCAAGCTCACGCAAACCACCCCACCAACTCCCTCAGTGTCAATTTCCTCCTTCCCCAGGAATGCCAATAGTCCTGCAGGCCATGTCACTGGCAATTCTGATGATTCCTCTCCTGCCTGGGATTCCTCCGATGCATCCTTGCGTGTAACGCCTACTGCTGCTGGCGCTGCTGTTGTTGCTGCTGGGAGTCGATGGTCATCCCAGAGGGGAAGTCGTAAGACCACTTTTACTACATCCACCAAGCAATTGACTGTCCAACAGTCCTTTGCGAGGAAGATGAAATATCACAGCAGTCATCCTACTGCAAAGCGGATAACTGAGGCCTTGGCATCCTGGGTGGTGAGAAACGTGGTTCCGGTATCCATCATTACTGCAGAGCCAACTAGAGACTTGTTGGAGGTACTGTGTCCCCGGTACCAAATACCATCTAGGTTCCATTTCTCTAGGCAGGCGATACCGAAAATGTACACAGACCTCAGAAAAAGAGTCACCAGTGTCCTAAAAAATGCAGCTGTACCCAATGTCCACTTAACCACGGACATGTGGACAAGTGGAGCAGGGCAGGGTCAGGACTATATGACTGTGACAGCCCACTGGGTAGATGTATGGACTCCCGCCGCAAGAACAGCAGCGGCGGCACCAGTAGCAGCATCTCGCAAACGCCAACTCTTTCCTAGGCAGGCTACGCTTTGTATCACCGGTTTCCAGAATACGCACACAGCTGAAAACCTCTTACGGCAACTGAGGAAGATCATCACGGAATGGCTTACCCCAATTGGACTCTCCTGTGGATTTGTGGCATCGGACAACGCCAGCAATATTGTGTGTGCATTAAATATGGGCAAATTCCAGCACGTCCCATGTTTTGCACATACCTTGAATTTGGTGGTGCAGAATTTTTTAAAAAACGACAGGGGCGTGCAAGAGATGCTGTTGGTGGCCAGAAGAATTGCGGGACACTTTCGGCGTACAGGCACCACGTACAGAAGACTGGAGCACCACCAAAAACTACTGAACCTGCCCTGCCATCATCTGAAGCAAGAAGTGGTAACGAGGTGGAATTCAACCCTCTATATGCTTCAGAGGTTGGAGGAGCAGCAAAAGGCCATTCAAGCCTATACAATTGAGCACGATATAGGAGGTGGAATGCACCTGTCTCAAGCGCAGTGGAGAATGATTTCAACGTTGTGCAAGGTTCTGATGCCCTTTGAACTTGCCACACGTGAAGTCAGTTCAGACACTGCCAGCCTGAGTCAGGTCATTCCCCTCATCAGGCTTTTGCAGAAGAAGCTGGAGACATTGAAGGAGGAGCTAACACGGAGCGATTCCGCTAGGCATGTGGGACTTGTGGATGGAGCCCTTAATTCGCTTAACAAGGATTCACGGGTGGTCAATCTGTTGAAATCAGAGCACTACATTTTGGCCACCGTGCTCGATCCTAGATTTAAAGCCTACCTTGGATCTCTCTTTCCGGCAGACACAAGTCTGCTGGGGTTGAAAGACCTGCTGGTGAGAAAATTGTCAAGTCAAGCGGAACGCGACCTGTCAACATCTCCTCCTTCACATTCTCCCGCAACTGGGGGTGCGAGGAAAAGGCTCAGAATTCCGAGCCCACCCGCTGGCGGTGATGCAGGGCAGTCTGGAGCGACTGCTGATGCTGACATCTGGTCCGGACTGAAGGACCTGACAACGATTACGGACATGTCGTCTACTGTCACTGCATATGATTCTCTCACCATTGAAAGAATGGTGGAGGATTATATGAGTGACCGCATCCAAGTAGGCACGTCACACAGTCCGTACTTATACTGGCAGGAAAAAGAGGCAATTTGGAGGCCCTTGCACAAACTGGCTTTATTCTACCTAAGTTGCCCTCCCACAAGTGTGTACTCCGAAAGAGTGTTTAGTGCCGCCGCTCACCTTGTCAGCAATCGGCGTACGAGGTTACATCCAGAAAATGTGGAGAAGATGATGTTCATTAAAATGAATTATAATCAATTCCTCCGCGGAGACATTGACCAGCAGCAATTGCCTCCACAAAGTACACAGGGAGCTGAGATGGTGGATTCCAGTGGGGACGAATTGATAATCTGTGAGGAGGGGGATGTACACGGTGATATATCGGAGGATGATGATGAGGTGGACATCTTGCCTCTGTAGAGCCAGTTTGTGCAAGGAGAGATTAATTGCTTCTTTTTTTGGGGGGGTCCAAACCAACCCGTCATATCAGTCACAGTCGTGTGGCAGACCCTGTCACTGAAATGATGGGTTGGTTAAAGTGTGCATGTCCTGTTTTGTTTATACAACATAAGGGTGGGTGGGAGGGCCCAAGGACAATTCCATCTTGCACCTCTTTTTTCTTTTATTTTTCTTTGCGTCATGTGCGATTTGGGGAGGGTTTTTTGGAAGGGACATCCTGCGTGACACTGCAGTGCCACTCCTAGATGGGCCCGGTGTTTGTGTCGGCCACTAGGGTCGCTTATCTTACTCACACAGTCAGCTACCTCATTGCGCCTCTTTTTTTCTTTGCGTCATGTGCTGTTTGGGGAGGGTTTTTTGGAAGGGACATCCTGCGTGACACTGCAGTGCCACTCCTAGATGGGCCCGGTGTTTGTGTCGGCCACTAGGGTCGCTTATCTTACTCACACAGTCAGCTACCTCATTGCGCCTCTTTTTTTCTTTGCGTCATGTGCTGTTTGGGGAGGGTTTTTTGGAAGGGACATCCTGCGTGACACTGCAGTGCCACTCCTAGATGGGCCCGGTGTTTGTGTCGGCCACTAGGGTCGCTTATCTTACTCACACAGTCAGCTACCTCATTGCGCCTCTTTTTTTCTTTGCGTCATGTGCTGTTTGGGGAGGGTTTTTTGGAAGGGACATCCTGCGTGACACTGCAGTGCCACTCCTAGATGGGCCCGGTGTTTGTGTCGGCCACTAGGGTCGCTTATCTTACTCACACAGTCAGCTACCTCATTGCGCCTCTTTTTTTCTTTGCGTCATGTGCTGTTTGGGGAGGGTTTTTTGGAAGGGACATCCTGCGTGACACTGCAGTGCCACTCCTAGATGGGCCCGGTGTTTGTGTCGGCCACTAGGGTCGCTTATCTTACTCACACAGTCAGCTACCTCATTGCGCCTCTTTTTTTCTTTGCGTCATGTGCTGTTTGGGGAGGGTTTTTTGGAAGGGACATCCTGCGTGACACTGCAGTGCCACTCCTAGATGGGCCCGGTGTTTGTGTCGGCCACTAGGGTCGCTTATCTTACTCACACAGTCAGCTACCTCATTGCGCCTCTTTTTTTCTTTGCGTCATGTGCTGTTTGGGGAGGGTTTTTTGGAAGGGACATCCTGCGTGACACTGCAGTGCCACTCCTAGATGGGCCCGGTGTTTGTGTCGGCCACTAGGGTCGCTTATCTTACTCACACAGCTACCTCATTGCGCCTCTTTTTTTCTTTGCGTCATGTGCTGTTTGGGGAGGGTTTTTTGGAAGGGACATCCTGCGTGACACTGCAGTGCCACTCCTAAATGGGCCCGGTGTTTGTGTCGGCCACTAGGGTCGCTTATCTTACTCACACAGCTACCTCATTGCGCCTCTTTTTTTCTTTGCATCATGTGCTGTTTGGGGAGGGTTTTTTGGAAGGGACATCCTGCGTGACACTGCAGTGCCACTCCTAGATGGGCCCGGTGTTTGTGTCGGCCACTAGGGTCGCTTATCTTACTCACACAGCGACCTCGGTGCAAATTTTAGGACTAAAAATAATATTGTGAGGTGTGAGGTATTCAGAATAGACTGAAAATGAGTGGAAATTATGGTTTTTGAGGTTAATAATACTTTGGGATCAAAATGACCCCCAAATTCTATGATTTAAGCTGTTTTTTAGGTTTTTTTGAAAAAAACACCCGAATCCAAAACACACCCGAATCCGACAAAAAAAATTCGGTGAGGTTTTGCCAAAACGCGGTCGAACCCAAAACACGGCCGCGGAACCGAACCCAAAACCAAAACACAAAACCCGAAAAATTTCCGGCGCTCATCTCTAAAGTATGTTGTGCTATTTATATACACTAGCATACCTTATACCTTTCTCTCCTTTTCCCTCTAGGTTCTTTGGATCCTTCTTTCACTTCGACTCAGTGATGGTAAGTATAACAGGTTTTATTATGTTGCAAATGAATAGCATATGACCAATAACTCTTATGAAACACTCAATAACATGCAGTAGGGTTTTCCCCGCTAATCCCTCTCTATGGGCCTATACAAACAGATTTGCATGCAATACAAAAAAACAAAATAATAATAATACCATATATATGAGTGACCCGAGTTATTTAGTGCACTGTTGGGGCCCTGGTAAATTAGTTCACACTCTAACAGTGTTCTGGTTTACCTGGTAGTCTTGGTTTATTCGTATTATCCATCAGTCTTCTGCTCAACTTAACTATCTCCAGTAGTATAGCTGTGATATTTCCTCTGCGGTACACTAGTAAGCAAAACGATCACCTCTTGTAGTCAGCAGACTGATGATGTAAGTGATTACTTTGTCGCTAAGGCCAATGAAGGACTCTCTTTCAGGGAGTACTTCACCACTGGGCTTCCAAGGTCATATAGTTCAAATTGTCTTAGTCAAATGACTACTTGGTGGGTCAGTGGTATAGTGGTGTCTATTCGCTAGAAGGGGGTATCAATATAGGTGCATTGTGTTTCTACCTCTCGCGGCTCGGAGAGTGGTTTTGCTAAAGTGGCACACCCCTCGTCCATCCATACAATTTCTGGCAGGGGGGGAGGAGATCCTTGTACCCTGGGGGTTGGTTTCACTGACACTGAGCATTAATGTCCATCATACTCCCTTTCCTATCGACCTGTGAACAGTTGAGAGGGAGTAGTGCTCTCTTTCTACTCTGAGTAGTCAATAACTTATTAACATCTGTATATTTAGGCTGCAGCTCATAAATGACTTAGTCCTCTTCCTCCTGATATGACTTCCAGTAATGCATTTGTGTATACCGCTCAGTCTCCCTGTGTTAATGGTATCACATTCAATATGTAAATGTTCATAGTGCCATATCCAAATACGAGGCAAAACTACTTCTCCACTGCTATCACCGTTAGCAGCCTGTCCCCGTGCATAGAGGGCTATGAATTGGGCTACCAGGTATTAACTATAATCTGGTCCCCTATTGATGTACTTTATCCTTTGATCCTCCCCTCTTCTCCGCCTCTCTCTTTAGTGTCAGTCAATGTGTATATGTAAGTACTCCCCCGACTCTCTTCCTCCACACTAGTCCTGACTTATCTGACGTGTAGTTCAGGGACACGGGCACTGAGCACAATCACCTCACCGACCTCCTCTGCAGGTGCGTTGCTACGGGTACCTGTCAGATACCTGACCTCACTGTACCGCTGCTGCCGCTGCCGTTCTCTACTCCTTCAATACCACCACCGCCGGTGGTGTCTCCACATATCCCTCTTTCTCTATCCGCCTGATCTGCTGCTGCTGCTGTGCTCTCCCTCAGCACTGCCGCTCGCACCAACTGTCTTTTTCAGCCGTTACTTCGGGTCCCGTATGTAGTCCGTTTCTGCTGGCTCACGCTCCCTTCCCAGCAGGGAAAAGTCCCATTCCTCGAGACACCCCCGCTCTAGAAAGTTCTCCTGTTCCCTGCGTTGCATATCCATACTTTCTTGTTCAATATATATATATGCATGCATGTACATTATAACAATATCATATAGCACACTATCATTAAAGTTATATACATATTTGTATTTAGAAGTTACACTTGTCTCTATATTTTAATATTGTTTTATTTATCTGGGTTACATATCTATCTATCTATCTATCTATCTATCTGTCATCTATCTATTTATCAATCAATCATCTATCTATCTATCTATCTATCTATCTATCTGTCATCTATCTATCTATCTATCTATCTATCTATCTATCTATCTATCTATCTATCTATCTATCTATCTTCTATCTATCATCTATCTATCTATCTATCTATTATCTATCTATCTATCTATCTATCTATCTGTTATCTATCTATCTATCTATCTATCTATCTATCTATCTATCTATATATCAATCATCTATATCTATCTATCTATCTATCTATCTATCTATCTATCTATCTATCTATCTATCTATCTATCTATCTATCATCTATCTATCTATCTACCTATCTATTATCTATCTATCTGTCATCTATCTATCTCTCTATCTATCTATCTATCTATCTATCTATCTATCTATCTATCTATCTATCTATCTATCTATCTATCTATCTATCTACTCCCCCAGTGTGCTGAAGCCCCCCTCCTACCTGCATGTGCCCCCTGATTGTGGCATTTGTGCAGGGCCTGGGGTCAGAGCGGGCAGTATGGTGATAAGGTAACATGTCCGTATTCTTATCTCTTCCCCAGGACAGCGTGGTTATGGGGTGCAATGTCCTGTCTGTGGTTTCTTCATAATCACCCCAAAGCCTCATATGCAAATAAGGTGCTATGTAACAAGGCAAAAACGCAGTGTTTAATAACTATGCCTCTTTGTAGAACCACAGTACCTTCTGCGCATATCCCCCCTCTACGCTGTAATCCTCTGAGATTATGCCAACCGTGTCCGCTAACCTTAACAGCCCACCGTGTGCTAGATGACACATGAGCCCGCTCACACTATTACTGAGCAATGCCTGTCTCCGATCCAGGGTACACTGGATTTAATTCATGGAAACTGCGGCAGCGAAGGCAGATGTTGGCGTGGGAATAGCGGAGTGTATTCTCTGTGGTTATTACGCCGGCCTTGTCTCATGGCGCAGGACTCCCCAGGTTCTTTGTACCTCATTTGGAGAAATAAAGCTTATTTGTCATAGAAAGAAACTTTAAAGGTCAACTATTTTTGTTTTGTCCTTGTTACGCTGACACCTAACGCAGCTGCTAATACTGGATGATTCAAGGCTCTTCCGTAGGTGTACGCCGTACGGGTGACATTTCTCTGTACCAATGCCGCCAATTCCAGCACAGATACAGCTATTTACAGAACATACCGGTGACTTAGATACTCAGAATAATTTCATGTTTCCTTTATGTGAGAACGATGCAATATATTGAGAAGAATAGACAGCTGGAAAAGGGGAAATAACTTCACTTACAAAGTGTAGGGTCAGCATGCAAGTGATATAATGGAGGTATTTACAACTCAGAGGATTTGTCATTGCACCTGTGTTTTATATGACTGTGAGTGTAACACTCCCGGGTTGGTGGGTATGTCTAAGTGATATCACAGGCGTTGGGTGATTATGTGACGGACCTTTCCCCGGAAATGTTTCTCCCCGTACCTTGTTCTGTAGTATCTTGCTCAGAGAGGTAGGATAGATTTATACAAAACAGGAGTGAGTCAGCAATTCCAACAGGATGTGTTTTTATTGAGCCGCAATGAACTCTGAGTTGAGGCTGGTGATTGGTTAATTGGCACAAAATATTAAATAATCACAAGAAGACTAGGGCATAAAAAGAAGATGAAGAGAGTACAACTGACTACAGTTCACATCACATTGGATCATTCAAAAATACAAAAGACAATCAATTGAATCACAGATATTTGCATGTTTTAATCACAAGCTATAATGCTGTGATGAGAAGAGTAATGAAAAACACACTTTTCAATAACAGTTGCTAAATTTCTAGCTTTCCCTAAGCAAGTTATAATAATCTTCACAGGCAAATAACGTTGGAGATCTTTTAGAATCCTGAGGCGCCACAGCGTTTCAATGGGGGAAATGGCACACAGAGACACAAGCAATCCTGGGTTTAAAGAATGTCAATGTATCTCAGTCTTATTCCAAAAGAAGATGTAGCTAGCAAAGGGATTGTAGTGTCTCTAAACAAATGCAGCTTACTTGGTAATAAGGGTTTCTTGGGAAAATAAGTCTCTGTCTCCGTATAAAGTAGCTCACTTTCACATGCATAAATAACTCATTCTCTTATTTCCCAAAGGTGTTTAAGCATGAGGTGGTTGTCTTTGCTATTTTTCAACAAGGTCAGACTTTAAGATGTTGTGCTATGCTGTGTGTGCTCTTTATACTGCACAGCCTGAGACAAATTGGATACTTGTGCTGGGTGTCTAGTTTGCCCGTGGTTCGTGGCAATATCATTCTCAATGTACTCTCTCAGAACTTTGCGGTAGATGTACTCACTATCTGGACCTGTGTCAGCGGTTCCTCCCTGTACAAGATGGCAGCTGCGTCCGCGCCTTTCACTAGGCCTGGCGGTGTCCGGTCTCCGGCTGCGATGTCTCACACTCGCTCACTTAGCTCTTGGCTCTCTGGTAGCACTCTGCTGCTCACCACCCATGGTGACCATGCCGTTGGTATCTGGTACACACCTCCCGCTCCACTTGTCACTCAGCGCGTCAGCACCTTTCCACGCTTCTCCTCGACTCCTCCTTCTTCCCCCTCAGATCCTCTCTGCGCCCCCCTTTTACATAGGAAATCCTCTCTGTGCCCACTTTCTTATATCAAACCACCCCTGCACCCTGCAGGAAAGCAGTGGACGCCTCCACGGAGCATACCCGGCACATATGAGTTATGATTGGCAGCCGTCCTACCTTACAGCTATGCAGTCATTCAGGATTGCTCATTCATAAGTAACAGATCAGGCTGGTCAGGAGGGACGAGGGGTCCTGTGTATGATATCTGATCAGAGTGACCAGCAGGAGAGCTGCCGTCTCGGCTACTGTGTTCTGCCTCAGTCACCTGTTTTGGGGAATTTTCTTCATCAGTTTCTATTTTTTAATAGAAGGAAGATAATTTATGGTGTTGCTGGTTGGGAATTACTGATTTTCTTGTGGGTTTTTTGTTGCTTTGCAGTGATACATTTACTAAGATCAGGCCCAGAGAATGTGAGCAACAGAAGAACTCGCATCACTGTAACCCAGAAAGGGTCTGTTCTGAGATAATTATTACTGGCTATTATTATTATTATTATTATTGTTATTATTATTATTTTTATTATTTTATTATATCAGGCAGTTGGTCATATCTGTGAATTATAGGACAGATAAAACAACTGTCAGAAAGCCGATCTGGCAGCCATCCTGTTTACACCTGAGATATTGGGATGTATGAAACCTTTAAATTGGGCTTAGAAACCATCAGGCACTAATCCAGCCATTGTACAGTCCAGAAATTAGAGATGAGCGCCTGAAATTTTTCGGGTTTTGTGTTTTGGTTTTGGGTTCGGTTCCGCGGCCGTGTTTTGGGTTCGACCGCGTTTTGGCAAAACCTCACCGAATTTTTTTTGTCGGATTCGGGTGTGTTTTGGATTCGGGTGTTTTTTTCAAAAAACCCTAAAAAACAGCTTAAATCATAGAATTTGGGGGTCATTTTGATCCCATATTATTATTAACCTCAAAAACCATAATTTCCACTCATTTTCAGTCTATTCTGAATACCTCACACCTCACAATATTATTTTTAGTCCTAAAATTTGCACCGAGGTCGCTGGATGACTAAGCTAAGCGACCCTAGTGGCCGACACAAACACCTGGCCCATCTAGGAGTGGCACTGCAGTGTCACGCAGGATGTCCCTTCCAAAAAACCCTCCCCAAACAGCACATGACGCAAAGAAAAAAAGAGGCGCAATGAGGTAGCTAACTGTGTGAGTAAGATAAGCGACCCTAGTGGCCGACACAAACACCGGGCCCATTTAGGAGTGGCACTGCAGTGTCACGCAGGATGTCCCTTCCAAAAAACCCTCCCCAAACAGCACATGACGCAAAGAAAAAAAGAGGCGCAATGAGGTAGCTGACTGTGTGAGTAAGATAAGCGACCCTAGTGGCCGACACAAACACCGGGCCCATTTAGGAGTGGCACTGCAGTGTCACGCAGGATGTCCCTTCCAAAAAACCCTCCCCAAACAGCACATGACGCAAAGAAAAAAAGAGGCGCAATGAGGTAGCTGACTGTGTGAGTAAGATAAGCGACCCTAGTGGCCGACACAAACACCGGGCCCATTTAGGAGTGGCACTGCAGTGTCACGCAGGATGTCCCTTCCAAAAAACCCTCCCCAAACAGCACATGACGCAAAGAAAAAAAGAGGCGCAATGAGGTAGCTGACTGTGTGAGTAAGATAAGCGACCCTAGTGGCCGACACAAACACCGGGCCCATTTAGGAGTGGCACTGCAGTGTCACGCAGGATGTCCCTTCCAAAAAACCCTCCCCAAACAGCACATGACGCAAAGAAAAAAAGAGGCGCAATGAGGTAGCTGACTGTGTGAGTAAGATAAGCGACCCTAGTGGCCGACACAAACACCGGGCCCATTTAGGAGTGGCACTGCAGTGTCACGCAGGATGTCCCTTCCAAAAAACCCTCCCCAAACAGCACATGACGCAAAGAAAAAAAGAGGCGCAATGAGGTAGCTGACTGTGTGAGTAAGATAAGCGACCCTAGTGGCCGACACAAACACCGGGCCCATTTAGGAGTGGCACTGCAGTGTCACGCAGGATGTCCCTTCCAAAAAACCCTCCCCAATCAGCACATGACGCAAAGAAAAAAAGAGGCGCAATGAGGTAGCTGTGTGAGTAAGATTAGCGACCCTAGTGGCCGACACAAACACCGGGCCCATTTAGGAGTGGCACTGCAGTGTCACGCAGGATGTCCCTTCCAAAAAACCCTCCCCAAACAGCACATGACGCAAAGAAAAATAAAAGAAAAAAGAGGTGCAAGATGGAATTGTCCTTGGGCCCTCCCACCCACCCTTATGTTGTATAAACAGGACATGCACACTTTAACCAACCCATCATTTCAGTGACAGGGTCTGCCACACGACTGTGACTGAAATGACGGGATGGTTTGGACCCCCACCAAAAAAGAAGCAATTAATCTCTCCTTGCACAAACTGGCTCTACAGAGGCAAGATGTCCACCTCATCATCATCCTCCGATATATCACCGTGTACATCCCCCTCCTCACAGATTATCAATTCGTCCCCACTGGAATCCACCATCTCAGCTCCCTGTGTACTTTGTGGAGGCAATTGCTGCTGGTCAATGTCTCCGCGGAGGAATTGATTATAATTCATTTTAATGAACATCATCTTCTCCACATTTTCTGGATGTAACCTCGTACGCCGATTGCTGACAAGGTGAGCGGCGGCACTAAACACTCTTTCGGAGTACACACTTGTGGGAGGGCAACTTAGGTAGAATAAAGCCAGTTTGTGCAAGGGCCTCAAAATTGCCTCTTTTTCCTGCCAGTATAAGTACGGACTGTGTGACGTGCCTACTTGGATGCGGTCACTCATATAATCCTCCACCATTCTTTCAATGGGGAGAGAATCATATGCAGTGCCAGTAGACGACATGTCCGTATCCGTAATCGTTGTCAGGTCCTTCAGTCCGGACCAGATGTCAGCATCAGCAGTCGCTCCAGACTGCCCTGCATCACCGCCAGCGGGTGGGCTCGGAATTCTGAGCCTTTTCCTCGCACCCCCAGTTGCGGGAGAATGTGAAGGAGGAGATGTTGACAGGTCGCGTTCCGCTTGACTTGACAATTTTCTCACCAGCAGGTCTTTCAACCCCAGCAGACTTGTGTCTGCCGGAAAGAGAGATCCAAGGTAGGCTTTAAATCTAGGATCGAGCACGGTGGCCAAAATGTAGTGCTCTGATTTCAACAGATTGACCACCCGTGAATCCTTGTTAAGCGAATTAAGGGCTCCATCCACAAGTCCCACATGCCTAGCGGAATCGCTCCGTGTTAGCTCCTCCTTCAATGTCTCCAGCTTCTTCTGCAAAAGCCTGATGAGGGGAATGACCTGACTCAGGCTGGCAGTGTCTGAACTGACTTCACGTGTGGCAAGTTCAAAGGGCATCAGAACCTTGCACAACGTTGAAATCATTCTCCACTGCGCTTGAGACAGGTGCATTCCACCTCCTATATCGTGCTCAATTGTATAGGCTTGAATGGCCTTTTGCTGCTCCTCCAACCTCTGAAGCATATAGAGGGTTGAATTCCACCTCGTTACCACTTCTTGCTTCAGATGATGGCAGGGCAGGTTCAGTAGTTTTTGGTGGTGCTCCAGTCTTCTGTACGTGGTGCCTGTACGCCGAAAGTGTCCCGCAATTCTTCTGGCCACCGACAGCATCTCTTGCACGCCCCTGTCGTTTTTTAAAAAATTCTGCACCACCAAATTCAAGGTATGTACAAAACATGGGACGTGCTGGAATTTGCCCATATTTAATGCACACACAATATTGCTGGCGTTGTCCGATGCCACAAATCCACAGGAGAGTCCAATTGGGGTAAGCCATTCCGCGATTATCTTCCTCAGTTGCCGTAAGAGGTTTTCAGCTGTGTGCGTATTCTGGAATCCGGTGATACAAAGCGTAGCCTGCCTAGGAAAGAGTTGGCGTTTGCGAGATGCTGCTACTGGTGCCGCCGCTGCTGTTCTTGCGGCGGGAGTCCATACATCTACCCAGTGGGCTGTCACAGTCATATAGTCCTGACCCTGCCCTGCTCCACTTGTCCACATGTCCGTGGTTAAGTGGACATTGGGTACAACTGCATTTTTTAGGACACTGGTGAGTCTTTTTCTGACGTCCGTGTACATTCTCGGTATCGCCTGCCTAGAGAAGTGGAACCTAGATGGTATTTGGTAACGGGGGCACACTGCCTCAATAAATTGTCTAGTTCCCTGTGAACTAACCGCGGATACCGGACGCACGTCTAACACCAACATAGTTGTCAAGGCCTCAGTTATCCGCTTTGCAGCAGGATGACTGCTGTGATATTTCATCTTCCTTGCAAAGGACTGTTGAACAGTCAATTGCTTACTGGAAGTAGTACAAGTGGGCTTACGACTTCCCCTCTGGGATGACCATCGACTCCCAGCAGCAACAACAGCAGCGCCAGCAGCAGTAGGCGTTACACGCAAGGATGCATCGGAGGAATCCCAGGCAGGAGAGGAATCATCAGAATTGCCAGTGACATGGCCTGCAGGACTATTGGCATTCCTGGGGAAGGAGGAAATTGACACTGAGGGAGTTGGTGGGGTGGTTTGCGTGAGCTTGGTTACAAGAGGAAGGGATTTACTGGTCAGTGGACTGCTTCCGCTGTCACCCAAAGTTTTTGAACTTGTCACTGACTTATTATGAATGCGCTGCAGGTGACGTATAAGGGAGGATGTTCCGAGGTGGTTAACATCCTTACCTCTACTTATTACAGCTTGACAAAGGGAACACACGGCTTGACACCTGTTGTCCGCATTTCTGTTGAAATAGCTCCACACCGAAGAGCTGATTTTTTTGGTATTTTCACCTGGCATGTCAACGGCCATATTCCTCCCACGGACAACAGGTGTCTCCCCGGGTGCCTGACTTAAACAAACCACCTCACCATCAGAATCCTCCTGGTCAATTTCCTCCCCAGCGCCAGCAACACCCATATCCTCCTCATCCTGGTGTACTTCAACACTGACATCTTCAATCTGACTATCAGGAACTGGACTGCGGGTGCTCCTTCCAGCACTTGCAGGGGGCGTGCAAATGGTGGAAGGCGCATGCTCTTCACGTCCAGTGTTGGGAAGGTCAGGCATCGCAACCGACACAATTGGACTCTCCTTGTGGATTTGGGATTTCGAAGAATGCACAGTTCTTTGCTGTGCTTTTGCCAGCTTGAGTCTTTTCATTTTTCTAGCGAGAGGCTGATTGCTTCCATCCTCATGTGAAGCTGAACCACTAGCCATGAACATAGGCCAGGGCCTCAGCCGTTCCTTGCCACTCCGTGTGGTAAATGGCATATTGGCAAGTTTACGCTTCTCCTCCGACAATTTTATTTTAGGTTTTGGAGTCCTTTTTTTACTGATATTTGGTGTTTTGGATTTGACATGCTCTGTACTATGACATTGGGCATCGGCCTTGGCAGACGACGTTGCTGGCATTTCATCGTCTCGGCCATGACTAGTGGCAGCAGCTTCAGCACGAGGTGGAAGTGGATCTTGATCTTTCCCTAATTTTGGAACCTCAACATTTTTGTTCTCCATATTTTAATAGGCACAACTAAAAAGCACCTCAGGTAAACAATGGAGATGGATGGATACTAGTATACAATTATGGACGGACTGCCGAGTGCCGACACAGAGGTAGCCACAGCCGTGAACTACCGTACTGTACTGTGTCTGCTGCTAATATAGACTGGTTGATAAAGAGATGTCGTAGTATGTATGTATAAAGAAGAAAGAAAAAAAAACCACGGTTAGGTGGTATACAATTAAGGACGGACTGCCGAGTGCCGACACAGAGGTAGCCACAGCCGTGAACTACCGTACTGTACTGTGTCTGCTGCTAATATAGACTGGTTGATAAAGAGATGTCGTAGTATGTATGTATAAAGAAGAAAGAAAAAAAAACCACGGGTAGGTGGTATACAATTATGGACGGACTGCCGAGTGCCGACACAGAGGTAGCCACAGCCGTGAACTACCGTACTGTACTGTGTCTGCTGCTAATATAGACTGGTTGATAAAGAGATGTCGTAGTATGTATGTATAAAGAAGAAAGAAAAAAAAACCACGGGTAGGTGGTATACAATTATGGACGGACTGCCGAGTGCCGACACAGAGGTAGCCACAGCCATGAACTACCGTACTGTACTGTGTCTGCTGCTAATATAGACTGGTTGATAAAGAGATGTCGTAGTATGTACGTATAAAGAAGAAAGAAAAAAAAACACGGTTAGGTGGTATACAATTATGGACGGACTGCCGAGTGCCGACACAGAGGTAGCCACAGCCGTGAACTACCGTACTGTACTGTGTCTGCTGCTAATATAGACTGGTTGATAAAGAGATGTCGTAGTATGTATGTATAAAGAAGAAAGAAAAAAAACCACGGTTAGGTGGTATACAATTATGGACGGACTGCCGAGTGCCGACACAGAGGTAGCCACAGCCGTGAACTACCGTACTGTACTGTGTCTGCTGCTAATATAGACTGGTTGATAAAGAGATGTCGTAGTATGTACGTATAAAGAAGAAAGAAAAAAAAACCACGGTTAGGTGGTATACAATTATGGACGGACTGCCGAGTGCCGACACAGAGGTAGCCACAGCCGTGAACTACCGTACTGTACTGTGTCTGCTGCTAATATAGACTGGTTGATAAAGAGATGTCGTAGTATGTATGTATAAAGAAGAAAGAAAAAAAAACCACGGTTAGGTGGTATACAATTATGGACGGACTGCCGAGTGCCGACACAGAGGTAGCCACAGCCGTGAACTACCGTACTGTACTGTGTCTGCTGCTAATATAGACTGGTTGATAAAGAGATGTCGTAGTATGTATGTATAAAGAAGAAAGAAAAAAAAAACACGGTTAGGTGGTATACAATTATGGACGGACTGCCGAGTGCCGACACAGAGGTAGCTACAGCCGTGAACTACCGTACTGTGTCTGCTGCGACTGGATGATAAATAATGATATAAAAAATATATATATATCACTACTGCAGCCGGACAGGTATATATATTATATAATGACGGACCTGCTGGACACTGTCTGTCAGCAGAATGAGTTTTTTATAGAATAAAAAAAAAAACACCACACAAGTGAAGTCACACGACGAGTGTTTAACTTTTTCAGGCAATCACAATATAGTATACTACTAACTATACTGGTGGTCAGTGTGGTCAGGTCACTGGTCAGTCACACTGGCAGTGGCACTCCTGCAGCAAAAGTGTGCACTGTTTAATTTTAATATAATATGTACTCCTGGCTCCTGCTATAACCTATAACTGGCACTGCAGTGCTCCCCAGTCTCCCCCACAATTATAAGCTGTGTGAGCTGAGCACAGTCAGATATATAATATATACATAGATGATGCAGCACACTGGGCTGAGCAGTGCACACAGATATGGTATGTGACTGTCTTGTACTCCTGGCTCCTGCTATAACCTATAACTGGCACTGCAGTGCTCCCCAGTCTCCCCCACAATTATAAGCTGTGTGAGCTGAGCACAGTCAGATATATAATATATACATAGATGATGCAGCACACTGGGCTGAGCAGTGCACACAGATATGGTATGTGACTGAGTCACTGTGTGTATCGTTTTTTTCAGGCAGAGAACGGATATATTAAATAAAACTGCACTGTCTGGTGGTCACTGTGGTCAGTCACTAGTAAACTCTGCACTCTCTTCTACAGTACTCCTAAGCTCCAGTAAATCAGGTCAATCTCTCTCTCTCTCTCTCTCCTAATCTAAATCACTGTACTCCCTAACAGCTGCTCCCCGTCCCCAATCCTCCCCACAATTATAACTAAGTCACTCAGTCTTTACTCTTTTCTACTATAACGGAGAGGACGCCAGCCACGTCCTCTCCCTATCAATCTCAATGCACGTGTGAAAATGGCGGCGACGCGCGGCTCCTTATATAGAATCCCAGTCTCGCGAGAATCCGACAGCGTCATGATGACGTTCGGGCGCGCTCGGGTTAACCGAGCAAGGCGGGAAGATCCGAGTCGCTCGGACCCGTGAAAAAAAACATGAAGTTCGTGCGGGTTCGGATTCAGAGAAACCGAACCCGCTCATCTCTACCAGAAATCCCCTATACATTATTCAGGGGATCCGGTCTGAAGATCGACAGTGTCTAGGTCGACAATGTTTAGGTCGACCACTATAGGTCGACAGTCACTAGGTCGACATGGATGGAAGGTCGACAGGGTTTCTAGGTCGACATGTGCTAGGTCGACAGGTCTAAAGGTCGACATGAGTTTTCACATTTTTTTTCTTTTTTTTAATTTTTTCATACTTAACGATCCACGTGGACTACGATTGGAACGGTAAAGTGTGCCGAGCGAATCGGTAGCGGAGCGAAGGCACCATGCCCGAAGCATGGCGAGCGAAGCGAGCCATGCGAGGGGACGCGGTGCACTAATTTGGGATCCCGGTCACTCTACGAAGAAAACGACACAAAAAAAAAAAAAATCCTCATGTCGACCTTTAGACCTGTCGACCTAGCACATGTCGACCTAGAAACCCTGTCGACCTTCCATCCATGTCGACCTAGTGACTGTCGACCTATAGTGGTCGACCTAAACATTGTCGACCTAGACACTGTCGATTTGATGAACCACACCCAAAATTCAGATTCTGAGTTTATTGGTAACTAACAGGTGACATAAAGTGCAGTCGACGTTTCGGTCCAAAGTGGACCCTTCATCAGAACATGGCAACAGTACAGCTTGTCAGTTTAGCAACCAATGGAAGATGTAAGTGTGTATATACTGTATATATAATATTAATCTGCCAGTATCTCGTCTTTATACACATCTATGATACTTACATTGCCTGGAAAATGCATCAGTGTCACCGGGACTCTTGTCTACATGTGTCCTGGTGACAGTCGACTGGGCACAAAGGGGGTCATTCCGACCCGATTGCACGCTGCGCTTCTTCGCAGTCGTGCGATCGGGTCAGAACTGCGGCCGCATCGTGCAGGCGCGTCGTTGCCCGGCGACAGCTAATGAACAAAGTGGTCGCAGCGACGACCGCAAGAAGATTGACAGGAGGAAGGCGGAACCGGCCGTCAACTCACCGTTTTCTGGGCGTGGAGATCCAAACGCAGGTGTGTCGAGGCGTTTGGAGGGCGGATGTCTGACGTCAATTCTGGGACCTGCAACGCTGGATTGACACAGGGTAAGTAACTCTTACCCTGGTCTTGTTCTACACAAAACTTTTTTGCATAGCAATACACTCCCCCATAGGCGGCATCTACCTGATCGCACGAGCAGCAAAAAGTTTCTGCGTGCGATCAGGTCAGAATGACCCCCTAAGTGTGTATGGCCGGCAAAGCATTGGTAAGTGATTGTAAGGATGTGCCCTGTGGGCACATCCATGTTGTGGTCCCTAGCTGGGGACAGCGCTGGGGCAGCTTGTCTGTCCCCAGCGCTTGGTGCGTGGCGGCGGGTGTCCGGTGCAGGGATTACCCTTTTCCCTGCACCGGACAGGAGGCTGCAGGAGGATTCGAATGTTGGCGCCCTCCGGGAGCCAATCGCGGCTCCCGGAGCGGCGGCCAATCAGGAAGAGACGCGGCGAGCCAATCGGCGCTCGCCGCGTCATAGGCCCTGCCCCCGGCGTCTGACGTCAGACGCCGGGCGGGACGGAGAAGAGGAGGCCGCGCCGAAGAGCGGCGAAGACAGAAGACACGTGCGGGAGCAGCGGAGGAGGAATGCCGGGCGCGCGCGGAAGAGCGCGAAGAGGAAAGAAGATCCCGGCGGCGCAAGGAAGAGAAGACGACGACCGCGGGGAGAGGAGGTCCTGAGGCCGCGGAAGAGGCCAGAAGACGTCGGCCTGCAGGAAGGAGATGTCCAGCGGCGGCTGGACGCAGAAGAGTGGAGGCGGCGCCGCTGGCCAGGACGGGTCAGCGGCAGAAGAGGACGTTGGAGACCCCGGGTTAGGTAAGGCCTCAGTGAGGCTATCCTCTTCCTCCCTCGACCACCAGGGACGGGCATTAGGCCCGAGGGCACAAGTCAGGCACTAGGCCTGTGGCGCAGTTAGGAGTTTGGGGGCCCCAATATTTGATGAGGTGGTTTGGGCACTAGGCCCAAGCCACCCCACCCCTGCGGCACCAGTTAGGCGGGCACTAGGCCCGGGGGGGGGGACAATCTAGGCACTAGGCCTGTGGGTAATAGAGGGCGTTAGGCCCTAGGGTATTTGTGGCCAAATCAGGGATACGATAAGGTGACCCTGGGCACAAGGCCCAGGTCACCCAACGGGCGGCAAGTTAGGCGGGCGCTAGGCCCGTAGGCGAAGTCAGGCCTCCGGCCTGTGTGCAGTTAGGGGGCGCTAGGCCCAGTGAATTAGTGTTCCCCCGAGGTGAGTACAGGTGGCCCTGGGCGATAGGCCCCGGCCACCCTGAGGTGTTAAGTAGGCCGGTCAGCTCGGCCTGAGCCCCTAAGGAGAGAGCACGGTAGGTGGGTGGGCTGTGCGGCCCCCACTACGGGGTGTTCTGAGCCTGGTAGATAAAGGGACAGCACCGTTTTATGTTGTAACTCCGATAGTGTGATATATGTTGTTACCGTGCAGGGCAAAGTGTATGTGTTGTGTAAGTTGTGCATAGTTGTGTCGCACCACCCACACGAGCTAGTTTGAGGGCTCTGTTTATGTAGCTAGTGTAGCGGACGCACACTAGGGTAGTTCTTGGCCCTGCACGGCTGTTTCTCTTTGCCTCCTTACAGGGACCTGTAAGTGGAGAAGATCGGAGTGCAAGACTCGTGACGGTGAGTAGCATCCGTGTACGTCTGTCCCTTGTTTGTCCCCGAGCGCCGGAGTTAGGATTGCTCACGGACGTGAGAATCCCTTTTCATCACACTACGTGCGAAAGCGCGAGTGTGTGACATCTGGGTGGCTGAGGCTTTGTGCCGGTGATGACCATTCGCCCAACCGGTGAAGGTCGCGGCCACCCCTGGGGTATCCCCTGTTCCAGCGGAAGAAGGGTCGATACCCCCTTTGATGTAAACCATTCTCTCCTCAGCTCGGTCGACGGTCAGCTCCAAGAGGGAATCGCCGTGTCCGGATCCGACTGAAGAATTCCAGGTCCGTTGAAGGTTCCGGTACCTGAAGGTGAGGGAGAGCGGCGCCTGGTGAGTACCGCGTCTACACCTGCACGGCAGCAGGCACCACCACACACACCCGCAGGCCCCCGCACCTCTCACATGATCACCAGGAGGCGGATAGCGTTTCATAATGAAACCAGTGAAAAGTTAATTAGAAAGTAACGCAGAGCAGATTGGGGTCAGTTCCCGTCTCAGTCTTGAACCCATTTCTCCTGTGTTGTGCATTGATGGAGAGATCCGCAAAGCGCCTCAGACGGCAGATGTAAGTGTCTGCGTCCCAGTAAGTAATAAGTGATATTCAGTCTGGCATTGTGTACAGTAATCTAAGCTCTCATTGTACAACCTGTGACATTAGTAATTACTGTCAGCTGTCTGTGGCACGTCACAGGTGCATGGTGTGATGTTCTGATGGGAACTGATCATTATGGGCCTCACGTAAAGTAAATCCAAGTAGACGGTAAAAGTTTAATCTTTGCAGTACCTCGTAGTGCTGCCGTAGCGGGACAAGGACATTCGTTTAAATAATATGGACAGATTTATTAGGTTTGTATCTGTATATATTATTATTTATGTTTATTATTATTTTTTTGAAAAGTGCAATTGCTTATTGCGGCCATAAAAAATGAATTATTGCTGCTTTTACCAAAATGTCTAGATGGGACAGTGACGCCAGTAACTGGCTGTCCCTGCAAAGACGTTCCTGGGACAGCCTGTGATGTCTCTTGCAGTAGTGACAAGTCTTTCTGGTCGCACTATGGTGGTCATTCCGAGTTGTTCGCTCGTTGTCGTTTTTCGCAATGCAGCGATTCGTTTGAAAATGCGCATGGTACGCAGTGCGCATGCGCTTAGTAATTTAACACAAAACTTAGTAGATTTACACAAGCTCGAGCGACGTTTTTCCATCGCTCGATTGTTCGCAGTGTGATTGACAGGTAGTGGGTGTTTCTGGGCGGCAACTGGACGTTTTCAGGGAGTGTGCTGAAAAACGCAGGCGTTCCAGGTAAAAACGCAGGAGTGGCTGGAGAAACGGAGGAGTGACTGGCCGAACGCAGGGCGTGTTTGTGACTTCAAACCAGGAACTAAACGGACCGCGGTGATCGCAATCTAGGAGTAAGTCTGGAGCTACTCAGAAACTGCAAGAAAATATTTAGTAGCAGTTCTACTAGCCTTTCGTTCGCTATTATGCTAAGCTAAGATACACTCCCAGAGGGCGGCGGCCTAGCATGTGCAATGCTGCTAAAAGCAGCTAGCGAGCGAACAACTCGGAATGACCCCCTATATGCTGTACTGTGTATGTGCGGCAAAAGTTACATAGTAATCGTTCCGGTCTGTGACTGGCTGGCATTTATAAAGTAATTCTGCTCTCCAGCAAATTGTCTTCCATGGTGAATACTGCATAAGTAGCATGAAGCGAAATGCAACATATTCAGCTTGTTAATAGCCTCTTATTGTCAACCCCATAGAGTTCTATGGGGACGGAGATAATTCCCGAAATGATCTCGTCCTTAGCTGACCCCATCACACTGCAGAATGAACTGACATCCTCCTCTCAGCTCTACTCTTACCCCCCACCACACTGCAGAATAAACTGACCATTGTCATCCCAACTCTAGTCTTCCCCCGACCCCACCACACTGCAGAATGAACTGACCATTGTCATCTCAACTCTAGTCTTCCCCCGACCCCACCACACTGCAGAATGAACTGACACTTGTCATCCCAACTCTAGTCTTCCCCTGACCCCTCCACACTGCAGCATGAACTGACCCTTGTTATCTCAACTCTAGTCTTTCCCCGACCCCACCACACTGCAGCATGAACTGACCATTGTTATCTCAACTCTAGTCTTCCCCCGACCCCACCACACTGTAGAATAAACTGACCATTGTCATCCCAACTCTAGTCTTCCCCGGACCCCACCACACTGCAGAATGAACTGACCATTGTCATCTCAACTCTAGTCTTCCCCCGACCCCACCACACTGCAGCATGAACTGACCCTTGTTATCTCAACTCTAGTCTTCCCCCGACCCCACCACACTGCAGAATGAACTGACACTTGTCATCTCAACTCTAGTCTTCCCCCGACCCCACCACACTGCAGCATGAACTGACCCTTGTCATCTCAACTCTAGTCTTCCCCCGACCCCACCACACTGCAGCATGAACTGACCATTGTCATCTCAACTCTAGTCTTCCCCCGACCCCACCACACTGCAGCATGAACTGACCCTTGTTATCTCAACTCTAGTCTTCCCCCGACCCCACCACACTGCAGCATGAACTGACCCTTGTCATCTCAACTCTAGTCTTCCCCCGACCCCACCACACTGCAGAATGAACTGACCATTGTCATCTCAACTCTAGTCTTCCCCCGACCCCACCACACTGCAGAATGAACTGACACTTGTCATCTCAACTCTAGTCTTCCCCCGACCCCACCACACTGCAGCATGAACTGACCCTTGTCATCCCAACTCTAGTCTTCCCCCGACCCCACCACACTGTAGAATAAACTGACCATTGTCATCCCAACTCTAGTCTTCCCCCGACCCCACCACACTGCAGCATGAACTGACCATTGTCATCTCAACTCTAGTCTTCCCCTGACCCCTCCACACTGCAGCATGAACTGACCCTTGTTATCTCAACTCTAGTCTTCCCCCGACCCCACCACACTGCAGCATGAACTGACCATTGTTATCTCAACTCTAGTCTTCCCCCGACCACACCACACTGTAGAATGAACTGACCGTTGTCATCTCAACTCTAGTCTTCCCCCGACCCCACCACACTGCAGAATGAACTGACACTTGTCATCTCAACTCTAGTCTTCCCCCGACCCCACCACACTGCAGCATGAACTGACCCTTGTCATCCCAACTCTAGTCTTCCCCCGACCCCACCACACTGTAGAATAAACTGACCATTGTCATCCCAACTCTAGTCTTCCCCCGACCCCACCACACTGCAGCATGAACTGACCATTGTCATCTCAACTCTAGTCTTCCCCTGACCCCTCCACACTGCAGCATGAACTGACCCTTGTTATCTCAACTCTAGTCTTCCCCCGACCCCACCACACTGCAGCATGAACTGACCATTGTTATCTTAACTCTAGTCTTCCCCCGACCACACCACACTGTAGAATGAACTGACCGTTGTCATCTCAACTCTAGTCTTCCCCCGACCCCACCACACTGCAGCATGAACTGACCCTTGTTATCTCAACTCTAGTCTTCCCCCGACCCCACCACACTGCAGAATGAACTGACCATTGTCATCTCAACTCTAGTCTTCCCCCGACCCCACCACACTGCAGAATGAACTGACACTTGTCATCTCAACTCTAGTCTTCCCCCGACCCCACCACACTGCAGCATGAACTGACCCTTGTCATCCCAACTCTAGTCTTCCCCCGACCCCACCACACTGTAGAATAAACTGACCATTGTCATCCCAACTCTAGTCTTCCCCCGACCCCACCACACTACAGCATGAACTGACCATTGTCATCTCAACTCTAGTCTTCCCCTGACCCATCCACACTGCAGCATGAACTGACCCTTGTTATCTCAACTCTAGTCTTCCCCCGACCCCACCACACTGCAGCATGAACTGACCATTGTTATCTCAACTCTAGTCTTCCCCCGACCACACCACACTGTAGAATGAACTGACCGTTGTCATCTCAACTCTAGTCTTCCCCCGACCCCACCACACTGCAGAATGAACTGACACTTGTCATCTCAACTCTAGTCTTCCCCTGACCCCACCACACTGCAGCATGAACTGACCCTTGTCATCCCAACTCTAGTCTTCCCCCGACCCCACCACACTGTAGAATAAACTGACCATTGTCATCCCAACTCTAGTCTTCCCCCGACCCCACCACACTGCAGCATGAACTGACCATTGTCATCTCAACTCTAGTCTTCCCCTGACCCCTCCACACTGCAGCATGAACTGACCCTTGTTATCTCAACTCTAGTCTTCCCCCCGACCCCACCACACTGCAGCATGAACTGACCATTGTTATCTTAACTCTAGTCTTCCCCCGACCACACCACACTGTAGAATGAACTGACCGTTGTCATCTCAACTCTAGTCTTCCCCCGACCCCACCACACTGCAGCATGAACTGACCCTTGTTATCTCAACTCTAGTCTTCCCCCGACCCCACCACACTGCAGAATGAACTGACCATTGTCATCTCAACTCTAGTCTTCCCCCGACCCCACCACACTGCAGAATGAACTGACACTTGTCATCTCAACTCTAGTCTTCCCCCGACCCCACCACACTGCAGCATGAACTGACCCTTGTCATCCCAACTCTAGTCTTCCCCCGACCCCACCACACTGTAGAATAAACTGACCATTGTCATCCCAACTCTAGTCTTCCCCCGACCCCACCACACTGCAGCATGAACTGACCATTGTCATCTCAACTCTAGTCTTCCCCTGACCCCTCCACACTGCAGCATGTACTGACCCTTGTTATCTCAACTCTAGTCTTCCCCCGACCCCACCACACTGCAGCATGAACTGACCATTGTTATCTCAACTCTAGTCTTCCCCCGACCCCACCACACTGTAGAATGAACTGACCGTTGTCATCTCAACTCTAGTCTTCCCCCGACCCCACCACACTGCAGAATGAACTGACACTTGTCATCTCAACTCTAGTCTTCCCCCGACCCCACCACACTGCAGCATGAACTGACCCTTGTCATCCCAACTCTAGTCTTCCCCCGACCCCACCACACTGTAGAATAAACTGACCATTGTCATCCCAACTCTAGTCTTCCCCCGACCCCACCACACTGCAGCATGAACTGACCATTGTCATCTCAACTCTAGTCTTCCCCTGACCCCTCCACACTGCAGCATGAACTGACCCTTGTTATCTCAACTCTAGTCTTCCCCCGACCCCACCACACTGCAGCATGAACTGACCATTGTTATCTCAACTCTAGTCTTCCCCCGACCACACCACACTGTAGAATGAACTGACCCTTGTTATCTCAACTCTAGTCTTCCCCCAACCCCACCACACTGTAGAATGAACTGACCGTTGTCATCTCAACTCTAGTCTTCCCCCGACCCCACCACACTGCAGAATGAACTGACCATTGTCATCTCAACTCTAGCCTTCCCCCGACCCCACCACATTGCAGCATGAACTGACCATTGTCATCTCAACTCTAGTCTTCCCCCGACCCCACCACACTGCAGCATGAACTGACCCTTGTAATCCCAACTCTAGTCTTCCCCTGACCCCACCACACTGCAGAATGAACTGACCATTGTCATCCCAACTCTAAACCTACTCTGACCCCACCACACTACAGAATGACTGGACCATTGACATCCCAGCTCTAGTCTTACCCTGATGCCACCACACTGTGGAATGACGGACCATTGAACTCCCAGCTCTAGTCTTACCCTGATCCCACCACACCACAAAATGAACAGACCATCCTCATCTCAACTGTAGTCCTACCCCGACCCCACCACACTGCAGAATGAACAAACCATCCTCATCCTAACTCTAGTTCTACCCTGACCCCATCACACCACGGAATGAACTGACATCCTCCTCTCAGCTCTACTCTTACCCCAACCCCAGCACACCAAAGACTGAACTGACTGTCCTCAACTCAGCGTTACTCTTACCCCCACCACACTGCAGCATGAACTGACCCTTGTCATCCCAAATCTAGTCTTCCCCTGACCCCACCACACTGCAGAATGAACTGACCATTGTCATCCCAACTCTAAACCTACTCTGAACCCACCACACTACAGAATGACTGGGCCGTTGACATCCCAGCTCTAGTCTTACCCTGATGCCACCATACCGCGGAATGACGGACCACTGAACTCCCAGCTCTAGTCTTACCCTGATCCCACCACACCACAAAATAAACAGACCATCCTCATCTCAACTGTAATCCTACCCCGACCCCACCACACTGCAGAATAAGCAAACCATCCTCATCTCAACTCTAGTCCTACCCTGACCCCATCCACGACTTCCGAAGACTAGGTCGGCCTCTTTCACGGCACCTAGGAATAGCCTTCTGTGTCATGGAAAATATACTACAAGGGGCAAGGATGGCTGGGGATTCGGATCTGTTAAGTGGCCTTCAACTTTTCCCTGATTTCTCAGGAATTACCAATGCTAAATGCAGAGCTTTGTCTCTCCGGGCACTGCAAATCACTTGCTAGTGGGGCTTTCCTGTAAAACTGCTGGTCCAGTATAATGGCTCTGTATATACATACCATTGGATTGGTCTCATGGTGCCTCAACCCTTATGTCCCGCAAGTTTGATGGACCCTCCCTTTCATTTCGTAGCAAAATTTGACTTACAGAATAAGATGCTTGGAGGTCATTAAATCCAACGGCCTGGGACAATAGGGGGTCATTCCGAGTTGATCGCTAGCTGAAAATGTTCGCTGCGCTGCGCTGATGCAAAAAAACGGCGCTTCTGCGCATGCGTATGCGGCGCAATGCGCACGCGCGACGTACTTTCTCAACAGCCGAAGTAGTTTCACACAAGGTCTAGCGAAGTTTTTCAGTCGCACTGCTGGCCGCAGAGTGATTGACATAAAGTGGGCGTTTCTGGGTGTCAACTGACCGTTTTCAGGGAGTGATCGAAATAACGCAGGTGTGCCCGGAAAAACGCAGGCGTGGCTGGGCGAACGCAGGGCGTGTTTGTGACGGAACTGAACAGTCTGAAGTCATCGCAAGCGCTGAGTAGGTCTGAAGCTACTCTGAAACTGCACAAAATTATTTTGCTGCCGCTCTGCGATCCTTTCGTTCGCACTTCTGCTAAGCTAACATACACTCCCAGTGGGCGATGGCATAGCGTTTGCACGGCTGCTAAAAACTGCTAGCGAGCGATCAACTCGGAATGACCCCCATAACGCGTACTCCAGGATTTATTTGGTTTTGCCTGATGAATGGGTGCTACAGCATTCTGGGTGACTGTCTATCCTCACGATCACTTGATCGGATCATGCCCAAAGTATGCTGCAGATAACAGTAAATGGGCAAGTAGTAACACAAGGCTTAGCATACTGAGCTACTGTACCTGGCCAGCGCGCCCTGACGCCGGGGTTACTGTATCGACGTGAAGTGTCAGATATTTGTTTCTGGGTCAGTATAACCCATTTCTGGCTCGTAACATAGAAATGTCCTTACAATGCTGTATTTCTGCCAATTACTGTATCTCTAGCTTCTGGAGTGCTTAACGCTGATGATTATACACCAGCAACATAGTATACTCTGTATATTGCTCTGACACCGCCCTGCTTAAACTTTGCAGTATTTAATATTGTTTATATTTAAAAAAAAAGTGTATTTAGGCGGGCGATATTGTACATGGGGCCTAATTCAGACCTGATTGCTGACCTGATAACATGTGCAGAGAGAGTTAGATTTGAGTGGGTTTCTGTGCAGGGTAAATACTGGCGGCTTTATTTTTACACTGCAATTTAGATTTCAGTTAGAACACACCCCACCCAACTCTAACTCTCTCTGCACATGTTACATCTGCCCCAGCTGCAGTGCACATGGTTTTGCCCATTAGAGAACATTTTTGCTGCTGCGATCAGGTCTGAATTAGGCCCATAATCATGTTATATCTTTTGGAACAGTATTTCCCTAGGCGGTGCTGTGCCTTGTGATGGCGTTAGCAGGTCAGAGGCTCCCCCAGCCCTGGCCCTATTCTCTGGCCTGTCAGAAGATGCCTCGGTCCACTTCCATCTTTCCATCTTGTACACAGTGAATCGCTGACCACACACGAAATAGACAGATACGCAAGTCACTGCGTCCTGTCTGTATGCCATCACCAGCCCAGTTTCCGTAATTGTATGGGCTTGGCCAAACACCGCATTGGATCTACATTTATTGCATTGCAGTTTAATTTCTAATGAGAGAGATGAAGAGGAAGACCTGCAGTTCTGCAACAGAGAGCGAGAGTTGTGCTGAGTTTAATAATTTAGACGTGTTGGGACCAAGGGTGATGTCCCCAGAGGATGATTTCACCAGTAAGATGATCTGCTGGTTTTCTCTTTCATGTCCTGAGATCCAGTTTACAGGAGCGTATCTGGGGTTTTGTTTCACCCGGTCTATTATTGCTTCAGTGCAGCATCCCTTTCTCCGCTGACTCTTCCTATTGTCAGGGCCTCAGTGTCTCCCCGTGTCCGTCTCTGAGAGGAAGAGATACATACGCGCAGATAATTACTGCTGTGCGCCCCTGTCTGCGGATATTGGGTATGAGGCCGTCAGTGAGTGAGCGGCAGAGATGAGTGAACGGAGAAGCCACGTCAGCTTTTGTCTTCTGCTTCTTCTTCTTCACGGTGAGTTGTTTAGAAGGTTATAGTAAATCTCTGTGTCTATGGAGGACAAGTAGAGGGGCGGCCAAGAGTATCCAATCTGATTCTAGCTAACATTTGTATAGAGTCTGCAGGGTGGTCCATAAGAATGGAAAGACCCTTATAAAAGGAAATATCAATCCAGTGTCTACACGTGTGAGATGGGAGAGTGATTAAAGATACATTAAAATGAAGAACGCCATTGTATTTCTTACGGAATTCTGCATCTGTTCGATATGTCACATGACTACCTTCCCAATTAAAAAATTAGAGTTGCATCCAAGATGGCCGACTTTAAGATGGCCGCCATTCTGGTGACATACCCTAAAAAGTTTTCCCCCACTCCCATATCACTGGATTAATGTTTCCTTACTCATTTCCTTCTTATAAGGGAGTTTCCACACTTATGGACCCCCCAGTATTTGATCACTAATAACTGAAATCTGATTTGTTGCTATTGGCAACACCTCTACTTGTTATTTTTAGATAGTTTGATAAATCTATGCGATTATTTAAACTTGTCTTAGGAAAGATGTCACTTTCATATGTCACTGCTGGCATCGCCAACAAATCTTGCCCCCTTCTGGCATCGCCAACAAATGTCGCCATTATCGCCAAAACCAAATGCACCACTTGGGTACTTTGGAGACTGTGATAGTTTGTCAGATGAGTGCTAGCTCTGTGTCCCATAAAACAGTGACAAGCTCTTTTTTAACACTGAGTATAGTTATCATACAGTAAGGGGACATTATCCCATATATAAAGTTGTGAACATGTCTGTAAGAAATATTTGCATTCTGAAGTCGGAGCATGACAATGAGAAGCTGGAGACACTTTATATATAATTACCTGCTATGGAGGGGGGCAGGTAATGTCCACAACAGTCCCCGATACCGCCTGGGGGCCTCATCCACAAAGCCTCGGGCCTCGTGTCCCCCACATGAGCACAGCTTGGGATCGGTCCTATAGACATTAAGAGGAGGTTATAGGGAGGACTCTTGTGTGTCTTTACAATCCTGTGTATCAGTCACTGGCACTGCCATTGTGAGTCTGTGTCTTTCTGTTAAAGAACAGATTTTCTTTCCCCGTACATTAATTTATTTGTATAAAATCACTCGGTCTGCGTCATTGAGCGTGCGCACACAGTGAGATGCGACGGCATCTCACATGTGCAAGCGCCTCTATCTGAATGGCAGAGGCATTCGCGGGGCAGGAGGGGGCTTTGCGGTGGCGTTTTAGAAGAGTGTTCCAGACACAGGCGTGCCCGGACCGTTTCTGGGGTGGGTTGCGGTGGCTGCGTGACGTCACATGCAGTCGCTGCGAGCCTAAACATGGCGGGTTGCCATCTGCCTAAGCAGCTATGCTGCGTAGGTAGGGGGCAACCCTAAACATGCGGGGGCATCACCACCGTGCGATGCGCTCACATGTTAGTGTGGGGGGGGGGGCAGGACCCGGCATGCGGGGCGGACTTGCCCTTTGCTGGGCGTCCCCCCGCATGTCAGAGTAAAGGCTTGTAGGTGTGAGATTTTTCGCACATCTACAACCCATGATGAAATAGGCCCGCAGTCCCTCATCCGTATCGGTGCAGCAGTCAGAGGCGCCAGCTCCACATTTACTGTACAAAAACAAACTCCGCTTCCTTTGGTCTTTTATCAGTTTATTCCAGATTTGTCCCAGTTCCTCTCCCAGGTGACATTGATAAATGTGCCTCATAGCATCCGCTGATCAATGCCGCCAAATATGACATCACAAAGGTCGGCCAATTTATTATTGTGATAGGTCATTAAGGTACAGTAGGCTATAGTGTGATTGGGTTTTGTTTGGCCAGCTTTGGAACAGGTACAAGTTCTGTGTAATCTCTCCAGAGACAGGAGATCCCAGCTCTGGGGCTATTGTACATGTATATCTGCTGTGCTTCGTGTTCTTTTAAGAGTATTACAGTCAAAAAAAAAAAAAAAATTATATATATATATATATATATATATATATATATTGTAACAGGAGACAAAATTTCCACCAACGACCGACTCCAGGCTTGTGCAAAAACAACAAATACCTTTTATTCAGGTAGCTCAAATACAAAGATACACATAAAACAAAGATCACTGTCTTCAGTATAAACTACCAGGGAGGTTAGGCCCTGCCTCACTCCCTCTTACTTAATAAGGAACCCTTCAGGTCCCGGCATCCTGACACTAGTGGCCCAGCCCTTCGGATCCCACTGTCCCTAGCAGGCCTATCACCTGGACACTAACTGCCTTCAGGAGCCCTGACTCATGGGAGAGACTCTGATTTAAACCCAGCACCTTGACAAAAATCTAATAACATTGAAACGTTGAAACCGCTGCACGTCTATTGAGTGTTTTATCTCAAGCCTGTGAGTGCCGCACCGAACTGGTCTGTATATATATATATATATATTTGATCGATAGATAGATCGATCGATAGATAGATAGATAGATAGATAGATAGATAGAAGTTGCCCATGGCAACCAATCAGCTGTTGCATATAATTTTACAGAATGCACTTTTTAAATGTTACCTCAACACTGATTGGCTGCCATGGGCAACTTCTCCACTTGTGGACATATAAATGGTTTAAATTCACCAATGTACTTTTCCAAGTCAGCTACTTCCCCTCCAAATGGTTAGTACAGCTCTCACTTCAGCGAGACTCTGCGTGGAACCACAATTCTCAGCCAGTCTCCATGTTACAGTCTCTCCCTCAGCTGCTTATGCCCTTACTTGCATCACGCCCAGAGCATACTTGCCTACATTAAATTTCTCCTCTGCGGGAGAAGCCGGAGAGGAGACGCTGCAGGAGTCTTCGGGGGGGCGGGGCCGGACTGTGAAATCATAAAGCCCCGCCCCACATTGGAAAACGCTGCGACTCGCGGGTCCACGGGAAGGGGGCGGTGCTAAAATGACGCAATTTGCATCATTTTAACCCCTTCCCCACCCGACGGACCCGTGAATATGGGAGATTATCTCTCCATCCTGCCCACATCACTAGGGTGTGAGCAGGATGCGGGAGACCTGCCTACTCTTCCGGGGGTGCGGGGGGGGGGGCTACCCCCAAAAACGGGAGCCTCCAGCAGCTTCTGGGAGAGTAGGCAAGTATGGCCCAGCGGCTCTTAATGTGGGGGTCATTCCGACCTGTTCGCACGCTGCCATTTTTTGCAGCGCAGTGATCAGGTCACTACTGCGCATACATATGCACCACAATGCGCAGGCGCATCGCAAGGGTACAAAGCGGATTTTTGCTGTGCGATGGATTTAACGAAGAATCCATTCGCACAGCCGATCGCAAGGAGATTGACAGGAAGAAGGCGTTTGGGGGTGGCAACTGACCGTTTTCTGGGAGTGTCAGGAAAAACGCAGGCGTGTCCAAGCATTTTCAGAGAGGGTGTATGACGTCAGCTCCGGCCCGGATCAGTCTGATTGTATCACACTGTAGGAGTAAGTCCTGGGCTGCGCACACACTGCACACACAGAATCTTAGCAGCTCGGTGTACACATAGCATCGCACACTTGCACAGCTAAAATACCCTCCCACTGTAGGCGGCGACTATCTGAACGCAGGACAGCAAAAAACGCAGCCCAGCGATCAGATCTGAATGACCTCCAGAGTGGGCAGTTTAAGGGACAGAGTGGTAGCAGTTTGTTTTGTGTGTGGATCTGAGCGATCAATCAGTGCTCGGAGAGCAGCTGCCAGGTAGAAGAGACATGAGCCTTACCATGAGGTGGAAGAATGTGCTTAGAGAGTTTAGTTGTGTCTTCTACTGGTTCTATTATGTTTGTTTGTGTATTTATTTATTATGGGATGTTTAACCTTTCCTTGACCACATATGTTACTGTACGAGTTAAACATGTTTTATACAGCCTGTAGTATTGTGTTACTCATTAATACTGTATTCCACACACTATCCAGTGTATAAAAAGACCAATGTGTATATATAGGCCCAGGGTCTGTACTAGGTTCTTCTACTGCTCCCCCAGAATTGTGCACTTGCTCCAATGTAATGCAAAGCGGGAGACCGTGGATTGCATTTGGAAACCCCCCTCTACAAATCCTGTATTTGCTCCTATGGGTGACACACACACACACACACACACACACACACACACACGTATGTACAAGCCAATATAGTAAAGTATTTATTTATTACCAGTTATTTATATAGCGCACATTCTGCAGCGCTGTACAGAGAATATTTGCCCATTCACATCAGTCCTGCCCCAGTGGAGCTTACACTCTATGGGGGGGTCATTCCGAGTTGATCGTAGCTGTGCTAAATTTAGCACAGCTACGATCATTCACACCGACATGCGGGGGGACGCCCAGCACAGGGCCGGTGCCGGCCCCCTTGCAGAAGTGCAAAGAGTACTTTGCACTTCAAGAGTAGCTGCCGCCGTCCAGCCACCTCCCACCCAGCGACCGCCTCTGCCTCAGAGGCAATCGCTCGGCAACGACGGCTGGCATGCGCCGGCACACTGCGGCGCATGCGCAGTTCCGACCCGATCGCTGCGAGTAACTGCAGCAAGCGATCGGGTCGGAATGACCCCCTATATTCCCTACCACATGCACACACACACATTCACACTAGGGTTTATTTTGTTGGGATTAATTACCCTACCAGTATATTTTTGGTTTGTGAAAGGAAACCGGAGTACCTGGAGAGCATATACAAACTCCACACATTTAGGGCCGTGGTGGGAATCGAACGTATGACCTCAGTGCTGTGAGGCAGTAATGCTAACCACTACACCATCCGTACTGCCCAAAGTAAGTAGCCTGAAGATGGACTCACCCTTTTAAGCATTGCTAAATGACCTTCAGCGTCTTCCTTCTGTGTATCGTGTTAGTTGTCCTGTTCAGCCTCATTGGGTCCCATCATAATCTCCATTAGTGTGTATTTACAGGCGGTGTAGCGCAGGCTTACAGTGTACGCACCCTGTGTTATAAGTATGGCGTCCTATGTGAAATGCTGAAGGACAATGAAATGACAGGTCGGCACTGATATGCCCTCATTACATGTGTCAGCCTTCTCCTAGGGTTAAGTGACGGTTATATGTTGTCAGCCAGTGTTGCGGGCTGGCGCTGTGATGCCCGCGGGCTGGTGATTCAGTTTTATTTTTACCTGCCCCATGACAATGCTGGTTACGGGGTAACTAATGCAGGTGCCAGAGATCCTCCGTCCCGGTGACGTGGGGAAGAAATCTATATCATTCATGCGTGAAATTTACTTTGGCTCCCACAGGAGGGTTTGCAGAATTCCCCGGGGACGGTAATGAGTGGCGCAGCCCCTGGCATGACCAATAATATAATCCATAAATCTTCTGAAATGATGGATTTACTATAGAGAATAAAATGGAAATGACTGGGCAGGACAGCTGGGAGACGTGGAGGGAGGGTGACAGAATGAGGTATAATGAGACAGAGAGAAACGAGGGCGGTAATTAGATTTATAGACGCTCGCACATGACATAGTCCTAGCGGTATAACCATGTGAGATCTCTCTGCTTGTCTCCTCAGGTGTCCTGTGCCAGTCCCCGGGGTACCAGCCTGATTGTGACACAGATCGCCCCCCGCAGTGCCCAGAGGGCACTTACTATTCCACGGGCCGCTGCTGGGAGTGTCATCCTGGATTCTAGTGAGTGTCCACTCAAACTATTCCTTTATTCACTTCACGTACAGATGTGTCCACTTACAGCGAGCCGCCCTGCACTTTAAACAGCCCTGTTGGTCACGCCATGCCACGGGGTGCCCTGGTAGCGCCGGGCGCCTTTTCTGCGACTCATTAAAATACATCTTATTTGCAAAACGATGTTAGTTTTCCTAGAAAACACTGTAATGTAGCATTTCAAATGCAGATGCAGCCGCAGGCACACACAGTATATAGGCATGCCGTGTATACTGTAGGCCCTCATTCAGCACGGCATGCAGATCTCTGAAAATCATAAACGGCAATTTCCAGAGATCTGCGCATGTGCAACGGCCGCTGCGAACAGAAAAATTGGCGGCGGACTGACTGCATACGCAGCTGGCAGAGGAGCGCGCTTTGGATTGACTTGGCTGACCTAGATCTATGTCCTCAATGGAGCAAAGTTTTGGGGGCCACATTCCGGGACAGGGGGCATGACCAGGAAGACTGGGCAGACCCCAATAAGGTTACAGATACTTGTCAGATTTCAAGCCATTTTCTTACCACTCTAGTGAGAGCCCTCTCATGCCCTTTATATGCCAGTCCAGAGCCACTACATGCACTTATATATGCCCATATATACCATCCCAGAGACCCCCCTCATGCCACTCTATATGGCATCACAGTCCTCCTTATACCCCTGTATATGCCAGAGCTTCTTCTTGCCCCTTTATATGGCATCACAGTCCCCCTTATACCCCTGTATATGCCAGAGCTTCTTCTTGCCCCTTTATATGGCATCACAGTCCCCCTTATACCCCTGTATATGCCAGAGCTTCTTCTTGCCCGTTTATATGGCATCAGAGTCCCCTCATACCCCTGTATATGCCAGAGCTTCCTCTTGCCCCTTTCTTATTGACACCAATGCCTATCTTATTACGCCCGAACATCAGTGCCATCTATTTTGTGCCAGCAGTCCTATGCCCATCATCATCATCATTCCTCACACAGTCCCGTCCTCTGAGTAACAACAGACACACACTGAGAGACTTACCTGCCCAGCAAAGGCCCAGGTCACAATCCTCCATTGTCTCAGCAGCCTACAACTGAGCCAGGCCCCCACGCTACTCCATCTCTGTCCGGGTGGCACACAGTCAGAATAGGCTGTGCCAGTCTCCTCTGCCCATCAGCTTATACTGCCCCTGTCTCCGATCTGACGCTGAACCTCATTGGCATCACTGTGGTGCTCAGAGGAGAAACGGACAGACTGCAGCTGATGTCACTGAGGTGATCTCCGGACGCCAACTTTCCTGGAATGGCAAGATCCCGGACTCCGGATTGTTCCTGGGATTCCCTGACTGTCCGGAGGAATCCTGGGCGGATGGTAATACTTCAGACCGCACTGTACGGCTGCATGTGTGACACAGCTGGTCTACATTATGAGGAAACTATTTTGAAAAGCTGTCACTATTGCATATACTATAATTCTCATAGGCAAATGAGGGAGGGGGGGGGTTCCGGTTGCCCGGAAACCCCTCTCCTCTTGGCAAGTGGCTTAAATTATGTCAATAGCAATGGTGTATAATACAATTCCTAGAGCTGCTGTCGCATCATGCAGTACAAGGGACAGAGCAGAGCTGCTGCACATGCCCAGTGTAGCAGCTTCATCTACCAAGTTTGCTGTGTGTGGATCTGAGTAATCAATCAATGCACTGGACTAGAGAGCAGCTACAAGGTAGAAGAGACAGGAGCCTTACCATGAGGTGGGAGAATGTGTGCTTAGAAAGTGCAATACTGGTTCTATTATGTTTGTGTATTTATTATGGGATGTTTAACCTTTTCCTGATCACTTATTTATATTATTTAAATGTTTGACACAGCTTATACTATAGACCATCTATAATGTTAAATATTAATACCATATTCCATCCAGTATACAGTGTATAAAAATCTCAATGTGAACATTAATGTCCAGGGTCTGTACTAGGTTCCTCTACCGCTCCCCCAGACTCCCACGCCTTCTCCAATATTCTGCAGAGTGGGAGATTGCTAGAGGAAACCCCCCTCTAAAAATCCTGCGTTTGCCACTAATTCTATAATATTCCCACTCACTGTGTCATATGATATGTCATATACTGTCCTCCCGGATCTCTGCACTGTGCTCTCCCTGTTATGTTAATATTCAGTGTTACCCAGTTTGATCGCTGTTGGACTTCACCTGAAAGTCCCCAAGAGACCCCATACCCTGACATATCTCACTGTGCTCCAGTATTCCAATTCCTTTATATCATTTCTCTCTCTCTCTCTCTCTCTCTCTCTCTCTCTCTCTCTCTCTCTCTCTGTCTCTCTCTCTCTCTCTCTCTGTAAACGCGGTGATTGGTGATTGATGGATGTAATATATCTTGGAGGTCGCAGGAACACAGTCACAAACTAGATTAATCTCACAATATTGATTATTTGAAATTATCTAGGAAGACAAGATTATTTTTCCCCCTCATTTTATCTGTCCTGGAATGTTACCTGTGTATAATGGAATGAGCCTGGGGGAACATGCTTGTGCCAAGTACAGCAGATATACATTTATCTGTAATCACAATGATTCCTCTGACGGTAAGCCGTCTCCATATCCTGCAGTACAGACGCGGCACTGAATCCCCCCGACGACAGCTGCAGAACTACAAGGCAAATCCAATTAGGAGATGGAATAACTTTCCTTCATGCATCTTCGCAATGCGCCCCTTCGTTTCCTGGACGTAGGGCCCTGCAGCATATAGGCCCTACAGAACGATGAGTAGTGTTGGCATATGTCCGCTATGCTCCACCTGAACGTCTTCTTAGCGGTCCTCAGACTAGTAATATACCGGTCTCTGTGAAGAAGGCTTTGGGGTCTATTTACTAAGCCTTGGAGAGATATAAAGTGGATGGAGATAAAGTACCAGCCAATCAGCTCCTAACTGTCATTTTTCAAACACAGCCTGTAACATGACAGATAGGAGCTGGTTGGTTGGTACTTTACTTCTGTCTACTTTATCTCTCTCCATTGCTTAGTAAATAGACCTCTGCATTTGTACTCACTGCGCTAACGCCAAACGCTGGACTAACCCTAAACGCATCAGTCCACGGGCTGTCCAACATGCAGTTCCCATGGACGTACCATGGGTGTGCTGTCCAGTCCTCTTATTGGTCCACCATCTACCTACTGGTCACATCTCTAATAGGTTTAGGGACATATAGAATAATTGTTGGGCCCCTGACTTGATAATTAGATTTTTTTTTTATCACCACTATGTGCGGCAATAAGAAATTAAGATTTGCCCGAATATATAAAAATACCCCTGAAAGGACAGAGGCTCCAAAGGAGCAGATCCCTGCGGTGTGTAAGACGTGACGGTATCATTCCTGCAGAGTGGGGAGCGTTGGGGTTGTCTCCTGCGGATCCTTCTCCTGGTGCTTCCTGTGATCTGTAGCCTATAGGCTAACGCCATCTTCAGATGTGCGCTATCGGGGTCACGTGACGCATTTCACAGATGGGTAAATTCAGCAAAACATCAGCCCCCGTAGAATCGCTTTGCGAGGGAAAATGGGAGAGCCCTGCTGTGGTACCCCGTACATACATTCAGGGGGTACTTACTACTGTATTTCAGGGTAGCCCCCTGAATACGTGTTTTTCGGGGGATAGCCCGCAAATAATTGATGAATAGGTTCCCAAATGGGAGAATCTTCCCACGCCAGGGAAATGGCAGCCTGACGTCACTGCCCTGCGCTCTTCTTACTGTACGGATTGCCGGCGTGTTGACCCATCTTCTCCTAATGGAACTTACCTCCAAATAGATATGCAGGGCAATAACTGAGCTGTGATCACCTACCGGCTGCTCTAGCTCCCTTCTCTTGTACGGAAGGTCTACTGCCCTAGTTATACGCGGTATCTGGATGGTAGGTCGACAGTACTTAGGGACTGATTACTCCCACCTGCAAGTCTAAAAACACTCATAACGCACCCCAATATCCCTGTCTTATACCTTGTACCCCAATTTCCATCACTTTGCACTTTTTCACCCCACAAATGACATGTAATTACTTGCCAATTAAAAATAATGAAAAACATCTAAGTGCCTAGTTAATCAATAGAGGGGTGTCCCAGGGGTTCTAAACAAAATCCCAATATTTTTACCTTAAAATAGGGAGTTTGCACTACTTATCTTATCACCAGCTCAGAGATGGTGAAGAGAAAGTTGTTATAAACCCTATGGAGTCTTTTCGCAGCTTATTGGATACTGAGTTATTGCAAATGCAATAAAATATCGCAAAACCGCATTATCGTGGCTAATTGAATACCCCCCAAAAGTCTCCTAAACAGTGGAAATCGGGTTGCTGGATGCTGACTGGTTTTCAAAACAGCTGCTGGCCGCTGATTGGCTCCTGGGCTCCAATCTATGTTGGCAGCCGCTTTGGGGTTCCCGTACCCGGTATAATAATTTACACGTTGTTAATAAGACAGAGCAGGAGCCTGTTTCTGCAGTGATACAGCAAACACTGATATCATTCAGTGCAACCATAGCCGGGCCGTGTCTCTGCAGCGATGCCGTTATTGTTAACCTTGGATGGCATTCGGGACTTACATACATGATTGCTGTCAGGAGTAGAATAATAATAATATGCACAGTGACTTCTGCCTTCTCGAGCACGTTAAGGCGCATTCTCAGATGTGTGAGAGAGACTCAGGAGACAGCGCTGCAGGGGAAAAGTATCTCACTTCCAAAAAGCTGTCTCCGCATAAATAGCAGCTTTTCGGAAGTGATACTTTAGTCACAGAGGAATGATAAATAGATC
The DNA here is from genome assembly GCF_028390025.1 of Pseudophryne corroboree. Lineage (NCBI taxonomy): Eukaryota > Metazoa > Chordata > Amphibia > Anura > Myobatrachidae > Pseudophryne > Pseudophryne corroboree. The sequence goes on from NC_086453.1 coordinate 377,961,570, forward strand.
TGAATTTAACAAATAACTCACAGCGAGTTCAAAACTAAAATATCACTCCTGATATTTTTACCATCGTGAACAGGCCCCTCAGTCTTTTTAAAGACTTTTTGAGCAATAAACATCTTGCCTTTAAGGCACCATCATGAACAGGTCCCTCTGTCTTTTTAAAGACTTTGGGAGTCATTCTAACCCGTTCGCACGCTGCAATTTTTCGCAGCCGCGCGAACGGGTCAGAACTGCACATGCACGCGGGCAGCAATGCTAAGGCGCGTCGGTTGCCGGCGACGGCCATCACCACGGAGCGATGGACCTTACGAAGAAGCTGTTCGCAGCGGCGAACGAAAGAAGATTGACAGGCAGAAGGCGGACCTGGGCGGCAACTCACCGTTTTCGAGGAGTGTCCGGAAAAACGCAGGCGTGCCCAGCCGTTGAAGAGGAGGGTTCCTGACGTCAGCTCCAAGCCGGATCATCGCAGTGGGTGAGTAAGTCCTGAGCTGTGCAGAGACTGCACAAACTTTTAGTTTGTGCAGCTCTCTGCACAAGCGATTGCTAACCTGCACATCCCTAACCCCCTCCCCTGTAGGCGGCGATTACCTGGTCGCAGCAGTGCAAAAAATAGACTGCGTGCGACCAGGTCGGAATGACCCCCACTGAGCAATAAACATCTTGCCTTTAAGACACCATCATGAACAGGCCCCTCTGTCTTTTTAAAGACTTTTTGAGCAATAAACATCTTGCCTTTAAGACAACTGCATCTGTACCCTGCGGCCAATAGAATTGCACAAAAAATCCTATTCCATCCTCTGGCTGTTCTGGATTGAGCCCAGTGTCTCCCAGCTCAGCCCTCTGCCAGTGACCTTGCAGAGAACTGGTCCATGGTGAGGGACCAGTGGTCCGACAACAAATAAGAGGTGTTGCAGCAACGTGTCCACGTATACCCAGACGTAGGCGCTTCCAGGTGCCGATTGTAGGAGCCTGGTGGTGACAGCGAGTTACCAGACCACTACGCAGTGGGTGGAGTCAGTAACAGGCGGTTACTGACTTTAAGAGGGAATACCCTAATAACCCAAATCTGTGATTGTCTGGCGCAACGAGGTGCATCCGGTCACATACACCGCGGTGTGTATGTTTCATTGCTGCTACACTAACTTGTCTGCATTGTATAATTGTTGCTGCTGTTATTGCACTTCCAATTACTTCTCAGCATTAAATATTTTTATTTTGCATTATTTTGTTCATAAATAATTGTTTTAAGACACTGCGGAATCAGGGCTGTGATAATAACTAGTGATGTCTCTGTGTGGTTTGTGCCTCTTCCAGCTGTCCAGGGGAATCTGCGGCTCCTAGAAAATGTCCAGCGGGTACAGCCAACCCCTCTCCTGGGAAAAGCGACATACGTGACTGCCAGGTAAGAAGAGATCGCACATGTATGTGACACGGCTGTTGCACACCTCACTGTCTCTCTAATGCTCTCTCCTCTCACAGGCCTGTCCCCCAGGATACATGAGCGTCGATTCGGGCTGTGCTTGCAGACCATGTCCTTCCGGCTACTCGTGTGACCCTACGTCTGGCTATGTGAGTCCCTGTATCCCAGGCCAGTATTCCCGGGAAGGGGAACTGTACTGTACTCCATGTCCTGATGGATTCGTGTGTCCGGATGGCCGAGACTGGAAGGTGAGTCTTTACATCCGTGTTTGCGGTAACATAAGTTATGTCTGGGTTGTGCTCAGGGTTCGGCGTCTTACATGCATCTGATATACTCTAGACATGTTTACAAGTGCGTCCAATCTGCATTATATACTATTATTCAGGTGACAAAAGAGGACGCACCTTGTTAAAGCTGAAACGCGTATAGCACTGGTGAAACGCGTCTCGTTGCATTTACACTGCGCTTCTGTTTATGTGTATGTAAGTGTTCCACAAATAACACGGTTAATGAAATTGTGTGTTCTGCAATATAAGCAGAAATTATGCAAATGATACACACTAAATGTTACACAAACATGAACAACGCATCTTACCCCCAAGAGACTCCCCTAGAACACAGCGCGGTTTATGCTGTGATTCCGGAGCGTTTTACTCCAACATAGAAATAATTCCTCCGATGGTGTAATGTAGATTGTTACTAGCAGGAGCAGCGTCATTGCGGGTGTGTTGGGTTGTCGTGTTGTGTAACGGGGCGGTTCTGTCTCTGCAGCTGTGTCTTCCTGGCCAGGAGCCTGCACAGAATCGGTCTCACTGCACTGACTGCCCCCCCGGGTTCTTCTCTACGTGGAGCACAGCGAGGTGTCTGCCATGTCTGCCAGGTACCGTGTCCTCTCGCTAGAGACACTTTACAGCGCACTTCCTGCTGCGTTCAGCTGCGTCCTCATACATCCAGCCTCAATACGCCATGCAGCGCGAGATGCCTCATACATCTAGCCCTTAATACACCACGCAGCGTGAGATGCCTCATACATACAGCCTCAATACGCCACACAGCGTGAGATGCCTCATACATCCAGCCTCAATACGCCATGCAGCGGGAGATGCCTCATACATCCAGCCTCAATACGCCATGCAGCGTGAGATGCCTCATACATCCAGCCTCAATACACCATGCAGCGTGAGATGCCTCATACATCCAGCCTCAATACACCACGCAGCGTGAGATGCCTCATACATCCAGCCTCAATACACCATGCAGCGTGAGATGCCTCATACATCCAGCCTCAATACACCACGCAGCGTGAGATGCCTCATACATCCAGCCTCAATACACCACGCAGCGTGAGATGCCTCATACATCTAGCCTCAATACACCATGCAGCGTGAGATGCCTCATACATCTAGCCTCAATACACCACGCAGCGTGAGATGCCTCATACATCCAGCCTCAATACACCATGCAGCGTGAGATGCCTCATACATCCAGCCTCAATACACCACGCAGCGTGAGATGCCTCATACATCCAGCCTCAATACACCATGCAGCGTGAGATGCCTCATACATCCAGCCTCAATACGCCATGCAGCGTGAGATGCCTCATACATCCAGCCTCAATACACCATGCAGCGTGAGATGCCTCATACATCCAGCCTCAATACACCACGCAGCGTGAGATGCCTCATACATCCAGCCTCAATACACCATGCAGCGTGAGATGCCTCATACATCCAGCCTCAATACACCACGCAGCGTGAGATGCCTCATACATCCAGCCTCAATACACCATGCAGCGTGACATGCCTCATACATCCAGCCTCAATACACCATGCAGCGTGAGATGCCTCATACATCTAGCCTCAATACACCACGCAGCGTGAGATGCCTCATACATCCAGCCTCAATACACCATGCAGCGTGAGATGCCTCATACATCCAGCCTCAATACACCACGCAGCGTGAGATGCCTCATACATCCAGCCTCAATACACCATGCAGCGTGAGATGCCTCATACATCCAGCCTCAATACGCCATGCAGCGTGAGATGCCTCATACATCCAGCCTCAATACACCACGCAGCGTGAGATGCCTCATACATCCAGCCTCAATACACCATGCAGCGGGAGATGCCTCATACATCCAGCCTCAATACACCATGCAGCGGGAGATGCCTCATACATCCAGCCTCAATACACCATGCAGTGTGAGATGCCTCATACATCCAGCCTCAATACACCACGCAGCGTGAGATGCCTCATACATCCAGCCTCAATACACCATGCAGCGTGACATGCCTCATACATCCAGCCTCAATACGCCATGCAGCGTGACATGCCTCATACATCCAGCCTCAATACACCATGCAGCGTGAGATGCCTCATACATCCAGCCTCAATACACCATACAGCGTGCGATGCCTCATACATCCAGCCTCAATACACCACACAGCGGGAGATGCCTCATACATCCAGCCTCAATACACCATGCAGCGTGAGATACCTCATACATCCAGCCTCAATACACCATGCAGTGTGAGATGCCTCATACATCTAGCCTCAATACAGCACGCAGCGTGAGATGCCTCATACATCCAGCATCAATACACCATGCAGCGTGAGATACCTCATACATCCAGCCTCAATACACCATGCAGTGTGAGATGCCTCATACATCTAGCCTCAATACAGCACGCAGCGTGAGATGCCTCATACATCCAGCCTCAATACACCATGCAGCGTGAGATACCTCATACATCCAGCCTCAATACACCATGCAGCGTGAGATACCTCATACATCCAGCCTCAATACACCATGCAGCGTGAGATACCTCATACATCCAGCCTCAATGCACCATGCAGCGTGACATGCCTCATACATCCAGCCTCAATACGCCGCGTAGCGTAAGATGCCTCATACATCCAGCCTCAATACACCATACAGCGTGCGATGCCTCATACATCCAGCCTCAATACACCACACAGCGGGAGATGCCTCATACATCCAGCCTCAATACACCATGCAGCGTGAGATACCTCATACATCCAGCCTCAATACGCCATGCAGCGCGAGATGCCTCATACATCCAGCCTCAATACACCACGCAGCGTGACATGCCTCATACATCCAGCCTCAATACGCCGCGTAGCGTGAGATGCCTCATACATCCAGCGGGAGATGTCTGAGCGCCAGGTTCTGTGTAACCCTGGTGACGCCAGGCGTCGCTGCTGCATTGTAGTATAAATGCTTACTCACATGTAAGGCAGATATATATTTCCACTTGTTAACGTGTTATTCTTATTTCTTATCAATAAAATGATGTGGGCCACCACAAATCAAGGTTACTACATACCAGACAAGCCCGTCATAACGGCACACTTTACACATACAGTATGAAGACTTTCCCGGGCAAGTCACCTCCACCCGTGAAGCAGCGTGATCCATTGTCCGGTTCTGAAGCGCCACAGTTCCCCTCTCTGTCACACCAACGCGTTTCAGCCTCAGTCTTCCTCAGGGTGTACTGAGGTGGTCCCTAGATTCCATATTAATAGCTCCGCATTCCCCCTGTCTCCGCAGTATATGGCATTTTAAAGGCAATTAGTATTGCACATATAGCTGATGACATAGGCATGTTGTAAGAAATACTGTGTAAATGTTATATACAGGTGTTTTTACGTGGATATTTTAGAAATCATTAACCACGCCTAAGCCAGCCCTGGTTTTTCCTATCACATTGAACATAAAGAATTTGATGTGGTCCTGGACCACCAATCTGTGCACCCCTGCAAGTGTCCTGCAGCGCCCGGTTTGGGAACCAGTGATATAATGATTTATAAGTGTCAGGTATGGAAGGGTGTTCTCATTCCCGTGATGCCACAATGCCTCGATACTCTTAACCCCTTCCGTGCTGTATGCGAGGACGCATATGTGTTTTTAAATTCCTTAAATTATGGGGACTCCCGCTGTTATAGTATGTGCATTAATCAACATGGAATCAGGAGATATTTTATACATAGAAAGAAGCTGAATTGGGAATGAGCCAATTTTATACTGTGTAATGCATTGGGCGCCCTGGTTTGATTGGAGCCCTGCAAGGGTTTGGGCAATCTGCATACGTTCCATCCAGCAGAGACGGTTCTTTCTCCATATTCAGTGTTTGGCTAACGCTAGATGATTTCCTTCTGTCACAGCAAAGTGTCTTGTTGGCTTTAGATCCCTCTTGTACTGTAACCCCTTCTCTGTCGCTGTGAACGCAGACCCCCCCCCCCCTCCCCCACCCCCGCCGCGATGTGGCCAGACTCCTCTCCTACAGTACGTCTGCGTCTGTCTAGCAAAGCCTCCTGCCCTCTGATTTATGTATGTCCTGGGGGTGATTCAGACCTGATCACTCACTAGCTATTTTTTGCAGCGCTGCGAGCAGATAGTCGCCGCCCATAGGGGAGTGTATTTTTGTTTTGCAAGTGTGCGATCGCATGTGCAGCCGAGCGGTACAAAAATGATTTGTGCAGTTTCTGAGTTGTCCAGAACTTACTCAGCCGCTGCGATCACTTCAGCCTGTCCGGGACCGGAACTGACGTCAGACACCCGCCCTGCAAACGCTTGGACACGCCTGCGCTTCCCAACCACTCCCAGAAAATGGTCAGTTGACACTCACAAACGCCTTCTCCCTGTCAATCTCCTTGCGATCGGCTGTGCGAATGGATTCTTCGTAAAACCCATCGCACAGTGACGAACCACTTTGTAGTTTGTACCCATGCGACGCGCCTGCGCATTGCGGTGCATACGCATGCGCAGTTTTGACCTTATCACAGCGCAGCAAAAAAAGCTAGCGTGCGATTAGGTCTGAATGACCCCCCTAGTCCGGTCGCTTACACTCTGTACCGTGCCTTTCCCTGCATACGTCTTATCCTGATTCCCCCCAATAAATATATTATACCCAGTAGTAAATAAAGATGATGTTACATTGATTTGTGGTTACTGGGGTAGAAGTGTTGTTACTACAAATACCAGGATGTGGCTGTTCCCACGGTGACGTGTAATCCTTATTGCCAGGGCCACAATGTGTATTGTTGTCAGGGCCAGATTAGGGGCCACAGGGGCCTGGGGCTGAAAATGGCAAAGAGTCTATTGTGAGAAGTGGAGGAGGTGTGACTAGTGCCGTGTGGGTGTGGCCAATGGCATGTGGGTGTGACCACTGATGTGTGGGTGTGGCCAATGGCATGTGGGTGTGACCACTGATGTGTGGGTGTGGCAAAACAGAAATACATTTGTGATACTTTATGGCCGACCGTGTGGCAGCTGGTCATCTTCATGCTGTTATGATGACGGGCCTATTTTTCTGTGGAGGGCCGGAGCTGTAGTCCCATCTGCCCCATAGCTAATGTGGCCCCATCTTATGTATCATACAGTATATTCATACAGTATAAGGCTGGTATGATAGGGTCCATGGCACAGTTCAGGGCCGGATTACAGTTGGGGCAACACATTGGGATCCCAACACTGGCAAACATTGCCCTGACCCAGGCCACCCTACACCCTTCCAGGACGGCTGGTGGGTGTTAGTTGCCCCGGGGCCCCCACTAGCCGTAATCCGGCACAGTTACAGATCACACCCTGGCAGCACCAGGACCTTTTATCTCTCCCCAAAGGAACTTTACGTAAACCGTTGAACATAGACGCAGGTCAGGACTCGCACACTTGCAAAGGTGACACATTAATTTCTTCCATTAAATATATGGAGAGAGAATTGACTAACATAGGAGAGGAATGGGTTAAACATCCTGTGAGGGGTGGACCTAGCTGTGAGGTAGTACAGCCTTAGGAAAGGGGGAGGGTTAAGGTATATATAGGCTGGAGTGGCCATTTTAGGTCTCTTTGTTTGCTGAATTTTCTTGGTGAGTTCTGCCTGGCAGATTTTTCACCTTATATAGTTTATTCACTTGTTGAAAGTTAACCAATTGATAATATGGCCTCCAGCCGCCCACGCCGATCCGCGTGTGCACCAGCCCGGTACCAGTCCGGCGAGGCCGGTCCCGGGGCAGGGAGGTCCGGCGCTGAGGAGGCCGTTACTGCCCCTGGGGCTTCTCAAGCGGGGGTTCCGGGGCGCAGGACGCGCTCCTCCGGCGACCCTGCGGTCGCGGGTGCATCGGCTGGCGAGCGCGGTCGGCGGCATGCGGCGGTGCGGAGGACTGACCTCCCGGAGAGAGGCAACCAACAGTCCTCGCCTCCGGGGCCGGTCAGGGGTGACGGGACGGCAGGAGCTCGCGGGCGCACGCTGGCGCGCCTCGCCGGGCGCCGCTCGGCACCCGCCGCAACGACACCCGCTCACTCCCGCTTGCCGGGGCCGCTTAGAGGCCACACGCGGGGGGGGAGAGCTGGGCAGGTGTCAGAGGCGATCCGGCCCGGGCCCGTCGCTGGGCCCAGCGCGGGATCGTCGAGCGGGCGTGGGGAGGAATTTGCATCACAGGCGGTTTCATCAGCGGGGGGCGCCCGGACAGGAAGCGGTGGGGCGCGCGCACGGCGTGCGCGCGCGCCCACGCGCGGCTCCGGCGGCGTCTCGCGCGCACGGGTGCGCGCAGCGACGCCGCAGCGCTCCGTGTCCCCTCAGCCCTCCTCGCTGCGGATAGTTTCCGGCGGGGCGAGGGGGGGGGGGAGGCCTGGTGGAGATCAACCAGGTACTTGGGGGAATCCGCCCAGCGATGCTGAAGGCACAGCACCGCGGGCATTAACAGTCACGCCGAGCGGGGGCTACCGGGCTGAGCGAGCTGGCTCAGTCAGGCGGCAGGCTAGCACCAGTCTAAGAACAGTGCAAGAGACGGGCAGCACCCCAAGGGGACCTGGGCGGGTAGGCACAGGTTTTATGGAGGGGTGGACTTCCGGGGTTAGGCGCTCTGGCATTGCGGACCTTTCCCCACAGGGCCGACCGGGCCGAGGTGCAGATGGGTCATGGCTTCCTATGCCCAGCGGCGGGTCCACTCGGCGCGTTCCTCCCTCACGACAGCGAGCAGACGACGTTACAACGTCACGGGGTCACAATGAAACGCAAGGCGCGTTCGCGTCGGCCCTCGCCACGGTGGTGGCGGCATTGGGTCCGCTCGCAGTGGCCCCGGAGCTCGAGGGTGGTCCCGGGGGGATACCTAGTGGATCGGGCGCCGGTGCAGTTTCAGCCGCTCAGAGGGTAGCACGTGCGTGCCGCGAGCTTGGTGCGGCCGCGGCTCAGCTGCAGCAACAGCCGCGGCGAGACGGGAATGTGCATTCACCTGGCACGCCCACGCCTAGACGGGCTGAGCGCATGCCTTTGTTTGTGTCTGGGTCCTCTCCCCCTTTTCTGCCCGCAGTTGTTCAAGCGGATACGGAGGAACCGGAATCGGAAGCTGAGGACGTTACGTACGTCGCGCCTGATGAATCTGGATCCGACCAATCTACGGCTTCAGGTGAGGCGGAGCAGTCGGCGTCGGTTTCAAGTACTCCCTCGAGTTCGCGCAGCTCGTCCCCTTCATCCTCTTCTTCCTCTTCTTCCTCCTCCTCCCTTTCGTCAGCAGCGTCCGACGTTAGTAGCACGACGAAGGCGAAGAAAAGGGCGACTAAATACGCCAAGAAGGCGGCTGGGCAGCAGGAGAGGCGCAAGAGGCGAAGGCGGCTTAGCAAAGAATCTCGCAAGGCCAGGAAGCGACGCGACTTGCCAGGCGTGGTCCGCTGCGAATATACTGCTGTCATGCGGGGGCTTAGGGATAGCTGCAGCAAAAGGATTCGCAGGGGGGACTACGTAGATGTCTTCATCTTGACTAAAGACTCTAAAAAAGAGTTCAAGGCAGCAACCGCTAAGAAGGGCATAGGGGCCGAGGCTTTCCGCACGTTTGATAACTGGCTGGCGGGGTTTTTGGTTTTCGCGGCTTGTTACCTTGAAGACAGGCCAGACGAACATATGAATGTAATTCGCTACCTGCATCTCGTGCACGATATGCAACGCACGTCGGCGGGTAACGAATGGCGTAGGTATGATGAGGAATTCAGAGAAAAGCAGGATGGGTTGTACGTTATGGACTTCGGGTTCAAGGACGTGGAGGTATGGCTTAAGGTCACCAGGGCCTCGCAGCAGGACAAGGAGCCCCGGAGCGCAGGGGCGGACGGACGCCGTGCTGGGCCGTCCGCCCATGCGCCCGGCGCGGACGGCGGGTCGGCCAAGCCAGGTAGGTCGGCCGTCCGGGCTGGGAAACAGCCCGCAACGAAAGGAGTATGTTTCGCGTTTAACAACGCTGCATGTTCCTACGGCAAGCAGTGTCGGTTCCGTCACGCTTGCCTCCATTGCGGGGGTTCCCACCCTGCCTCCTCCTGTTTCAAGAATACTCGGCAGGGTCCCCGTTCTAAGCAATCCTACTCGAGAGGGGCACCCAGCGGGGGCGCTCCACAGGGCACCAACGCCAATTAGGTTACAGGCTATGCGTAAATGGTTAGATTGGTATCCGAATAGGGAGGATGCCAGGTTTTTATACGAAGGTTTTAGTTTTGGTTTCCGCTTGCCTGTTGCGAGCGATGTTACAGTTCGGGCGCAGAGGAACCTCCAGTCTGCTCGGGCCTTGCCTTTAGTGTTGCGGGAGAAAGTCGATAAGGAGGTCAGGCTGGGCAGGATGGAGGGGCCGTTTGCAACACCCCCAGTGGCGGATCTAGTCATCTCCCCGGTGGGGGTGGTACCCAAGAAAACACCCGGGTCCTTCAGACTGATCCAACACCTTTCCTACCCAGCGGGGTCCTCGGTCAACGACGCTATACCTCCGGGTCATTGCTCGGTAGTGTATCAGTCGTTTGACGAGGCGCTTAATTTGGTCCGCAGCTACGGCGCTGGGGCCCTCATGGCAAAGATTGACGTCGAATCCGCTTTTAGGTTGCTACCCCTCCATCCGGACTCATTCCGTTTTATGGGTTTCCGGATTGGGTCGGAATATTTCATTGACAAATGTTTGCCGATGGGGTGTTCCGTTTCATGCTCGTATTTTGAACGTTTTTAGCACCTTCCTGCATTGGTGCGTGGAGTCTTCGTCGGGTGGGCACGGGGTTGCCCATTACCTCGATGATTTCCTTTGTACGGGTCCGGCGGGTTCGCCGCGGTGCGGCAACCTGCTTTTCAGTATACGAGCATTGTTTTGTCATTTCGGAGTGCCAGTGGCTGAGGACAAAACGGAGGGACCGATCTCTTGCCTGTCATTTCTAGGAATCGAGATCGACACGGTGTCAGGCGAATGTCGCCTTCCTGTGGACAAAGTGGCTAAGCTTCGCGAAGCCATTGGCCAATTCATGGGTTCGCGTAAGGTTAAGCTGCGGCAGGCACAATCCTTGCTGGGCATGTTTAACTTTGCTTGTCGGGTCATCCCAATGGGCAGGGTTTTCTGCCGGAAGCTGGAAAGAGCGACCGCGGGGTGTGCCAGGCCGCACCACTTCGTACGCTTGCCCGCTGAGATAAAAAGAGATCTGGCAGTTTGGGCATCGTTCCTGGAGGATTTCAACGGCGTGCGAATATGGCAGGCACCAACGGTCGACAGCGCCAGATTGCAGCTTTTCACCGACGCGGCAGGAGCCTCCGGTTTTGGGTGCTTTCTTGAGGGATCTTGGTGCGCGGCATCGTGGCCAGCAGACTGGCACCAGGCGGGTTTCACTAAGGACCTTCTGCTCCTGGAACTCTTTCCCATCATGGTTGCGCTGGAAATCTGGGGCGAGCGGTTAGCGCATCGCAGCATCCTGTTCAGATGCGACAATCTGGGCGTGGTGCACGCGATTAACAACCAGAGGGCAAAATCGCTGGTAGTGCTTCGGGTGCTAGGGCAGTTGCTGCTTACTTGCCTGCGCAGGAATGTGTGGTTTCGGGCACAACACGTACCGGGTCTAGAAAATGGGGTCGCTGACGCGCTATCGCGAGGGCAATGGGAGAGGTTTTACTGGTTGGCTCCCGAGGCCGAGGAACAAGGTTTTCATTGTCCCGGTTATGTCTGGCAGGTCATCAAGCCGGACTGGAAGGTCTAGCACTGCGTTCGGTCGCGCCATCCACGCTTAAGGCTTACAAGCAGGCCTGGAGCGAATGGGAAGAATTTGCTAGAGGACGGAAGCAACGAGGTAAGAGCGGGCATCGGATGATGCTTTCTTTTATTTGGCAGCTTTATGTTTCAGGTAGGTCTAGAGCGGTGGTGTCCCGGTACTTGGCTGGCATTGCGTTCTTCTGCAGAATAAAAGGGGTTCCCGACTTGACGAAAAGTGGTATTCTGCTTAAGGCTATGAAAGGATGGGCGCGCGTAGCACCTACGCCGCCTGACAGAAGGCGGCCCATCGATGCGGCGTTGCTGCCAGGCATCATTGGGTCGGTTGGAGCCATCGCATCATCTATGTACGAATCGCTGCTTTTTAGATTGGCTTTCTCTATGGCTTACCACGGCGCCTTTAGGATATCGGAGTTGGTAGCGCCTTCTAAACAAACTGATTCGCGCATGCTGGTAGAGGACGTAGTGGTGAGTGGGAGGTCCTTGCTGTGCAGATTGCGACGCTCTAAGACGGACCAGGTGGGGAAGGGCCGATGGGTCACCCTGGTTCCGGCACTTGAGGAGAGCATATGCCCAGTACGGTTGGCAGTACAATACGAGGCAGTTAGGCCCGACTGTCGGGGGTCGTGGTTGTTGCACTACGACGGGCGGCCAGTAACTAAGTTCCAATTTCGGTGGATGATGGGTCGCTGTCTGACGAGCTTGGGCCTTTCCCCCTCCCACTTCGGTACACACTCATTCCGCATTGGGGCTGCTACGGCGGCAGCAGCCGCGGGTTTTTCGGGAGCCCAGATCCAGGCGGTGGGACGATGGAAGTCGTCCTGTTATAAGCGGTACATTCGCCCCGTCGCCTGAGATACTTTGCTTAAGCGTAGATTGCATCAAAAAGTTAGATTAAGATAATGTTTGCTTGGTATTTTATTCATATGTTATGTTCATTGTGTGTTGGTTCGTTTACCCGTGTGTTATCCTACTCAGGGATTAGCCACTTGCCGCTGCGGGCGTGAGCCGGCAGCGGGGGTCTGGAGTTATTTTGCGATTTTTGCCTGACTTGACGGACTGAATTCTAATCATTAATTCGGCTAATCTGTTCTTATCAAAGTCCCTCAGCAGGTTTTATGCTTTCACCTCCAGCTGAGTTATTTCATGTTTTACCCCTTTTTTTTATACCCCCCCCCTCTTTAATTTCGTTTTGTTTCTTTTGCCTTTCCCTTAATGTCTTAATGCTTTTACTTCAAATTGGCTAGGAGCTCGGGAGATCGGCTAGGCCGTGACTGCTGCGACATTAGGAAGCATTAAAAAAAAAAAAATTTCTTTTGGCAGATCCTTCAGGTTAACATAATACATGCTATGGCGTAGAATTATAGTAACACATTTTACCCCTTTTCCTTCCATTCAGGTTGTTTTGCTGATGGCTTGTCCGTTTGGGTGGTCGGCCACTCGTATGTCTTCTTGGCAGCTAGGTTTTTGGCCTCCGATACTTCTCAGAGGTTTCCTAGAGATCAGGGAATCAGATGGCTTGGTTGGCGAGGTATGATGTGGACAGATCTATTGAGTAGACTGGTCAGTCAGGCCAGGAAGCATGGAGTTCCCAAGGTTTTGGTTGTCCACTTAGGTGGCAACGACCTAGGGAAGAGGACTTCCTTGGAGCTACGGTGGGCCATGATACAAGATCTGGCAAAAGTGGCCGCAGCATGGACCAATTGTTTGTTGGTATTTTCCCTGATGGTGCCAAGGTTGAGTTGGCGAGGTGTGGAGGACGGACGCGTAATGGATGAGGCCAGGATAAAGGTGAATGGGGCGGTGGCGAAGTGGGTCTTGGCCCACGGAGGTAAAGTCGTTCGCCACCCTAGGATTCGGTTCCGAGACAAACACCTTTTTCGGCCTGATGGTGTGCATCTATCCAATGAGAGGATGATGTTTTTCCTGGAGGATCTGTTCCTAGTGTTGCAGGAGTTAGGGTAGTTTATGGTGGCGGTGCGAGGACTCTTGGATGGAGTCCTTCGCTGTTGGCGGAAAAGAACGGCAGTTTGTAGTTGTATGGTTTTTTATAGGTAGTAAGTTTCAGTGTTATATGGTTTAGGTGCACTCACCTCCATCGACTTAATGGCCGCTCGACCACCCATCCGGGAGGCAGCGGCAGGGCACCCAGGAGCGGTGGGAAGTCACTGTGGGGGTTGTGTTGACACCTATTACCGGTTTGGATAGGGTGCTGGACGGTTTCGGTCAGTTTACCAATTTAAGTTTACTAATAGTTTAATTGAGCCGTTCTTTTTTCTGCCACCATTATGCCGGCTGATTCGGCATCTTAACAAATTTTTCCCAATTACAGGTTTTGCTATGGTTAGGGTCAAATAAATAGCTAGCAATTTTTCTGCCAAAATCATGTCTCCGTGTCTTTATTTACTGGTATAAGAGGTAACTAAGGTTTACTTCAATAAAGGGGGTCCACCAAATATCACTAGGATGTTTATGGTTTACGCTGTGACAAAGGGACCGAAGGCCCAGTTCTGAAAAGCTTACACGTTAGACATCATGTATATACAGTATATATCTTGCTTGCACACACGTCGCCTTACCACTATCCAGGTGACATTACATAGGACGCGGCGTCGCCTGACTGATCTGTGTCACGTTACAGGAAGCTACTGCCCCATTGCTGGTAAAATCCATACAGTCGTTACACCCACCGGATTTCTTAAGGATGGCAGCGGTCAGATCAGCTCTTGTGTATGCAACTGTCCCGCAAGCTCTGGCATGGAGGACCTCCATCGATTGAATGGCATGCCAGTCACCTGCCACCCTGGGTATTATGTGACTACAGGAGGACAATCTGAGTGCAAGCTCTGTCGCCCAGGTACATCACTTCTATCCACTCTGCTGTATAGGACTCTTACAGCTAACAAAGCAGAGTAGCACATGATTCCTGAGCCCTGTTACCCTATGGCCCCAGTATAAAGGTGCCTGCACCCAATACTTTCACTTTTGTGCGGCAGCATATTGTACAGTGACTGTTCCAGCTCTCCACTGTTGTGCGGATCAATAATGTGATGGAAATGAGGAATAACTGCATGTATGTAATTGCAGACAAGAGTCATTGGGCCTGATTCAGGTTTGTTAGCAACTGCGTAAATGTATGTGCAGTGCAGGGGGGGCAGATGTAACATGTGCAGAGAGAGTTAAATGCGGGTGGGGTGTTCAAACTGAAATCTAAATTGCAGTGTAAAATTAAAGCAGCCAGTATTTACCCTGCACAGAAACACCATAACCCACCCAAATCTAACTATCTCTGCACATGTTACATCTGCCACACCTGCAGTGCAGCCCAACATCTAACTCTCTGCACATGTTACATCTGCCCCACCTGCAGTGCACATGGTTTTGCCCAGCTGCTTGCTTTTTTGGTTTGCTAACAACTCTGAATATCCCCCCGTAGTGCTGTGTAGTTGACTGTACAGTGTTTACATTAAAATCTGAGCATACATCGGTGGCAGCGGAGCTAACTATTCATGAGAACACAGCTTAACGCTTCACACGTGTGACTTCCCTGAGGCACGAGGCACCAGGGACAGTTCTCTTTTTCGATCCCCCACCGATGTTTTGCGATAACGGCTGTTTTTGTGTTGTCCTCACTACGTTGATGTATGGCCAGCGCGTATTATGGGGCTTTTGGAGGACATTTTGCAGGAATCTCCTCCATTTGTTCTGTTTGTGAAACGCATCACCCATACAGATGGAGCCCTGCTTATCTATCCCTTTAATAGGAGTGATTGAGCCAGTGCATTCGGATTTAATCCCCTGCTGTATTGTTCTCTCTGTATTGTATTGCAGCTGAGAACAATAGATGAAAGGTTTATGCTAATAAGCCTTGGTGCACCATGGTGCAGCAGAGACGGCTAGATGAGCGAGGCTCCAACTGTACCTGTAACATAGCAAGTAAAAGAAGCCCTCCCTCCCATATTTACAGGGTGTCCTCTGATTTGCAAGTGACAGAGCTACAGGGGTACCTGCCCAATGTAATAATGCACTGTGTGAATTCTGCCCCCTTCAGGTCATTTCTGTCCTGACGGGTCCACGATAACCCCATGCCCAGCTGGGACCTTCTCGGACAAGGAGGGCCTGGAGCAGCAGAGTGAATGCACCCTGTGTCCTGCAGGTCAGCGCTGCACCTGTCTGTGTGCGTCTGTGCCAGCGGAGCCGGGTATAACTCATCTCATTGCCCTGTATCCGCCTGTAGGTTACTTCTGTATGGACGGCGGATCACAGCCACCAGGAGCGGAGTCGCTGTGTCCAAAAGGGTTTTACTGTCCCATCGGCACTAGGAGCTCCCACGCCTATCCGTGCCCAGCCGGCACCTACAACGACCAGCTTGGGCAAGGGCACCGTGGCAGCTGCCGTGTCTGCTCGGAGGGACTCTTCTGCCAGGAAGGTGATGGTTGTGAGCCGGCGATGTACTTACTCTTTATATCGCTGATTGCAGAGTATATGGATAGATTACACTTCCTGTACTGGAGATTTCCCATCAGGCCTTCTGTAACTACCGCTCTTATCACAGACATGTAGGGGAGTCACTTATTATTATTATTATTTATAAGGCGCCACAAGTGGTTGGCAGCGCCGTACATACGCCAGACATTAGAACAATACAGGGGACATAGGGGGTAATTCTGAGTTGATCGCAGCAGGATTTTTGTTAGCAGTTGGGCAAAACCATGTGCACTGCAGGGGGGGGGGGGGGAGGATTTAACATGTGCAGAGAGAGTAGATACCAGATGTAACATGGGCAGAGAGAGTTAGATTTGGGTGTGGTGTGTTCAATCTGCAATATAATTTGCAGTGTAAAAATAAAGCAGCCAGCATTTACCCTGCACAGAAACAAAATAACCCACCCAAATCTAACTCTCTCTGCACATGTTACATCTGCCCCACCTGCAGTGCACATGGTTTTGCCCAACTGCTAACAAAAATCCTGCTGCGATCAACTCAGAATTACCCCCGTAGAACGTAACATTACAGAAGCAGAAAAGCTGACACAGAGCACAGGTAACAATCAGCAGCACAATTCTCAGTACACCAGGGGTCATTCCGAGTTGATCGCTCGCTAGCAGTATTTAGCAGCCGTGCAAACGCTATGCCGCCGCCCACTCGGAGTGTATTTTTGCTTAGCAGAAGTGCGAACGTTTTTATCGCAGAGCGCCTGCAAATAAAGTTTGTGTCGTTTCAGAGTAGCTAAAAACCTACTCAGCGCTTGCGATCACTTCAGACTGTTCAGTTCCTGTTTTGACGTCACACACCCGCCCAGCGTTCGACCAGCCACGCCTGCGTTTTTCCGAACACTCCCTGAAAACGGTCAGTTGCCACCCAGAAGCGCCCACTTCATGTCAATCACTCTGAGGCAACCAGTGCGACTGACATGCATCGATAGACCCTATGCAAAACTGCATCGTTCATTGTGCCCGTACGTTACGCGTGCGCATTGCGCCGCATACGCATGCGCAGAACTGCCGGTTTTTAGCCTGATCGCTGCGCTGCAAACAAATGCAGCTAGAGATCAACTCGGAATGACCACCACAATACAGCCGGGATGTCAGGAAGCGAAGGAGTAGTCGTCATACTTCAAGGGGTGGGCGGCCGGTGGAAGAGATGAACGGTAACGAGCGACAGGAGATGCGCGTATAGACGGTTGCTGAGTAGAGGAGAGGGCCCTGCTCCAAGGAGCTTACAATCTAGGGGGAGAATCTGTTACTAGTATTATTTATGTTTTGTGTATTGAGGGGGTCATAATACAAACATATTACATACTATGACATGAGGCTGGAGTGTCCGTCTAGCACAGACCGTGGTCTCTGAGGGTAACCCTCAGGGTACAGATGGTACAGTGATCTCTGTGTCCTTGCATGTGTCCTGGTGTAGTGGGAATCACCATGAATGGTAGGAAGCCTGTTTGGTTGGTGCATTTGCTGGCATTTGTCTGGAGGTAATCTCAGGCTGGCAGTGTCTGTAACATGGTCCTACCATCTTCTCCACAGGTTCCTCTGTCTCCGGTCACCCGTGCTCCAGGGGAAAGTTCTGCCCTGCCGGAAGCAGCTCCGAGCAAGACTGTCCCCCTGGGACCTTCACGCATCACAGCGGTGCCTCCAGTAAGAGCGCTCACTCCGCCGTATATGATATTCATGCTTAGAAGTTAGCATCATCACGTATGTGTATGATCCGGGTTTCTTTGGTCTGACCCACCACACCTAGCACCCATCACCTGCAGCCAAGGCCCCCCCCCCCCCCGTTGCCTGGACAAAGCAAGACCCAAGGGCGCATGACAGGGGGGCACAGATATCTCTCAGAGCAGGAGCCTCCGTTATACCTGGGGCTTATTAGCTAATACTTCCAGCTAAAACGTTCTCCCTGTAATACTGACACGCTTACAGAAAATCCACCTACAGAGTGAGAACAAGAACGACAGAATGAATGAGTTCAGTCTCGGCTTCTCCCTATATTACTGGTGATAT
This sequence comes from Pseudophryne corroboree, assembly GCF_028390025.1. Taxonomy (NCBI): domain Eukaryota; kingdom Metazoa; phylum Chordata; class Amphibia; order Anura; family Myobatrachidae; genus Pseudophryne; species Pseudophryne corroboree. Next base: position 377,979,513 of record NC_086453.1, read on the forward strand.
ATACTGAGTGCGCATAATAGAAACATTTGAGTAAAGTAGAAATAGAAAGTAGATATATTAGAATATCTGGGATCTGAGGAACGTCTCTGACTGTAAGCAGCGCCTGCAGATAATATGTAATATATTGTTTGTCCTTGCAAATCATGTTTTTCTGCAAAGAAAAGCAATGACTGTGAGAAGAGTGACAGCGCCCCCTGCTGACGTGTGCGCAGATTGCAGGCTGTCCCTGAATATGAGCATGCCGGCTGTTTCCTTCTGTCCTGCAGGGATATACACTGGGAATTGCATTAACACTAGGAACAATAAGGATATAAGGTGGTGCTAATCTCACCATGGCTGCGTAATAACATGGCACTGCTCCGTGCTTGTGCCATTATCTGGTCCATTTGCCTTTATGTCCGCTATAAGGTTTTTCCCTACTAGTGTGTATGTATATATATATATATATATATATAGATATATATTTATATATATATATACATAGCACACAAGAAGGCGGCACTTACAAGGCTTCCAATAGATGAATAATGAGACGAACAGCGTCAATAGTTCAACGTTTCAGTCTTAATGGACTTTTTTCAAGAACGTTCTTGAAAAAAGTCCATTAAGACTGAAACGTTGATCTATTGACGCTGTTCGTCTCATTATTCATCTATTGGAAGCCTTGTGAGTGCCGCCTTCTTGTGTGCTATGTTGGAGTCCTTTGGACTTAAGGAGGGCACCAGAGCATTTTCATGGGACAGTAACGTGAGTGCCGATCTATCATTGCATATATATATATATATATATATATATATATATATATAAACCATAGAAACATAAAATTTGACGGCAGATAAGAACCACTTGGCCCATCTAGTCTGCCCCTTTTTTTTTATCCTTTAGGCAATCTCAACCCTTTTTGAACCTTAATTCTTTGTAAGGATATTAATATGTGTATATATATATAATCATTACTGTATATATACTGCTTTGCTCTGTAGCTCCAAGTGCTTTCCCGGTACTGTACACTCTGTGATGTGAGGTCACAGGTGTAAAGGCGCTTTCCTTAATTACTTGCATTACCAATTTTATTAAGGCAGATAATAAAGGTTCTCTGTATGATATGACACCTCCCATTGGTCCTGAGTCAGAGGTGGGCGTACACATGGCTGCGTATATGGGGGGTCATTCCGAGTTGATCGCTAGATGCTTTTGTTCGCTGCGCAGCGATCAGGTAAAAAAATTGGCACTTCTGCGCATGCGTATGCGGCGCAATGCGTACGCACGTCGTACTATTACAACGAACTATGTAGATTCACGCAAGGTCTAGCTAAACTTTTCAGGCGCACTGCTGGCCGCAGAGTGATTGACATGAAGTGGGCGCTTCTGGGTGGCAACTGACCGTTTTCAGGGAGTTTTCGGAAAAACGCAGGCGTGCCAGGAAAAACGCAGGCATGGCTGGGCGAACGCAGGGCGTATTTGTGACGTCAAAACAGGAACTGAATTGTCTGAAGTGATCGCAAGCGCTGAGTAGGTTCTGAACTACTCTGAAACTGCACAAAATTATTTTGTAGCCGCTCTGCGATCCTTTCGTTCGCACTTCTGCTAAACTAAAATACACTCCCAGTGGGCGGCGGCATAGTGTTTGCACGGCTGCTAAAAACTGCTAGCGAGCGAACAACTCAGAATGACCCCCGTTGGCTGTTCCAGTACAAAGCCCCTCCCTGGCATACATCGGTGTGCATGACTGTGCCAGACCTGTGATGCCCTCTGTCAGCATCTGTACGCACTGTGGCGCCGCCTGGTGTATAATTAGACACCACAATCCGTCGCACGCACCACCGAAACTATGGCACTACTACAGTAAGACACATTTTCGTCATTATACACACGAAAAAGCCGCCTGACTCAGCGTCTCACAACCTGGCGTGCCAAGAGGAGCTGTTTGGTGCGACTGCAGCAGTGACGTATGAGGACACCTCTGTATCGCAGCAGCACCTCTGTATCGCAGCAGCACCTCTGTATCGCAGCAGCACCTCTGTATCGTGCACACGGACTGTGACGCATGCGTCGTAGGAGTTATTAGGGATTTATTCGCAGTAGCAAACAACTCTGTGACCATCAGCATTGGCGTAGGATTAATGTTTCTGTGTTGGGAGGAACCCGTAATGCCCCCTCTCCCATCATTTATCTAATAATATTCTCATTTCTGCACCGTGGTGCACCAGTAGAACCACCCAGCGCCCAAGCTGCACCCAACTCCCCCATTGGCATTGCCTGGAATTTACTGAATACCTAAAAATGCTTTTATTAATGCGGTTGTGATTTGTTAATTGACCAATTCATGCTGATTATGATTTTGTCTTTGATCTATAGGAATTGAGCAGTGTGACTTGTGCCCTGCGGGCTCCTACTGCCTGTCCAACACCAGTTACCCCATTCCATGCCCGCCTGGCACCTTTAATCCCCTGGAAGGGCAGGATGAGGCGGGAGACTGTGCGCCGTGCTCCGCAGGAAGCGCCTGCACCCGCTCAGGTTTATCCCTGCCTGACGCGGAGTGCGCGCCCGGGTGTGTATGACTTACCGTATGCCCTGCACATTGGCTGCCGGCACTGTACTCATTCCGTTGTCTTGTTCCGCTAGGTATGTGTGCCCCGTCGGGTCTAGATCACCTACCTCTGCTGAGAACGCCTGCCCAGCTGGAACATTCAGTGACCATCAGAATATCTTCCACAAATCCCAGTGTGAGATCTGTCCAGCCGGGCGTTTCTGTGCCACAGGTATAGTGTGTATATGAGGTAGTTACCTTCCAACTTTCCTCACTGGGTTTCCTGCAGGCCATGTTTTCAGTACTTACCTGTAGCTTATAACACAATTTAGTTTCTTACCCAGTCGGTGTGCACTAGAAGCCCCTCCCGCGACACACACTAGAAGCCCCTCCAGCAGCATGCGCTAGAAGCCCCTCCTATAGCGCATTTTTTAAGTCCTTCCTGCGGTGCGCACTAGAGGCCCTTCCTGTGGTGTGCACTAGATACCCCTCCTACGGTGCGCACTAGACGCCCCTCCTGCAGTGCACACTAGAAGCCCCTCCTGCAGTGCACACTAGAAGCCCCTCCTGCCGTGCACACTAGAAGCCCCTCCTGCGGTGCACACTAGAAGCCCCTCCTGCAGTGCGCACTAGAAGCCCCTCCTGCAGTGCACACTAGAAGCCCCTCCTGCAGCGCACATTAGAAGCCCCTCCTGTAGCGCACATTAGAAGCCCCTCCTGCAGCGCACACTAGAAGCCCCTCCTGCAGCGCACATTAGAAGCCCCTCCTGTAGCGCACATTAGAAGCCCCTCCTGCGGTGCGCACTAGAAGCCCCTCCAGCAGTGCACATTAGAAGCCCCTCCTGCGGTGTGCACTAGAAGCCCCTCCTGCGGTGTGCACTAGAAGCCCCTCCTGCAGTGTGCACTAGAAGCCCCTCCTGCAGTGCGCACTAGAAGCCCCTCCTGCAGCGCACACTAGAAGCCCCTCCTGTAGCGAACACTAGAAGCCCCTCCTGCAGCGCACACTAGAAGCCCCTCCTCTGGCGCACACTAGAAGCCCCTCCTGTGGTGCACACTAGAAGCCCCTCCTGTGGCGAACACTAGAAGCCCCTCCTGTGGTGCGCACTAGAAGCCCCTCCTGCCGCCCGCACTAGACGCCCATCCTGCGGCGCACACTAAAAGCCCCTCCTGCGGCATGCACTAGAAGCCCCTCCTGCGGTGCGCACTAGAAGCCCCTCCTGCGGCATGCACTAGAAGCCCCTCCTGTAGCGCACACTAGAAGCCCCTCCTGTGGTGTGCACTAGAAGCCCCTCCTGTGGTGCACACTAGAAGCCCCTCCTGTGGTGCACACTAGAAGCCCCTCCTGTGGCGCACACTAGAAGCCCCTCCTGAAGCGCACATTAGAAGCCCCTCCTGTGGTGCGCACTAGAAGCCCCTCCTGCCGCCCACACTAGACGCCCATCCTGTGGCGCACACTAAATGCCCCTCCTGCGGCATGCACTAGAAGCCCCTCCTGTGGTGCGCACTAAAAGCCCCTCCTGCGGCATGCACTAGAAGCCCCTCCTGCGGTGCGCTCTAGAAGCCCCTCCTGCGGCATGCACTAGAAGCCCCTCCTGCGGCATGCACTAGAAGCCCCTCCTGTAGCGCACACTAGAAGCCCCTCCTGTGGTGTGCACTAGAAGCCCCTCCTGTGGTGTGCACTAGAAGCCCCTCCTGCGGTGCGCACTAGAAGCCCCTCCTGCGGCATGCACTAGAAGCCCCTCCTGTAGCGCACACTAGAAGCCCCTCCTGTGGTGTGCACTAGAAGCCCCTCCTGTGGTGTGCACTAGAAGCCCCTCCTGTGGTGTGCACTAGAAGCCCCTCCTGTGGTGCACACTAGAAGCCCCTCCTGTGGTGCACACTAGAAGCCCCTCCTGTGGCGCACACTAGAAGCCCCTCCTGTAGCGCACATTAGAAGCCCCTCCTGTGGTGCGCACTAGAAGCCCCTCCTGCCGCCCACACTAGACGCCCATCCTGTGGCGCACACTAAATGCCCCTCCTGCGGCATGCACTAGAAGCCCCTCCTGTGGTGCGCACTAGAAGCCCCTCCTGCGGCATGCACTAGAAGCCCCTCCTGCGGTGCGCTCTAGAAGCCCCTCCTGCGGCATGCACTAGAAGCCCCTCCTGCAGTGCACACTAGAAGCCCCTCCTGCAGCGCACACTAGAAGCCCCTCCTGCAGTGCACACTAGAAACACCTCCTGCAGCGCACACTAGAAGCCCCTCCTGCAGCGCACACTAGAAGCCCCTCCTGCAGTGCGCACTAGAAGCCCCTCCTGCAGCGCACACTAGAAGCCCCTCCTGCAGCGCACACTAGAAGCCCCTCCTGTAGCGCACAATAGAAGCCCCTCCTGTGGTGCACACTAGAAGCCCCTCCTGTGGCGAACACTAGAAGACCCTCCTGTAGCGCACATTAGAAGCCCCTCCTGTGGTGCGCACTAGAAGCCCCTCCTGCCGCCCGCACTAGACGCCCATCCTGCGTCGCACACTAAAAGCCCCTCCTGCGGCAAGCACTAGAAGCCCCTCCTGCGGTGCGCACTAGAAGCCCCTCCTGCGGCATGCACTAGAAGCCCCTCCTGTAGCGCACACTAGAAGCCCCTCCTGTGGTGTGCACTAGAAGCCCCTCCTGTGGTGTGCGCTAGAAGCCCCTCCTGTGGTGTGCACTAGAAGCCCCTCCTGTGGTGCACACTAGAAGCCCCTCCTGTGGTGCACACTAGAAGCCCCTCCTGTGGCGCACACTAGAAGCCCCTCCTGTAGCGCACATTAGAAGCCCCTCCTGTGGTGCGCACTAGAAGCCCCTCCTGCCGCCCACACTAGACGCCCATCCTGCGGCGCACACTAAATGCCCCTCCTGCGGCATGCACTAGAAGCCCCTCCTGTGGTGCGCACTAGAAGCCCCTCCTGTGGCATGCACTAGAAGCCCCTCCTGCAGTGCGCACTAGAAGCCCCTCCTGCGGCATGCACTAGAAGCCCCTCCTGCAGTGCACACTAGAAGCCCCTCCTGCAGCGCACACTAGAAGCTCCTCCTGCAGTGCACACTAGAGACACCTCCTGCAGCGCACACTAGAAGCCCCTCCTGCAGCGCACACTAGAAGCCCCTCCTGCAGTGCACACTAGAAGCCCCTCCTGCAGTGCACACTAGAAGCCCCTCCTGCAGTGCACACTAGAAGCCCCTCCAGCAGTGCACACTAGAAGCCCCTCCTGTAGTGCACACTAGAAGCCCCTCCTGTGGTGCACACTAGAAGCCCCTCCTGCAGTGCACACTAGAAGCCCCTCCTGCAGTGCACACTAGAAGCCCCTCCTGTGGTGCACACTAGAAGCCCCTCCTACATCGCACACTAGAAGCCCCTCCTGCAGTGCACATTAGAAGCCCCTCCTGCAGTGCACACTAGAAGCCCCTCCTGCATCGCACACTAGAAGCCCCTCCTGCAGTGCACATTAGAAGCCCCTCCTGCAGTGCACACTAGAAGCCCCTCCTGCATCGCACACTAGAAGCCCCTCCTGCATCGCACACTAGAAGCCCCTCCTGCATCGCACACTAGAAGCCCCTCCTGCAGTGCACACTAGAAGCCCCTCCTGCAGTGCACACTAGAAGCCCCTCCTGCAGTGCACACTAGAAGACCCTCCTGCAGCGCACACTAGAAACCCCTCCTGCAGTGCACAATAGAAGCCCCTCCTGCAGCGCACACTAGAAGCCCCTTCTGCAGCGCACACTAGAAGCCCCTCCTGCAGTGCACACTAGAAGCCCCTCCTGCGGTGCACACTAGAAGCCCCTCCTGCAGTGCACACTAGAAGCCCCTCCAGCAGTGCACACTAGAAGCCCCTCCTGTAGTGCACATTAGAAGCCCCTCCTGCAGTGCACACTAGAAGCCCCTCCTGCAGTGCACACTAGAAGCCCCTCCTGTGGTGCACACTAGAAGCCCCTCCTGTGGTGCACACTAGAAGCCCCTCCTGCAGTGCACACTAGAAGCCCCTCCTGCATCGCACACTAGAAGCCCCTCCTGCATCGCACACTAGAAGCCCCTCCTGCAGTGCACACTAGAAGCCCCTCCTGCATCGCACACTAGAAGCCCCTCCTGCAGTGCACACTAGAAGCCCCTCCTGCATCGCACACTAGAAGCCCCTCCTGCATCGCACACTAGAAGCCCCTCCTGCAGTGCACACTAGAAGCCCCTCCTGCAGTGCACACTAGAAGCCCCTCCTGCAGTGCACACTAGAAGCCCCTCCTGCAGTGCGCACTAGAAACCCCTCCTGCGTCGCACACTAGAAGCCCCTCCTGTAGCACACATTAGAAGCCCCTCCTGTGGTGCGCACTAGAAGCCCCTCCTGTAGCGCACATTAGAAGCCCCTCCTTTGGTGCGCACTAGAAGCCCCTCCTGCCGCCCGCACTAGACGCCCATCCTGCGGCGCACACTAAAAGCCCCTCATGCGGCATGCACTAGAAGCCCCTCCTGCGGTGCGCACTAGAAGCCCCTCCTGCGGCATGCACTAGAAGCCCCTTCTATGGCGCACACTAGAAGCCCCTCCTGTAGCGCACATTAGAAGCCCCTCCTGTGGTGTGCACTAGAAGCCCCTCCTGCCGCCCGCACTAGACGCCCATCCTGCGGCGCACACTTAAAGCCCCTCCTGCGGCATGCACTAGAAGCCCCTCCTGCGGTGTGCACTAGAAGCCCCTCCTGCGGCATGCACTAGAAGCCCCTCCTGTAGCGCACACTAGAAGCCCCTCCTGTGGTGTGCACTAGAAGCCCCTCCTGTGGTGTGCGCTAGAAGCCCCTCCTGTGGTGTGCACTAGAAGCCCCTCCTGTGGTGCACACTAGAAGCCCCTCCTGTGGTGCACACTAGAAGCCCCTCCTGTGGCGCACACTAGAAGCCCCTCCTGCAGTGCACACTAGAAGCCCCTCCTGCAGTGCACACTAGAAGCCCCTCCTGCAGTGCACACTAGAAGCCCCTCCTGCAGTGCACACTAGAAGCCCATCCTGTGGTGCGCACTAGAAGCCCCTCCTGCAGTGCGCACTAGAAGCCCCTCCTGCGGTGCACACTAGAAGCCCCTCCTGCGGTGCGCACTAGAAGCCCCTCCTGTGGTGCGCACTAGAAGCCCCTCCTGTGGTGCGCACTAGAAGCCCCTCCTGTGGTGCGCACTAGAAGCCCCTCCTGTGGTGCGCACTAGAAGCCCCTCCTTCATCGCACACTAGAAGCCCCTCCTGTGGTGCGCACTAGAAGCCCCTCCTGCAGTGCACACTAGAAGCCCCTCCTGCAGTGCACACTAGAAGCCCCTCCTGCAGTGCACACTAGAAGCACCTCCTGCATCGCACACTAGAAGCCCCTCCTGTGGTGCGCACTAGAAGCCCCTCCTGCAGTGCACACTAGAAGCCCCTCCTGCAGTGCACACTAGAAGCCCCTCCTGCAGTGCACACTAGAAGCCCCTCCTGCAGTGCACACTAGAAGCCCCTCCTGCAGTGCACACTAGAAGCCCCTCCTGCAGTGCACACTAGAAGCCCCTCCTGCATCGCACACTAGAAGCCCCTCCTGCGGTGCACACTAGAAGCCCCTCCTGCAGTGCACACTAGAAGCCCCTCCTGCAGTGCACACTAGAAGCCCCTCCTGCAGTGCACACTAGAAGCCCCTCCTGTGGTGCGCACTAGAAGCCCCTCCTGCAGTGCGCACTAGAAGCCCCTCCTGCAGTGCACACTAGAAGCCCCTCCTGCGGTGTGCACTAGAAGCCCCTCCTGCAGTGCACACTAGAAGCCCCTCCTGTGGTGCGCACTAGAAGCCCCTCCTGCAGTGCGCACTAGAAGCCCCTCCTGCGGTGCACACTAGAAGCCCCTCCTGCGGTGCGCACTAGAAGCCCCTCCTGTGGTGCGCACTAGAAGCCCCTCCTGTGGTGCGCACTAGAAGCCCCTCCTGTGGTGCGCACTAGAAGCCCCTCCTGTGGTGCGCACTAGAAGCCCCTCCTGCATCGCACACTAGAAGCCCCTCCTGTGGTGCGCACTAGAAGCCCCTCCTGCAGTGCACACTAGAAGCCCCTCCTGCAGTGCACACTAGAAGCCCCTCCTGCAGTGCACACTAGAAGCCCCTCCTGCATCGCACACTAGAAGCCCCTCCTGTGGTGCGCACTAGAAGCCCCTCCTGCAGTGCACACTAGAAGCCCCTCCTGCAGTGCACACTAGAAGCCCCTCCTGCAGTGCACACTAGAAGCCCCTCCTGCAGTGCACACTAGAAGCCCCTCCTGCAGTGCACACTAGAAGCCCCTCCTGTGGTGCACACTAGAAGCCCCTCCTGCATCGCACACTAGAAGCCCCTCCTGCGGTGCACACTAGAAGCCCCTCCTGCAGTGCACACTAGAAGCCCCTCCTGCAGTGCACACTAGAAGCCCCTCCTGCGGTGCACACTAGAAGCCCCTCCTGCAGTGCACACTAGAAGCCCCTCCTGCAGTGAACACTAGAAGCCCCTCCTGCAGTGCACACTAGAAGCCCCTCCTGCAGTGCACACTAGAAGCCCCTCCTGCAGTGCACACTAGAAGCCCCTCCTGCAGTGCACACTAGAAGCCCCTCCTGCAGTGCACACTAGAAGCCCCTCCTGCAGTGCACACTAGAAGCCCCTCCTGCAGTGCACACTAGAAGCCCCTCCTGCATCGCACACTAGAAGCCCCTCCTGCGGTGCACACTAGAAGCCCCTCCTGCAGTGCACACTAGAAGCCCCTCCTGCAGTGCACACTAGAAGCCCCTCCTGCAGTGCACACTAGAAGCCCCTCCTGCAGTGCACACTAGAAGCCCCTCCTGCAGTGCGCACTAGAAGCCCCTCCTGCCTCAAGTGGGAACCAATGCTATATAATATAATTAATATAGTATCTTTGCTGGGATGAGTTTTCTTTAGAGACCTGTATCTTCTCCATTTTCACTCTTACACTGTATATCATGGTGCGAAGCTGGTGCCATGTCTCCTGTATCTGTACAGCAGCCACTCTTACCGCAACATATTTATCACACATCCAAGTTCCCTTCTGATCCATAGAGTAGAATATCTCCTTGTCTCTGCAGTCTCCTCCGTATTTATATGTCATGAACACTTATGGTTCCTTAGGTTCAGGAGGAAGACAGCGGCCCCCAGTTCCCTGTCCTCGGGGCCACTACTGTCCTCCAGGAACCAAGCATGGCTCCCAGTACAAGTGTCCTGCTGGGACGTGGAGCGACAGGCCCGGCCTGGCGTCTGACAGAGAGTGCTACCCGTGTCCTGCTGGCTGGTACTGCCTGGCCGGAGCTGAGGGCCCGTCTGGAAAATGCAGCGCTGGGTATTTCTGTACAGAGGGTGAGTTGGCCGTGCAATGGACGGCTCTATACTGTCCTTTTATTTCCAGTGTCCAGCAATCTGAAATGTCCCAACTACTGTTTTGCATTGCGCAAATTGTGCCTTGAAATGTCATTGGGGGTAATTCAGACCTGATCGCTGGGCAGCGATTTTTGCACTGCTGCGATCGGATAGTCGCCGTCTACGGGGGGAGTGTATCTTATCTTTGCAAGTGTGAGATCGCATGTGTAGCAGAGCGGTACAAACACATTTTGTGCAGACTCTGCGCAGCCCAGAACTTACTCTGCCGCTGCGATCACTTCTGCCTGTCCGGGACCGGAATTGGCGTCAGACACCCGCCCTGCAAACGCTTGGACACGCCTGCGTTTTTCCAAACACTCCCAGAAAACGGTCAGTTGCCACCCACAAACGCCTTCTTCCTGTCAATCTTCTTGCGAACGCCCGTGCGAATGGATCCTTCGCACAAACCCATCGCTGAGCGGCGATCCGCTTTGTTCCAGTGCGACACGCCTGCGCATTGCGGTGCATACGCATGCGCAGTTTAGACCTGATTTCCCGCAGCCTAACGATCAGGTCTGAATTAGCCCCACATTGTCCAGCCCACTGTATAATGCTATTAATCTCATTCTGCAACATGAAATGCTGGTTTTGCGCCGCAAAACTATCCCCCTCAATGCAACTACTTCCCAGGGCGCACACTGCTCCATGTGGGGGTGATGGGACCACTTACTAAGAGAGTCTCTCTGTGACGCAATCTAAAACTCAAATACATGAGTGTTTCTCTTCTACTGACCCCAGCAATGAGCGGATGACACTCACACGCTGGAGTGCGGAGAGTGGATGAGGTTGTGTCAGACGCTTTCGTTTCTCTTGTGTTTTTTTTATTCCTCTACAAAGGTTCCCAGTTTGGATCCCAGTTTCCGTGCCCAGCGGGGACCTTTAACCTGAAACTGGGCAGCGTTCGAGTGGGTGAATGCAGCGCTTGCCCGGTAGGCTCTTACTGCCCCGCCGGTACATCTAAACCCGCCGTGTGCCCTATGTGAGTATATCACTCGTGGTTACATTACGTATAGATTGCATGCGATGGGAGTAAATGATTGGATGACCCAGAAATGACTGAATAGGGGTTTGGAAGTCTACGCCGTATGGCTGACTGTATACTATGGGAGCTGTCTAATAAGCTGAGCACCCCTGGAAACAATGCACAAACTGCAGTTCTGCATGGTATATATCTCACTGCTATTTACCAAGAGCTAAACACAGGAGACATCAGAGATATCACGCGAGTGCTCTGCAGGACTCTGTAGCCTCCATCTTTTTCCGATGGAAACTCTGTTTCACAAGCAGCGAAAAAGCAAGATTCTCCGCGCCAAACTCCGAGGCCCATTGTGGCCTATAGGCTACAGTATCAGACATTGGGGTTTATTTACTAAGCCTTGAATGGAGATAAAGTGGACAGAGATAAAGTACCAGCCAATCAGCTCCTCACTGTCATCTTTCAAACACAGCCTGTGACATGGCAGTTGGAAGCTGATTAGTGCCTAACCCTCCCCCCTCCCAGGCCCTAACCCTAACAAATACCCCGATATTCACCTTCGGGGTGTCGACAGTCGGTGTTCCGGCACCGGTCTCCTGAGTGGTTTCTGGATTCCAGCGTCGGCCGCCGGGATGCCAAACGTATCCCAAAAAGACTACTTATAGTAAAAATGAATGAACAAAATAGTTGTGTCATGGTGAAGAGCCCCCCCCGACACCAAGCCTAGAATGGTGATGTTTCACGAACGCAGCGCCGGTCACTCCACCTGGTCTGGTCATGGGGTCATTCCGATCCGTTCGCAGCGTGCTTTCGTTCACACAGCTGCGACCGGGTCACTAGTGTGCACGCACGGGGGCCGTAATGCGCACGTGCGTCATTGCCCGGCGACCGCTGACAGCGGAAAAAGCGGTCACAGCAGCAATTGCAAGAAGATTGACTGCAGGAAGGCGTTCCTGGGCGTTAACTGGGGTGTTGCTACGTGCGATCGACTCGGAATGAGGGTGGTCATTCCGAGTTGACCGCTCGCTAGCAGTTTTTAGCAGCCGTGCAAACGCTATGCCGCCTCCCACTGGGAGTGTATCTTAGCTTAGCAGAAGTGCGAACGAAAGGATCGCAGAGCGGCGGCAAAGTTTGTTTGTGCAGTTTTAGAGTAGCTTCAGACCTACTCAGCGCTTGCGATGACTTCAGACTGTTCAGTTCCTGTTTTGACGTCACGCCTGCGTTTTTCCTGGCACGCCTGCGTTTTTTCGAACACTCCCTGAAAACGGTCAGTTGACACCCAGAAACGCCCACTTCCTGTCAATCACTCTGCGGCCAGCAGTGCGACTGAAAAGCTTTGCTAGACCTTGTGTGAAACTACATCGTTCGTTCTAATAGTACGTCGTGCGTGCGCATTGCGCCGCATACGCATGTGCAGAAGTGCCGGGGGTTTTTTGCCTCATCGCTGCACAGCGAACGAATGCAGCTAGCGATCAACTCGGAATGAGGGCCCATGCTCGGCTAGTTGGTTTCTTCTAATGACCGCATGATACAACTGCAGATCTTTAATCCTTGTAATAAAGGGAATGAGCGCTGTGTAAGTACAATCCACTGCGGAGACGCGGAGACTTTCTTACCTAACTGTGATGGAACTGCTACACAAGACAGGACATTATAGCAGATGGGTATTAGCTCCCATCTACACATTTCGTTGGTTTTTATATTTCAATTATATATTTCTTAATTAGTTTTGCCTCCTGTGTGACATAGGGGTACTTACCGCGCTGAGCAGGGTGCCCGCGATGTGAGCGAATGTGATCGTTGTACCGCAGGATCGGCGTGTCCTAATATCGGGATGGGCTCCCCGGTGCCCTGCGGAGCCGGTAGCTTCTCGGTGAGTGTCTGTTCCCATTGAATGAGATAATTGTATCTCTCTACTCTGATAATGTTGTTGTCCCCTACGGTGTAACGCAGTTACCTGCAGCGCGATTACGGTAGGAAGTAATTGGATGAATACGTTACAAGTTACTGGCTATACGGCAGGCACGGATACACGTCTTCTTATTGCTGTGGTATATATTACAAGACAATAGAAAGCTGATGAGTAACGTCCAAAGACAATAGGACATTATTTTTGCAGCCTCGCAGAGAATACATTTATTTATACATATAATGTTTCTCACCTCTTACATTTTCAGCACTTAATCAGTTCTTCCCACCAAGATTCAAATGTGTGACAGTTTTATAAAGAGCTCAGATACTTTTAGTCCTATGTCAGTGATGCTTTTAGTCTGCAGAAACTATGTAATAATGAAAAGGTAAGATGGGCGACATGCATGGGACCATTCCACCCATCAGGGGTGTAGCCAGACCTTTGTGGGCCCATAACAACATTGGGAAGTGTCCCCCACCCCAGTGCTCCTATAGGGACAGCTCTTTCCTCAGTGGTTGTTTTATGAACCATACTAGTGCCCCAGTCATTTTATGCCCCATAGTAGTGTCCCACAGTTCACAATGTGCCACACAGTGTCACTATTACATATTATACCACAGAACTGTCCTGTTCATATTATACTGCACTGTAGTGCCCCAGTTCATATTATGCCACAATGTAGTGCCTCAGTTCATATTATGCCACAATGTAGTGCCTCAGTTCATATTATGCCACAATGTAGTGCCTCCAATTTACATTATGCTACACTGTAGTGCCCCCAGTTCATATTATACTGCACTGTAGTGCCCCCAGTTCACATTATGCCACAATGTAGTGCCTCCAATTCACATTATACTGCACTGTAGTGCCTCCAATTCACATTATGCTACACTGTAGTGCCCCCAGTTCATATTATACTGCACTGTAGTGCCCCAGTTCATATTATGCCACAATGTAGTGCCTCCTGTTATGATTCCAGCACTCTGGTCTGAGGTGGTCCTATTGCAAGGACCGGAGCACTGGAACGGAATGCTGGGGAAGGGAGCGGGAATAGAAAGTAGCCCCTGGCGCCCTAACTCCGTTGTCTCGCCCGTGTTGTCAGAAATCCCCTGCGAGACTATGGTTGCTTGAGCCCATGGCAGCCGCGTTTGAAGGGCGGATTATGTCTGCCCAACTCCGATGCCCCCTCAGGTCTTAATGGGAGACAAAGGGAAATCCGAGACAGGGTGATAACAAGGGGCCCTCTGACTAAACAACCAGGCCAGGGGCTACAGCTAACTGACTAAACCTGAGGTATGTGCGGTAACCCGCCAGGGAAAAGGACAACCAAAATCCACTAGTCCGTACTCCTACCCAGCACCGCTGGATATCAGAGTGGATCTGTGGGAGCGGAATCCTCCGCAAAAGCTCCGAAACACAAATAATAAATGTCAAATAATAAAGCGGCCCAAGCCGCAACACACGGCTACGCCGTGACTCACGAACACCACTGGATGTTCAAAAGGTGCTCAGTCAGGACTCCAGGAACAGATGACGACTTCCGAGTACAGGACAACTGAGAACAGGAACGACCGGATACAGCAGGACTGGAAACTCTCACAGCAAACAGATTCAGCATGCAGGAAGCTATTACCGGCGTCTGTGAGAAGCCCAGGAAGTGTATTTAACAGGGAGTCCTCCAATCAGCTGTTTGGAGGCTGATTGGATTAAATGCCATACAGCTGCCAAGCTGCATGGCCAGGAAAACAGACATCTCATTATTTAAATTGAACCCAGCAACGGGGAACGCAGTCCGTAAGTGGCGTCCCCGTTGCTAGGGTCCGTGCGGCTCCGTGCGCCCGGCGTCTAGCGTTGCCAGGGAGCCGGCGGCTGTACGCGCACGGCGTCCCTGGTTGCTAGGCGCCGGGCCGCAGCGACGAGCGGACCCCGGCGCCTAACAGTACCCCCCCCTTGAGGAGGGGTCAAGGAACCCCTAAAGCCAGGTTTCCGAGGAAACTCCCGAAAAAATGCCCTCTTGAGCCTCGGGGCATGGAGATCCTTGTCCAGGACCCAAGACCTTTCTTCTGGACCATAGCCTCTCCAGTGCACCAGAAAATAAAGCCGACCCCGGGACAATTTGGAATCGAGAACCTTCTCCACCAAGAACTCCTGATGACCCTGTACATCTACTGGTGATTTCCCCTGAGAGATCTTCCGGGGAAATCTACTGGAAGAAACGTATGGTTTCAACAAGGAGCAATGGAACATATTTCCGATCCGGAGAGCTCTTGGTAAACGTAACCGGAAAGCAACTGGATTGATTTTTTTAATAATATGAAATGGTCCAATAAATTTGGGGCCCAATCTAGCTGAGGTTTGTCGAAGTTTAATGTTACGAGTCGACAACCATACCCTATCTCCCACCTTAAAAGTGCAAGGCCGCCGGAGCCTGTCAGAAATTTTTTTCTCTCGAAATGCCGCTTTTCTGAGAGCAAGGTGCACTTTTCTCCAAATGAGTCTGAGATGAGAGGTTAAGGTTAGCGAGGAGACAGAGGAATGTTGAAAAAAAGAATTAGCTCTGGGGTGAAAACCAAAAACTGAAAAGAATGGAGACACATTAGTGGAGGAATGACAAGAATTGTTGTACGCAAACTCCGCCAAAGGAAGAAACTCGGACCAATCATTCTGGAGTTTGGCTGAGTACAAACGCAAATACTGTTTTAATGATTGATTAACTCGCTCGGTCTGCCCGTTGGATTGGGGATGGTAGCCGGACGTTAAAGACAATTTCATCTTTAATGAGGCACAAAAAGACTTCCAAAATTGTGCAATGAATTGTGGACCCCGATCAGAAACAATATCAGTGGGTAACCCATGAAGTCTGAAAACATGGCGGAGAAACAAAACTGCCAATCCCTGGGCAGATGGCAGTCGGGGAAGAGCAATGAAATGGGCCATCTTGCTAAAACGGTCCACTACCACCCATATGACTCGGAATCCGGCTGACAGAGGGAGGTCTACCACAAAATCCATGGAAATATGAGACCATGGCCTGAGAGGAACATTTAAGGGCATAAGTTGCCCGATGGCAAGGAACGGGGAACTTTATGCTGTGCACAGACCTGACAAGAAAAAACAAACTCCTTAATGTCTTTAGAAAGACCAGGCCACCATACTGAGCGGGAGACTAATTCCAAAGTCTTAGAGGTCCCCGGATGCCCGGCAACTTTGCTATCATGAAACTCAGTCAAAACAGTAGCTCTCAAAAACTCAGGGACATAAAGATGACCAGCAGGAGTATTTCCAGGAGCTTGATGTTGAAGCTGCTTTAACTGGGTAAATAAATCTTGTGTGAGGCCTGCCCAAATGACTGAAGACGGAAGTATGGGAGTAACAGGACTGTTATTATGAACTGGAAGAAAACTGCGTGACAGGGCATCCGCCTTGGTATTCTTGGAACCTGGCCTGAAGGTGATAATAAACTTGAAACGAGTAAAAAATAAAGCCCAACGAGCCTGCCGGGCATTCAGCCGTTTAGCTGATTTGATGTACTGAAGATTTTTGTGGTCAGTCAATACTGAAATGGTATGTGTTGCTCCCTCAAGCCAATGCCTCCACTCCTCGAAAGACCATTTAATAGCCAGTAACTCCCGGTTACCAACATCGTAGTTGGATTCAGCGGAAGAGAATTTCCTGGACATAAAGGCACAAGGATGTAATTCTAGAGAGTCCGGATCCTTCTGAGATAGGATAGCCCCCACTCCAACCTCCGAGGCATCAACCTCAACAATGAAGGGCAATTCTGGGTTGGGATGTCTGAGGACTGGGGCTGAGACGAAAGCTTGTTTCAAGGCCTGAAATGATAACTCAGCTTCACGTGACCAGTTGGTAGGATCCGCTCCCTTCCTAGTCAGTGCCACAATGGGAGCAACCAGGTCGGAAAAAGAATGAATAAATCTTCTATAATAATTCGCAAACCCTAAAAAGCGCTGAATTGCTTTTAAGTTGGTGGGTTGCGCCCAACTAAGGATGGCTTGGAGCTTCTTTGGTTCCATACAGAATCCCCGAGGGGAAATAATGTACCCTAAAAAGGATACCTCCGTGACATGAAACTCACACTTCTCCAGCTTGGCATAAAGGTGATTTTCACGTAATTTTTGAAGAACCTGACGCACCTGGGTAACATGTTGTTCTATAGAGTCAGAATAGATCAGGATATCGTCTAAGTAAACGACCACGAATCTTCCAAGAAAATCACGGAGCACATCGTTAATGAGATCCTGGAAAACTGCCGGAGCGTTAGACAAGCCGAACGGCATCACCAGATACTCGTAGTGACCCGACTGAGTACTGAACGCCGTTTTCCACTCATCTCCCGACTTGATTCGGATGAGGTTATACGCTCCCCTCAGGTCAATCTTAGAAAAAATCACAGCCGAACGCAGCTGATCAAAGAGGACAGAAATCAGCGGCAGAGGGTAAGTATTTTTAATTGAGATCTTATTCAGAGCTCTAAAGTCAATGCAAGGTCTGAGTGATCCATCTTTCTTCTCCACAAAGAAGAAGCCTGCACTTAAAGGGGATTTAGATGGCCTGATAAATCCTTTCCCTAGGCTCTCCTTAATATACTCATTCATGGCCGCAGTTTCTGGTCCGGACAATGCATATAACCTTCCCTTTGGCAATGTGGCACCAGGAATTAGCTCAATAGCACAATCATAAGGCCGATGGGGAGGCAGAATGTCCGCATTGCCCTTGGAAAATACATCAACAAAGTCCTGGTATTCCACGGGAATGGGTTCAGGAATGGCAGCAGCTATTCTGACGGGAAACGTAATACATTCCTTATTACAGATGGTACCCCATTGTGAGATCTCCCCCGACTGCCAATCAATGATGGGATTATGAAAGGCCAGCCAAGGGTGACCCAGAACCACTGGAACTGCTGGGCAATGGGTAAGGAAAAACTCAATCTCTTCGGAATGAAGAGCTCCTACCGTAAGTAGTACAGGGGGTGTACAGAGGGAAATAACCCCATTGGACAAGGGACTCCCATCTAAACCATGCATGGTGATACACCTACCCAAGGTTAACTGAGGAATACCTAAGGCCTTGGCCCACGTTAAGTCCATAAAGTTCCCTGCAGCTCCACTGTCAACAAAAGCCGACACCGAAGAACTGAGGCTGCCAAAGGAAACTTTAGCTGGGACTAACAGGGAGTTACTCGAGGAGATAAGCTGCAGACCAAAGTGAACCCCCTCACAATTCACTTGGTCGAGGCGTTTCCCGACTTGTTCGGACAATTACGGGCAAAATGTCCCTTACCCCCACAGTACAAACAAAGACCTGAGTTTTGCCTTCTGGCTCTTTCTTCTGGAGACAGCCTGGAGAGACCCATCTGCATGGGCTCCTCTATGTCTTCAGGAATGGAAAATACACAAGGAGTAGACCTGACAGGTGCTCCTTTTTCAGCCCTCCGCTCTCTGAGACGACGATCAATCTTAATAGAAAGCTCCATGAGTTTATCGAGCGTCTCAGGAGCGGGATACTGAAGGAGACTGTCTTTTATAGACTCAGATAAGCCGAGGCGAAACTGACTGCGCAGAGCTGGGTCATTCCAGCCACAGTCGTTCGACCAACGGCGAAACTCTGTACAATAAACCTCTGCAGGATTTCTACCTTGTCTGAGAGCGCGTAACTGACTCTCGGCGGATGCCTCCCTATCAGGGTCATCATACAAAAGCCCTAAAGACCCCAGAAAGGCGTCTACTGACAACAATGCCGGATCCTCTGCTTTTAAACCAAAAGCCCAGGTCTGGGGATCCCCCTGGAGCAAAGAAATAATAATTCCGACCCGCTGAGATTCAGTACCTGAGGAGATTGGTCTTAAACGAAAATAAAGTTTACAGGACTCTTTAAAATTAAAAAACTGCTTCCTATCACCAGAAAAACGGTCAGGCAAGTGCATTTTTGGTTCAGGGACTACCCTCGGGGAAGTTCGTAAAAGATCTTCCTGCGACTTCACCCGAAGGGAAAGATCCTGAATTATTTGAGTAAGTTCTTGAATCTGGCTAATTAGAAGCTGGCCAGGATTTGGCCCTAAACCAGTGGGATTCATGGGGCCGACAATTCTTACAAAACTGAATAAGGGAAAAAATCAAACCCTGTTTAATTTTAAGTTTTGGTTTGGCTGGTAATAAAGTTATGATTCCAGCACTCTGGTCTGAGGTGGTCCTATTGCAAGGACCGGAGCACTGGAACGGAATGCTGGGGAAGGGAGCGGGAATAGAAAGTAGCCCCTGGCGCCCTAACTCCGTTGTCTCGCCCGTGTTGTCAGAAATCCCCTGCGAGACTATGGTTGCTTGAGCCCATGGCAGCCGCGTTTGAAGGGCGGATTATGTCTGCCCAACTCCGATGCCCCCTCAGGTCTTAATGGGAGACAAAGGGAAATCCGAGACAGGGTGATAACAAGGGGCCCTCTGACTAAACAACCAGGCCAGGGGCTACAGCTAACTGACTAAACCTGAGGTATGTGCGGTAACCCGCCAGGGAAAAGGACAACCAAAATCCACTAGTCCGTACTCCTACCCAGCACCGCTGGATATCAGAGTGGATCTGTGGGAGCGGAATCCTCCGCAAAAGCTCCGAAACACAAATAATAAATGTCAAATAATAAAGCGGCCCAAGCCGCAACACACGGCTACGCCGTGACTCACGAACACCACTGGATGTTCAAAAGGTGCTCAGTCAGGACTCCAGGAACAGATGACGACTTCCGAGTACAGGACAACTGAGAACAGGAACGACCGGATACAGCAGGACTGGAAACTCTCACAGCAAACAGATTCAGCATGCAGGAAGCTATTACCGGCGTCTGTGAGAAGCCCAGGAAGTGTATTTAACAGGGAGTCCTCCAATCAGCTGTTTGGAGGCTGATTGGATTAAATGCCATACAGCTGCCAAGCTGCATGGCCAGGAAAACAGACATCTCATTATTTAAATTGAACCCAGCAACGGGGAACGCAGTCCGTAAGTGGCGTCCCCGTTGCTAGGGTCCGTGCGGCTCCGTGCGCCCGGCGTCTAGCGTTGCCAGGGAGCCGGCGGCTGTACGCGCACGGCATCCCTGGTTGCTAGGCGCCGGGCCGCAGCGACGAGCGGACCCCGGCGCCTAACACCTCCAATATACATTATACTGCACTGTAGTGCCTCCAATTCACATTATACTGCACCGTAGTGCCCCCAGTTCATATTATACTGCACCGTAGTGCCCCCAGTTCATATTATACTGCACTGTAGTGCCCCAGTTCATATTATACCACAATGTAGTGCCTCCAATTCACATTATGCTACACTGTAGTGCCCCCAGTTCATATTATACTGCACCGTAGTGCCCCCAGTTCACATTATGCCACAATGTAGTGCCTCCAATTCACATTATGCTACACTGTAGTGCCCCCAGTTCATATTATGCCGCAATGTAGTGCCGCCAGTTCATATTATGCTACACTGTAGTGCCCCCAGTTCATATTATCTACACTGTAGTGCCACCAGTTCATATTATCTACACTGTAGTGCCCCCAGTTCATATTATCTATACTGTAGTGCCACCAGTTCATATTATCTATACTGTAGTGCCCGCAGTTCATATTATCTACACTGTAGTGCCCCCAGTTCATATTATCTATACTGTAGTGCCACCAGTTCATATTATCTACACTGTAGTGCCCCCAGTTCATATTATCTATACTGTAGTGCCACCAGTTCATATTATCTACTGTAGTGCCACCAGTTCATATTATCTACACTGTAGTGCCCCCAGTTCATATTATGCTGCACTGTAGTGCCACCAGTTCATATTATCTACACTGTAGTGCCCCCAGTTCATATTATCTACACTGTAGTGCCACCAGTTCATATTATCTACACTATAGTGCCCCCAGTTCATATTATCTACACTGTAGTGCCCCCAGTTCATATTATGCCACAATGTTGTTCCGCCAATTCATATTATGCTACACTGTAGTGCCCCCAGTTCATATTATCTACACTGTAGTGCCACCAGTTCATATTATCTACACTGTAGTGCCCCCAGTTCATATTATGCCACAATGTAGTGCCGCCAATTCATATTATGCTACACTATAGTGCCCCCAGTTCATATTATACTGCACTGTAGTGCCCCCAGTTCACATTATGCCGCAATGTAGTGCCGCCAGTTCATATTATGCTACACTGTAGTGCTCATTTCATATTATCTACACTGTAGTGCCCCCAGGTCATATTATCTACACTGTAGTGCCACCAGTTCATATTATCTACACTGTAGTGCCCCCAGTTCATATTATCTACACTGTTGTGCCCCCAGTTCATATTATGCCACAATGTAGTGCCGCCAATTCATATTATGCTACACTGTAGTGCCCCCAGTTCATATTATCTACACTGTAGTGCCACCAGTTCATATTATCTACACTGTCGTGCCCCCAGTTCATATTATCTACACTGTAGTGCCACCAGTTCATATTATCTACACTGTAGTGCCCCCAGTTCATATTATCTACACTGTAGTGCCACCAGTTCATATTATCTACACTGTAGTGCCCCCAGTTCATATTATCTACACTGTAGTGCCACCAGTTCATATTATCTACACTGTAGTGCCCCCAGTTCATATTATCTACACTGTAGTGCCGCCAGTTCATATTATGACACAATGTAGTTCTGCCCGTTCATATTATGCACACTGTTGTGCGCATATTATGACACACTGTAGTGCCCCCAGTTCATATTATTCTGCACTGTAGTGCCACCAGTTCATATTATCTGCACTGTAGTGCCCCCAGTTCATATTATCTACACTGTAGTGCCACCAGTTCATATTATCTACACTGTAGTGCCCCCAGTTCATATTATCTACACTGTAGTGCCCCCAGTTTATATTATGACACAATGTAGTGCCAACAGTTCATATTATGCTACACTGTAGTGCCCCCAGTTCATATTATGCCACAATGTAGTTCCGACAGTTCATATTATGCACACTGTTGTGCGCATATTATGACACACTGTAGTGCCCCCAGTTCATATTATGCTGCACTGTAGTGCACCCAGTTCATATTATGCCACAATGTAGTGCCACCAGTTCATATTATACTGCACTGTAGTGTCCCCGTTCATATTATGCCACAATGTAGTACCCCGAGTTCATATTATGCTGCACTGTAGTGCCCCCAGTTCACATTATGCCACAATGTAGTGCCCCCAATTCATATTATGCCACAACGTAGTGCCGCCAGTTCATATAATGCCACAATGTAGTGCCGCCAGTTCATATTATGCCACAATGTTCTGCCGCCAGTTCATATTATGCTACACTGTAGTGCCACCAGTTCATATAATGCTGCACTGTTGTGCCCCCAGTTCATGCTATGCCACAATGTAGTGCCCCCAGTTCATATTATCTACACTGTAGTGCCACCAGTTCATATTATCTACACTGTAGTGCCCCCAGTTCATATTATGCCACAATGTAGTGCCGCCAATTCATATTATGCTACACTATAGTGCACCCAGTTCATATTATACTGCACTGTAGTGCCCCCAGTTCACATTATGCCGCAATGTAGTGCCGCCAGTTCATAGTATGCTACACTGTAGTGCTCATTTCATATTATCTACACTGTAGTTCCCCCAGTTCATATTATCTACACTGTAGTGCCACCAGTTCATATTATCTACACTGTAGTGCCCCCAGTTCATATTATCTACACTGTAGTGCCCCCAGTTCATATTATGCCACAATGTAGTGCCCCCAATTCATATTATGCTACACTGAAGTGCCCCCAGTTCATTTTATCTACACTGTAGTGCCACCAGTTCATATTATCTACACTGTCGTGCCCCCAGTTCATATTATCTACACTGTAGTGCCACCAGTTCATATTATCTACACTGCAGTGCCCCCAGTTCATATTATCTACACTGTAGTGCCACCAGTTCATATTATCTACACTGTAGTGCCCCAAGTTCATATTATCTACACTGTAGTGCCACCATTTCATATTATCTACACTGTAGTGCCCCCAGTTCATATTATCTACACTGTAGTGCCCCCAGTTCATATTATGACACAATGTAGTTCTGCCCGTTCATATTATGCACACTGTTGTGCGCATATTATGACACACTGTAGTGCCCCCAGTTCATATTATGTTGCACTGTAGTGCCACCAGTTCATATTATCTGCACTGTAGTGCCCCCAGTTCATATTATCTACACTGTAGTGCCACCAGTTCATATTATCTACACTGAAGTGCCACCAGTTCATATTATCTACACTGTAGTGCCCCCAGTTCATATTATGACACAATGTAGTTCTGCCCGTTCATATTATGCACACTGTTGTGCGCATATTATGACACACTGTAGTGCCCCCAGTTCATATTATGCTGCACTGTAGTGCCACCAGTTTATATTATCTGCACTGTAGTGCCCCCAGTTCATATTATCTACACTGTAGTGCCACCAGTTCATATTATCTACACTGTAGTGCCCCCAGTTCATATTATCTACACTGTAGTGCCCCCAGTTCATATTATGACACAATATAGTGCCGCCAGTTCATATTATGCTACACTGTAGTGCCCCCAGTTCATATTATGCCACAATGTAGTTCCGCCAGTTCATATTATGCACACTGTTGTGCGCATATTATGACACACTGTAGTGCCCCCAGTTCATATTATGCTGCACTGTAGTGCACCCAGTTCATATTATGCCACAATGTAGTGCCACCAGTTCATATTATACTGCACTGTAGTGTCCCCGTTCATATTATGCCACAATGTAGTGCCCCGAGTTCATATTATGCTGCACTGTAGTGCCCCCAGTTCACATTATGCCACAATGTAGTGCCCCCAATTCATATTATGCCACAACGTAGTGCCGCCAGTTCATATAATGCCACAATGTAGTGCCGCCAGTTCATATTATGCCACAATGTACTGCCGCCAGTTCATATTATGCTACACTGTAGTGCCACCAGTTCATATAATGCTGCACTGTTGTGCCCCCAGTTCATGTTATGCCACAATGTAGTGCCCCCAGTTCATATTATGCTGCACTGTAGGGACCCCAGTTCATATTATGCTGCACTGTAGTGCCCCCAGTTCATATTATGCCACAATGTAGTGCCGTCAGTTCATATTATACTGCACTGTAGTGTCCCCGTTCATATTATGCCACAATGTAGTGCCGCCACTTCATATTATGCCACAATGTAGTGCCCCCAGATCATATTATGCCACAATGTAGTGTCCCCAGTTAATTTTATGCCACAATGTAGTGCTGCCTGTTCATATTATGCCACAATGTAGTGTCCTAAGTTAATTTTATGCCACAATGTAGTGCTGCCTGTTCATATTATGCCACAATGTAGTGCTGCCTGTTCATATTATGCCACAATGTAGTGCTGCCTGTTCATATTATGCCACAATGTAGTGCCCCCAGTTAATTTTATGCCACAATGTAGTGCTGCCTGTTCATATTATGCCACAATGTAGTGCTGCCTGTTCATATTATGCCACAATGTAGTGCTGCCTGTTCATATTATGCCACAATGTAGTGCCGCCAGTTTATATTATGCCACAATGTAGCGCCCCCAGTTCATATTATGCTACACTGTAGTGTCCCCACTTCACATTATGCCACACTGTGCACTTGTGCTCCTAGTTCATTCTGTTCAACATTAGTGCCCTCATTTCATGTTATGCCACATTAGTGCCCCCAATTCATACAGTACCCCATAGTTCATAGTATACTACGTTACAGTGCCCCCAGTAGATTATAGCATCCAGTACACCTCCCTCCCTTTACCATTATAACACCTACTACACACACCACTGATTAAACATGGACTATCATACCAGCCTTATCTTCGCATTGCCCGGGCCGCGCACATGCAGAATGGGACCTGTGCGTGCGCACTGGCCCAGGGGATGGGAGAATGCGGTCACATCAGTGACCTGAATAAGACCCTATGTGTATGTACGTCTCAGCAGCACACCGATAGCTCCTCCTGTATGTTATACTGTAGAACATTCATTCAGACAACCGGCAGGACACGTGTGTAACACTATGGACGGCCTCTGTGTGTGTGGATGGTAATATGACTGTGTACACATCTTGTCAGCTCTTAGAAAAGTGCAAACATTCAGTATGGAGGAGATGACACATAGGGTTCATTCCGAGTTGTTCGCTCGTTATTTTTTTCTCGCAACGGAGCGATTAGTCACTAATGCGCATGCGCGATGTCCGCAGTGCGACTGCGCCAAGTAAATTTGCTATGCAGTTAGGTATTTTACTCACGGCATTACGAGGTTTTTTCTTCGTTCTGGTGATCGTAGTGTGATTGACAGGAAGTGGGTGTTTCTGGGCGGAAACTGGCCGTTTTATGGGTGTGTGCGAAAAAACGCTACCGTTTCTGGGAAAAACGCGGGAGTGGCTGGAGAAACGGGGGAGTGTCTGGGCGAACGCTGGGTGTGTTTGTGACGTCAAACCTGGAACGACAAGCACTGAACTGATCGCAGATGCCGAGTAAGTCTGGAGCTACTCAGAAACTGCTAAGAAGTGTCTATTCGCTATTTTGCTAATCTTTCGTTCGCAATTTTGATAAGCTAAGATTCACTCCCAGTAGGCGGCGGCTTAGCGTGTGCAAAGCTGCTAAAAGCAGCTTGCGAGCGAACAACTCGGAATGAGGGCCATAGATGTGAACAGGAGTCGTAAAGATAGTGGGGGTAATTCTGAGTTGATCGCAGCAGCAAGTTTGTTAGCAATTGGGCAAAACCATGTGCACTGCAGGTGGGGGCAGATGTAACATGTGCAGAGAGAGTTAGATTTGGGTGGGTTATATTGTTTCTGTGCAGGGTAAATACTGGCTGCTTTATTTTTACACTGCAATTTAGATTTCAGTTTGAACATACCCCACTCAAATCGAACTCTCTCTGCACATGTTACACCCCACCCAAATCTACTCTCTCTCTGCACATGTTACATCTGTTATCTACTTCCTCTGCACATGTTACACCCCATCCAAATCTACTTTCTCTGCACATGTTATATCTGTCCCCCCTGCAGTGCACATGGGCCCTCATTCCGAGTTGTTCGCTCGCTAGCTGCTTTTAGCAGCATTGCACACGCTAGGCCGTCGCCCTCTGGGAGTGTATCTTTGCTTAGCAGAATAGCGAACGAAAGATTAGCAGAATTGCTACTAAATAATTCCCTGCAGTATCTGAATAGCTACAGACCTACTCACAGATTGCGATCACCTCAGTCCGTTTAGTTCCTGGTTTGACGTCACAAACACGCCCTGCGTTCGGTCAGCCACTCCCCCGTTTCTCCAGCCACTCCCGCCTTTTTTATTGGCACGCCTGCGTTTTTTAGCAAACGCTGTGAAAACGCTGAGTTGCTGCCCAGAAACACCCACTTCCTGTCAATCACACTACGGACACTCCAGCGTTGAAAAAACTTTGCTCGAGCTTGTGTAAATCTACTAAGTTATTAGTTAAATAACTAAGCGCATGCGCTGTGCGTACCATGCGCATTCGCAGTTAGCAGCAAATCGCAGCATAGCGAAAATCGGCAACGAGTGAACAACTCGGAATGACCTCCATGGTTTTGCCCAACTGCTAACAAATTTGCTGCTGCGATCAACTCAGAATTAGGCCCAGGATCAAGCCTACATAATACATGTGACAGCGGAGTGACTTACAGCGGGGGCTGAGATCTGCAACCAAAGAACCCCAAATTAGATGTATAATAACAAAATATACCTGTATATATATATATATATATATATATATGGAGGAATTGGCGAAAATAAGCGCCCAAGAGTGTGAATTATAAAACAAGGTGAGTATAAATGAAGGTATCAATGGTGGGTATATTAAAACCAGTTAGAGAACTTATCTGAAAAACCAGAGAAGCTAAATTCAAGCGATGCTCCTTTGACGCTTAATACATGTTAAAAAAGAAGAAGAGCAGACATAGTGTGTACTGTTTTTTTGTACAATATCAAGATAAATCACTGGCTATGTAGCGTTAGGCTTAATTAGGGAAATAGCATATTCCCAAGTATGCAATCAATATATAGCCTAGGCAGTGTATATATAAAAGATAAAATATTTAATACACAAAAATGACATAAAAGTACATAAAAATACATAAAAACATGAAATGGCTGTATATCATGCGTACAGGATAAAAGATTATATCTAGCTTATCTGTCCATAAATAACTGGAATGCATGCGTACAGAATTCAAGATGATAAATGGCTTATCTGTCCATTGGAGGAAATGTCAGCAGGTAGCTCCAACGCATTTCGTCCGTCATCAACAGGACTTCATCAAGGGATTCCATCTTACATCTTGAATTCTGTACGCATGCATTCCAGTTATTTATGGACAGATAAGCTAGATATAATCTTTTATCCTGTACGCATGATATACAGCCATTTCATGTTTTTATGTATTTTTATGTACTTTTATGTCATTTTTGTGTATTAAATATTTTATCTTTTATATATACACTGCCTAGGCTATATATTGACTGCATACTTGGGAATATGCTATTTCCCTAATTAAGCCTAACGCTACATAGCCAGTGATTTATCTTGATATTGTACAAAAAAAACAGTACACACTATGTCTGCTCTTCTTTTTTAACATGTATTAAGCGTCAAAGGAGCATCGCCTGAATTTAGCTTCTCTGGTTTTTCAGATAAGTTTTCTAACTGGTTTTAATATACCCACCATTGATACCTTCATTTATACTCACCTTGTTTTATAATTCACACTCTTGGGCGCTTGTTTTCACCAATTCCTCCAAATCCTTATGTGTGCATGCCAAGCACATTTGTATGTATTATAAGCTGCCACTCATTTAATAGTTTGAGAAGTGTTTTTATTGTATATTTATATTTTATCTATACAAAAGGTTATTCTAAATTTAAGGTATAGAAAACACATAGCCGCACCTAAGCGCCGTAGACTTTACTTTTATATATATATATATATATATATATATAAAATGATAGCTTTTACTAAAAAGGCGTGTTTGCGGGAAATGAGTTCTATATGCTCTCTGTTACCGGTGTGAGTGGTTCTACCTACCCCCAATGTCTTCCTCAGTGACACTCACCTTCCTCTGCTTTGCAGGACTCTGGATCCTCCGCCTGTCTGCTCTGCCCCCCTGGGCACTACTGCAGTGAGGAAAGGACCAGCAAGGAGCGCATGATGCAGCTGGTGTGCCCGGCAGGACGGGTCTGTCCTAGAGGCATGGCAGTCTTTCCAGAGGAGGATGCCAGTATTTGCCCGCAGGGATACTACTGCCCGGGGGGAAGCGGTGTAAGACGTCACCTATTATGTACAATAAGTATATAATGTTTGCGTGTTCTCCGCAATGTCCTTCTCTGCACTTTGTGAGAGGAGTTTATTGCAGATCAAGCGTCCGATTCAGACCTGAGCGCTGATGTGCGAAATCGCACAGCGGCGGATTATCGGTTGACTGCGCATGTGTATGCACCGCAATGCGCACGTGCGTTGCCAAACAGCGACAGGATGGTGCAAAAATTTTGATTGCACCGCCGTTCCCAAGGTGATTGACAGGAAGCGGACGTTTGGGGGTGGTAACTGGCCGTTTCCTGGGAGTGTCTGGAATAACGCAGGCGGGGCCAGGCGTTATCAGGGAGGGTGTGTGACATCAGCTCCGCCCCCGATCAGCCTGATGCGATCGCACTGGAGGAGTAAGTCCTGGGCTGCGCAGAGACTGCACGCACTGGAAAACATTCGATGGTGAGTGAGATGAGAACGGATTTGCAGCTGTTCGCTGACTGAGGGGAATTTTCGCACAGCGTATACTACACATGCGATCGCACACTTGCCGGGGCAAATTTTCACTCCCCCTGGGCGGCGACTATCTGATCGCAGGACAGTGTCATTTGCAGCACAGCGACCAGGTCTGAATTAGGCCCCATATCCCTTAGGCTTTGTGTGATTTGGGATCCGGTCTCTAGGTCGACACTAACTAGGTCGACACTAACTAGGTCGACAACTATTGGTCAACAGGGTCTCTAGGTCGACAGGTCAAAAGGTCGACATGAGTTTTTCACTATTTTTTCTTTTTTTGACTTTTTTCTTACTTAACGATCCACGCGGACTACGATTGGGAATAGTAACCTGTGCCGAACGCAGCGGTAGCGGAGCGAGGCACCTTGCCTGAAGCATGGCGAGCTAAGCGAGGCATGAGAGGGGACCTGGTCCACTAATTGGGGTTCCCCGTCACTGTACGTTGAAAACGACACCAATAAAACATAAAAAACTCATGTCGACCTTTTGACCTGTTGACCTAGAGACCCTGTCGACCTAGTTACTGTTGACCAATAGTTGTCGACCTAGTTACTGTCGACCTACTGACCCATGCCCGTGTGATTTGCAGGAACCCAGGTCATGCCCAAATGGAACGTATGGGTATCAGCCGGGCCTGGAAGGAGTAGAAGAGTGTTTGCCGTGTCCGGAAGGAAATTACTGTTATCAGGAAGGACAGAGAGGCATCTCGAGTCCGGTGAGTAATGATGACGCCGCCGCCCTGTAGGCTGTGGAGGAAAGTGCATGCAAATATAGGAGTCACTGTAAATAGAAATGTGTCAGATGTTGTAGCTGTGACAGATCTGTTTCATTCTCCTCAGAGTGGGCTCTGCCCCCAGGGATATCAATGCCCAGCGGGCACAGGCTATCCTCTGTCTTATCCTTGCCAGCCCGGAACCTACTGGAACATCACCAAGCTGGGTGTAGAGATACCAGTCTGCTTGCTGTGTCCTGCAGGCTTCTTCTGTGATATGCCATCCTTACTGACCCCTAAACCCTGCCCAGCGGTGAGTATGCCAGCTTACCGCACTACTGGGGGTTTGCCGCCACCAGTACACAGGTAATTCTCCTCATAAAAGAAACATCTTCTGGGGAATAGGACCTCTGGTTCTCTGATCTGCAGATCTTCTTCCAGTTCTCCTGCGGAGAGAGTGGCTGTGATATCTCCAAGCCGTGCGCCCCAGTATAAGCCGCTCGTGTCCCTCAGACCATGGCATCTCCTGGACCTTCTGGTGTAACATTTGTATTATTCTGCCCTCAGGGGTTCTTCTGTCAGCATGGCATCTCTCACCCACAGCCATGCCCAGAGGGAACGTACGGCCCACGTGAGGGACTGACCGGTGAGGCTGAGTGCCGGGCATGTGAAGCCGGACAGTTCTGTTCTGGTGTGGGCCTCACAGCCACCAGTGGTCACTGCCAGGAAGGGTTCTACTGTCCTGAAGGATCTACAAGCCTGGTATTGACCCCATACATTATTTATAGCTTCAATGTATTTAGAAATGTTTTTATAGGGCTTTGGTGGATTTTTAAATATAGTAGTAGAGTGCAGACGGCATGGCCACATTGGGAAAATAGCGATTACAGCCTGATCCAGGCGCTTACACCCTCAGCGCTGGCTATTTGGTGCTTACCCCAATGGAGAGCATGTACTATTGATATGGTGGACTTGGCTTGTCCTGTACCCATACTGTAATACCAGGGACTGCTGGGAAATAAGGACAGCCTAGAAAATCCCAGAGTGCACGGTTACTTGTCCAGCATTCTCCTTGTTTGCAAAGCCCATATGAGGGGGAACATCTGGGATGTCAGTAGGACAGTTAGGGATATATTTACTAAGGTGCGGGTTTATAGAGTGTAGATGTTGCTCATAGCAACCAATCAACTTCGATTTAGCACCTTCTAGAAGATAATAGCTGTAATCTGCTGTGAGCAACATTTCCACTTCTGTAAACCCGTACCTTAGTAAATATACCTGGTGATAGTCTGCCAGGCTGAGTGACGGGTGCAGGAATGTCGGTGTAAAGTGTCATTCAGAAGGTGATATGGACAGTAGGACAGCAAGGGATACAGTTTTAGATATCGAGCATATAGGAGCTGATACAGAGGTGAATCTGCGCCCGTTTTGGGGCATCTTGAGCATTTTCCGGAACCATGCATACGCAGAGACGGGCAATGCAAAGCCATAAGCAGATCAGTCACACCCTACCTGCCACTGCAGGTGCGTCACTGGGGTGTGATGGGGTGCATGCACGTAGGCCAGAAGCATATGTATGCCAGCTGTCTAAAGTATGTCACGCACCAAGGACGTGACTGGCACCAGTAGGCTCTGATGATGACAGGTAGCAGACCAGGCATACAGATAGCGGCAGTCTGCTCGCAGAGATGCGTACGAGTCAGCAGACGGGTGAATATACGCATTTGTTTCCAGGCATGCGATGCGTTAGCAATTACAGCGACCTGCCTTAAGCTGTGCATCAGCCCCGTAATCACATTGTTATACAGTGTAGTACATGGCTGCGTTGTGTCTACTGTGTGCGTCACCCTCTGCTGTGATTCCTTCTCTTCTCTCTATGTACATACAAAGTCTCCCAGTGGTGGCGTGTGCCCAGCTGGCAGCTTCTGCCCTGCAGGCTCCGGATGGCCAGTCCTCTGCCCTCCTGGCACCTACGGTAACCAGATTGGTTTAGTGCATGTGAGCCAGTGCATAGCCTGCCCACCCCGGTAAGTGTGTTTGTATAGTTACAAGTACTATAGTATTACATGTCCGTCGTCCCACACAAAGTGACCATTTCTATCCCACCCAGGATGTTCTGCGATGGACAAGGGGGCTCCGCGCCCACTGGAAACTGCACTGCGGGGTATTACTGCACAGCAGGCTCCAGCTCGCCGGTGCAGCAGGAGGTGGCTCCTGGCTTCTTCTCCTTAGCGGGAGCTTTCCGGCCTGAACCGTGTCCTCCCGGAACCTTCCAGCCTGTAAGTAATACATACAATGACTTTTACATAGTAATGTATAATAATACAATTGATTTAAGTCTGTCTGTATGACTACTTACCCTGAATAACCTTGATCTTACCTACCTATGGCGCAGCTTCGTGGTCAGTCGTCCTGCGTTGTGTGTCTTCCCGGCAGCTTCTGCAATGCAAGCGGTTTATCCGACCTCTCATCCTGTCCGCCAGGTCATTTCTGTCCTCCCGGAAGCGTCGTCCAGTCTCCTTGTCCAGCGGTAGGGTATTAATAAACAGCTGCCACCATCATGCCTATGTTTTGTTGTTATAGAAATGAAGAGAACACTATGTTCTATTATAGGGCACTTTCTCTAATGCGTCCGGCAATGCAGCTGCAGATTACTGTGACCTCTGCCCTCTGGGAATGTACTGCAGCCGCCCGGGTTTGGCCCAGCCTGAAGGATACTGCCATGAGGGGCATTACTGCACCCGTGGGTCCTACACGCCTGTCCCTGTAAGTGCCTCAGAGGTTACCTCTAGCCCGCTGCTTGTCTTTGGTCTCACACATACATCTTTATGTCCTGCACAGGTGGATTTACCATTTGGGGACCGATGCCAGGCCGGTCACTTCTGTTTTAAAGGGATGAGGCAAGCCTGTCCACCGGGCACGTGGAACGGCCGCACAGAAGCTGTGGACAAGTCCTGGTGCTTACCATGTCCTCCAGGGTCCTACTGCGACGCTCCTGGGATGGCAGAGCCGGCTGGAGAGTGTCACGCTGGTGGGTCGCAGGTCACATTTACTCAGTGGGTGGACATGTCCTTGTGCATAAGATAAACATTATATGGTGTTGTGCCCTCAGGGTATTTTTGCCTGCTTGGGTCTTCAAGTCCAAGACCACAGGACGCAGTAACTGGAGACATCTGTCCGGCAAAGCATTTCTGCCCTCAAGGGTCATCTGAGCCCAACCCATGTCCTGGAGGCACCTACAGCAATGTAACTGGTAAGGCACATTGGAAAAGCTGAAGAGTATTATCCATCCCCTAACTAACGGTTATCAGAAACCAGCCAATCGTTTCATTAGGAGCAGGTGACATCACTGAAGCCTGACTTGTGCCTAGTGAACTGATCAGCTGACTAAATACATATAAATCCCTCTCCTGGTGCACTACTGTAAGACTGGTGCATTCGCTGCTCTTGCTGATCTGGATGTACAGTATGACTCTGGATGCAGTATGTGAAAGTGCGTTGAAGTCTACATGATCCCCTGAGTCCCGGGCTGGTCCTGTCAGGCTTTGTGTGTTGCTACTAGAGCACTGACACAATAAAAACATCAGACATTTTACTTTAAAGCCCAGAGTCGTTCCCACGGCATCACTGTATTGTATACTATTGTGTAGTTATGGTCTTAAACATTTGGGTCATTGTCTAAAGCAGTGGTTCCCAAACTCCTTTCCCCCCCGAGGACCACTAACAGTGCAGGTTTTCCAGGTCACCCGGGAGGTGCACTGTGTATCACCGTGCCTTGTGGAAATATATGAATTATGCCGTAAAAAGGACATTTTTTTTTCCTTTTTTGTGTAATTGTGAGATGCAGATTTTGTGACTTCAATATTCTCCTCAACCTCCTGTAATTGTGACCAATGGTTTATCAATAACGTGGATCTGACATCACTATGCATCACTTTCATTGAGAATATATTGGAATACATCTTGTTTCTGGAGAAGGGTATATCCGCGCATGATCTGCACATAGAGGTCTGCTATACACCAAGTGTAACTGATGTCTCTCTGACGTCTCATTTGTCACTCGGTGTACTGCACCACATCTGTGGGAAAATGGGAATTTTGCATTCCTATAGAGAATTTTTCTCTTGTGTGAAACATTATGGAGGCAGAATCCACTTTGTGCAAAGCATATGCTATGTATGATCATTGCACGTATATAGGCTTACCATTCTATGGGGGCCATTTACCATAGAAGCAATACACACAAGCACATTTTAAAAATCCACGGGTTACCTGGAAAACATGACCTGTTAGTTCTGCTTGAGGACCGAGTCTGGGAACCACTGGTCTAAAGCAGGCTTTCCCAACTGCGGTCCTCATGGACCCGCTGGCAGGGCAGGTTTTACAGATCACCTCAGTATCACAAGTAAAATAATCAGCTCCACCTGTGAGTCGTTTGAAAATGTGTCAGCCAGTGATGAATACAGCTGTGCGTGAACTAGTAGATCTGGAAAACATGCACTGTTGGGGGTCCCTGAGGACTGGAGTTGAGGAATACATGCACTGCAGAGCTGCAATCAGGTGTGTATACCTCTCCACCGTGTAACCTTGTTACTCCCTTCCCGTGTCAGGTCAGTCTGTGTGTAACGTCTGTCCCGCTGGCCACACTTGTCTCCATGGCGATGCCGTCCCGTGTTTAGCCGGATACTTCTGTCCAGAGGGAACAGATACCAGCCCGATTCCCTGTCCTCCTGGAACATACAATCCTACCCTAGGTGTAACGAGAGCCGACGGATGCCACCTCTGCCCACCAGGTGAGGACCTTGTGGACCCAGTAGAGATGGCTACAACCTCAGGAGTTTCACACAGCGAGAAGCAGAGCTGCTGTCACACAGGGGTCTGGGTGGGTGTTACGGACTCCAGTATATCATTATAATCCCAGCATAAAGATGACATTATTCTGGGGATTGGCCACGGAAGAGGTGCATCATGGGAGCCAGCCAGAGAGCCTCCAGGCCATCCCATAATAACACAGTAATTCTGCTTGGTGCAGATTTTGTATGTTTAAGTCATACAATAAATATAAAGCTTTGGGGAAGTGAGAATGAGGACAATTGCATTAAACATACAGAGTTGATAGTAAAGACAATTCAGCCAAAGCCTATTCAGAATGACAGACATCAAATAACAAAACTACAGTAAGTAAAAATAAGAATTTACTTACCGATAATTCTATTTCTCATAGTCCGTAGTGGATGCTGGGGACTCCGTCAGGACCATGGGGAATAGCGGCTCCGCAGGAGACAGGGCACAAAAAGTAAGCTTTTAGGATCACATGGTGTGTACTGGCTCCTCCCCCTATGACCCTCCTCCAAGCCTCAGTTAGGTACTGTGCCCGGACGAGCGTACACAATAAGGAAGGATCTTGAATCCCGGGTAAGACTCATACCAGCCACACCAATCACACCGTACAACTTGTGATTTGAACCCAGTTAACAGTATGATAACAACGAAGAAGCCTCTGAAAAGATGGCTCACAACAATAATAACCCGATTTTTGTAACAATAACTATGTACAAGTATTGCAGACAATCCGCACTTGGGATGGGCGCCCAGCATCCACTACGGACTATGAGAAATAGAATTATCGGTAAGTAAATTCTTATTTTCTCTAACGTCCTAGTGGATGCTGGGGACTCCGTCAGGACCATGGGGATTATACCAAAGCTCCCAAACGGGCGGGAGAGTGCGGATGACTCTGCAGCACCGAATGAGAGAACTCCAGGTCCTCCTTAGCCAGAGTATCAAATTTGTAAAATTTTACAAACGTGTTCTCCCCTGACCACGTAGCTGCTCGGCAAAGTTGTAATGCCGAGACCCCTCGGGCAGCCGCCCAAGATGAGCCCACCTTCCTTGTGGAGTGGGCATTTACAGATTTAGGCTGTGGCAGGCCTGCCACAGAATGTGCAAGTTGGATTGTGCTACAGATCCAACGAGCAATCGTCTGCTTAGACGCAGGAGCACCCATCTTGTTGGGTGCATACAGGATAAACAGCGAGTCAGATTTTCTGACTCCAGCCGTCCTTGAAATATATATTTTCAATGCTCTGACAACGTCCAGCAACTTGGAGTCCTCCAAGTCGCTAGTAGCCGCAGGCACCACAATAGGCTGGTTCAAGTGAAAAGCCGAAACCACCTTAGGCAGAAACTGAGGACGCGTCCGCAGTTCTGCCCTGTCCGAATGGAAAATCAGATATGGGCTTTTGTACGATAAAGCCGCCAACTCTGATACTCTCCTGGCTGAAGCCAGGGCCAGTAGCATGGTTACTTTCCATGTAAGATACTTCAAATCTACCGATTTGAGCGGCTCAAACCAATGGGATTTGAGAAAATCCAAAACTACGTTGAGATCCCACGGTGCCACTGGAGGCACAATCGGGGGCTGTATATGTAGTACACCTTTGACAAAGGTTTGTACTTCAGGCACTGAAGTCAATTCTTTCTGGAAGAAAATCGATAAGGCCGAAATTTGAACCTTAATAGACCCCAATTTGAGGCCCATAGACAATCCTGCCTGCAGGAAATGTAGGAATCGACCCAATTGAAATTCCTCCGTTGGGGCCTTCTTGGCCTCACACCACGCAACATATTTTCTCCAAATGCGGTGATAATGTTGTGCGGTCACTTCCTTCCTGGCTTTAATCAAGGTAGGAATAACTTCCTCTGGAATGCCCTTTTCTTTTAGAATCCGGCGTTCAACCGCCATGCCGTCAAACGCAGTCGCGGTAAGTCTTGGAACATACAAGGTCCCTGCTGAAGCAGATCCCTTCTTAACGGTAGAGGCCACGGCTCTTCCGTGAGCATCTCTTGAAGTTCCGGGTACCAAGTTCTTCTCGGCCAATCCGGAGCCACGAGTATTGTTCTTACTCCCCGTAGCCGTATAATTCTCAGTACCTTTGGTATGAGAGGCAGAGGAGGAAACACATACACGGACTGGTACACCCACGGTGTTACCAGAGCGTCCACAGCTATTGCCTGAGGGTCTCTTGACCTGGCGCAATATCTGTCCAGTTTCTTGTTGAGGCGGGACGCCATCATGTCCACCTTTGGTTTTTCCCAACGGTTCACAATCATGTGGAAGACTTCTGGATGAAGTACCCACTCTCCCGGGTGGAGGTCGTGTCTGCTGAGGAAGTCTGCTTCCCAGTTGTCCACTCCCGGAATGAACACTGCTGACAGTGCTATGACATGATTTTCCGCCCAGCGAAGAATCCTTGCAGCTTCTGTCATTGCTCTTCTGCTTCTCGTGCCGCCCTGTCTGTTTACGTGGGCGACTGCCGTGATGTTGTCTGACTGGATCAACACCGGCTGACCCTGAAGCAGCGGTTTTGCCAGGCTTAGAGCATTGTAAATCGCTCTGAGCTCCAGTATATTTATGTGAAGAGACGTCTCCAGGTTCGACCACACGCCCTGGAAGTTTCTTCCCTGTGTGACTGCTCCCCAGCCTCGTAGGCTGGCATCCGTAGTCACCAGGACCCAGTCCTGTATGCCGAATCTGCGGCCCTCTAACAGATGGGCACTCTGCAACCACCACAGAAGAGACACCCTTGTTCTTGGTGACGGTGTTATCCGCTGATGCATGTGCAGATGCGATCCGGACCATTTGTCCAGCAGATCCCACTGAAATATTCGTGCGTGGAATCTGCCGAATGGAATTGCTTCGTAAGAAGCCACCATCTTTTCCAGGACTCTTGTGCATTGATGTACTGACACATTTCCTGGTTTTAGGAGGTTCCTGACAAGTTCGGATAACTCCCTTGCTTTCTCCTCCGGGAGAAACACCTTTTTCTGAACAGTGTCCAGAATCATTCCCAGGAACAGCAGACGTGTCGTCGGGGTCAATTGAGATTTTGGAAGATTCAGAATCCACCCGTGTTGTTGAAGCACTACTTGGGTTAGTGCTACTCCGACTTCCAGCTGTTCTCTGGACCTTGCCCTTATCAGGAGATCGTCCAAGTAAGGGATAATTAATACGCCTTTTCTTCGTAGAAGAACCATCATTTCGGCCATTACCTTGGTAAAGACCCGAGGTGCCGTGGACAAACCAAACGGCAGCGTTTGAAACTGATAATGACAGTTTTGTATCACGAACCTGAGATACCCTTGGTGTGAAGGGTAAATTGGGACATGCAGATAAGCATCTTTTATGTCCAGGGACACCATGAAGTCCCCTTCTTCCAGATTCGCTATCACTGCTCTGAGTGACTCCATCTTGAACTTGAATTTCTGTATGTACAGGTTCAAGGATTTCAGATTTAGAATAGGTCTTACCGAACCGTCCGGCTTCGGTACCACAAATAGTGTGGAATAATACCCCTTTCCCTGTTGTAGGAGGGGTACCTTGACTATCACCTGCTGAGAATACAGCTTGTGAATGGCTTCCAATACCGTCGCCCTTTCTGAGGGAGACGTTGGTAAAGCAGACTTTAGGAACCGGCGAGGGGGAGACTTTTCGAATTCCAACTTGTAACCCTGAGATACTACCTGCAGGATCCAAGGGTCCACCTGTGAGCACGCCCACTGTGTGCTGAAAATCTTTAGTCGACCCCCCACCGCCCCTGAGTCCGCTTGCACAGCCCCAGCGTCATGCTGAGGGCTTTGTAGAAGCCGGGGAGGGCTTCTGTTCGTGGGAAGTAGTTGCTTGCTGCACCCTCTTACCCCTTCCTTTGCCTCTGGGCAAATATGACTGTCCTTTTGCCCGCTTGTTCTTATAGGAACGAAAGGACTGCGGCTGAAAAGACGGTGTCTTTTTCTGTTGGGAGGTGACCTGAGGTAAAAAAGTGGATTTTCCGGCTGTTGCCGTGGCCACCAGATCCGATAGACCGACCCCAAATAATTCCTCTCCTTTATACGGCAATACTTCCATATGCCGTTTGGAATCCGCATCACCTGACCACTGTCGCGTCCATAAACTTCTTCTGGCAGATATGGACATCGCACTTACTCTCGATGCCAGAGTGCAAATATCCCTCTGAGCATCTCGCATATAAAGAAAAGCATCCTTTAATTGCTCTATAGTCAATAAAATACTGTCCCTATCCAGGGTATCAATATTTTCAGTCAGGGAATCCGACCACACCACCCCAGCACTGCACATCCAGGCTGAGGCTATTGCTGGTCGCAGTATAACACCAGTATGTGTGTATATACTCTTCAGGGTAGTTTTCAGCCTCCTATCAGCTGGATCCTTGAGGGCGGCCGTATCAGGAGACGGTAACGCCACTTGTTTTGATAAGCGTGTGAGCGCCTTATCCACCCTAGGGGGTGTTTCCCAGCGCGCCCTGACCTCTGGTGGGAAAGGGTATAATGCCAATAACTTCTTTGAAATTAGCAGTTTTCTATCGGGGTTAACCCACGCTTCATCACACACGTCATTCAATTCCTCTGATTCTGGAAAAGCTACAGGTAGTTTTTTCACACCCCACATAATACCCCCCTTTGAGGTACCTGCAGTATCAGAGATATGCAAAGCCTCCTTCATTGCCGTGATCATATAACGTGTGGCCCTATTGGAAAATACGTTTCTTTCTTCACCGTCGACACTAGATTCATCTGTGTCGGTACCTGTGTCGACTGACTGAGGTAAGGGACGTTTTACAGCCCCTGACGGTGCCTGAGACGCCTGGACAGGTACTAACTGGTTTTCCGGCCGTCTCATGTCGTCAACTGACTTTTGCAGCGTGCTAACATTATCACGTAATTCCATAATTAAAGCCATCCATTCCGGTGTCGACTCCCTAGGGGGTGACATCACCATTACCGGCAATTGCTCCGCCTCCACACCAACATCGTCCTCATACATGTCGACACACACGTACCGACACACAGCAGACACACAGGGAATGCTCTTATCGAAGACAGGACCCCACTAGCCCTTTGGGGAGACAGAGGGAGAGTTTGCCAGCACACACCAAAGCGCTATAAAAATGTATATAAACAACCCTAAAAGGTGTTGTTTCTGTTATATGCGCTTAATATATAAAAATATCGCCAAAATATGCCCCCCTTCTCTGTTTTACCCTGTTTCTGTAGTGCAGTGCAGGGGAGAGTCCTGGGAGCCTTCCTCACAGCGGAGCTGAGCAGGAAAATGGCGCTGTGTGCTGAGGAGAATAGGCCCCGCCCCCTAAAACGGCGGGCTCTTCTCCCGGAGTTTGCGATATATGGCAGGGGTTAAATACATCCATATAGCCTCAAGGGCTATATGTGATGTATTTTAGCCATAGAAAAAGGTATTATACATTGCTGCCCAGGGCGCCCCCCCCAGCGCCCTGCACCCTCAGTGACCGCTGGTGTGAAGTGTGCCGACAACAATGGCGCACAGCTGCAGTGCTGTGCGCTACCTTATGAAGACTGAAAGTCTTCTGCCGCCTGTTTCCGGACCTCTTCAACTTCGGCATCTGCAAGGGGGGTCGGCGGCACGGCTCCGGGACCGGACTCCATGGCTGGGCCTGTGTTCGATCCCTCTGGAGCTAATGGTGTCCAGTAGCCTAAGAAGCAAATCTATCCTGCACGCAGGTGAGTTCACTTCTCTCCCCTAAGTCCCTCGTAGCAGTGAGCCTGTTGCCAGCAGGACTCACTGAAAATAAGAAACCTAAAAAACTTTTTCTAAGCAGCTCTTTATGAGAGCCACCTAGATTGCACCCTGCTCGGACGGGCACAAAAACCTAACTGAGGCTTGGAGGAGGGTCATAGGGGGAGGAGCCAGTACACACCATGTGATCCTAAAAGCTTACTTTTTGTGCCCTGTCTCCTGCGGAGCCGCTATTCCCCATGGTCCTGACGGAGTCCCCAGCATCCACTAGGACGTTAGAGAAACTAAATAAAAAGACGCTAAAACACGTTGGGCTACGCTGGAACCAGCACATCGCAGCCTTGTGCTGTACGAGCAGCCTCATACCCTCCAGCTGCACCTTTTTGGCAGGTACAGGACCTTTTTTTATGGTCTGTACCGATTTTTGGCTCCCCAAACTTCCATCAAATTTGTACCGATTTCTTTACTATCATAGCTTATCTTTATATGTATTTCATCAACTTTAGATGCTGCCACTGTTACAGTGGCTGACAGGCAGCTGAGCGCACACTGGGGGGAGGGTGCTGTGGCCCCAATGTACTGTAAGTACCAGTGGTGAGCAGCGGTCTGAGGTTAGTCACAGAGCTGCAAACATACGAGTGCACAGCCTCCGGTGCCAGATAATGGCTCAGGTCAGGGGTGAAGATAGGCTTTCTGTCACCTGGGGCAAAGACTCAGCTTGGCACCCTCTTCCCTCCTTAATATCACTCACTAAGGGGGATCCTAAGTGTGTAGTGTAGTCAGTGCTGGGCCTAAGGAGGAGGAGGAGCCTGATTCCTGTTAGAGCGTGTAGTGTAGTCAGTGCTGGGCCTGAGGAGGAGGAGCCTGATTCCTGTCAGAGCGGCGTGTAGTGTAGTTAGTGCTGGGCCTAAGGAGGAGGAGGAGCCTAATTCCTGTCAGAGCGGCGTGTAGTGTAGTCAGTGCTGGGCCTGAGGAGGGGAGGAGCCTAATTCCTGTCAGAGCGGCGTGTAGTGTAGTCAGTGCTGGACCTGAGGAGGAGGAGCCTAATTCCTGCCAGAGCGTGTAGTTTAGTCAGTGCTGGGCCTAAGGAGGAGGAGGAGCCTAATTCCTGTCAGAGCGTGTAGTGTAGTCAGTGCTGTGACTGAGGAGGAGCCTAATTCCTGTCAGAGCGGCGTGTAGTGTAGTTAGTGCTGGGCCTAAGGAGGAGGAGGAGCCTAATTCCTGTCAGAGCGGCGTGTAGTGTAGTTAGTGCTGGGCCTGAGGAGGGGAGGAGCCTAATTCCTGTCAGAGCGGCGTGTAGTGTAGTTAGTGCTGGGCCTAAGGAGGAGGAGGAGCCTAATTCCTGTCAGAGCGGCGTGTAGTGTAGTCAGTGCTGGGCCTGAGGAGGGGAGGAGCCTAATTCCTGTCAGAGCGGCGTGTAGTGTAGTCAGTGCTGGACCTGAGGAGGAGGAGCCTAATTCCTGCCAGAGCGTGTAGTTTAGTCAGTGCTGGACCTGAGGAGGAGGAGTCTAATTCCTGTCAGAGCGTGTAGTGTAGTCAGTGCTGGGACTAAGGAGGAGGAGGAGCCTAATTCCTGTCAGAGAGGCGTGTAGTGTAGTCAGTGCTGGGCCTAAGGAGGAGGAGGAGCCTAATTCCTGTCAGAGTGGCGTGTAGTGTAGTCAGTGCTG
Source organism: Pseudophryne corroboree (assembly GCF_028390025.1). Lineage (NCBI taxonomy): Eukaryota > Metazoa > Chordata > Amphibia > Anura > Myobatrachidae > Pseudophryne > Pseudophryne corroboree. The sequence goes on from NC_086453.1 coordinate 378,021,143, forward strand.
GACCTGAGGAGGAGGAGCCTAATTCCTGCCAGAGCGTGTAGTGTAGTCAGTGCTGGACCTGAGGAGGAGGAGTCTAATTCCTGTCAGAGCGTGTAGTGTAGTCAGTGCTGGGCCTAAGGAGGAGGAGGAGGAGCCTAATTCCTGCCAGAGCGTGTAGTGTAGTCAGTGCTGTGCGTGAGGAGGGGGAGGAGCCTAATTCCTGTCAGAGCGTGTAGTGTAGTCAGTGCTGGGCCTGAGGAGGAGGAGCCTAATTCCTGTCAGAGCATGTAGTGTAGTCAGTGCTGGGCCTGAGGAGGAGGAGCCTAATTCCTGTCAGAGCGTGTAGTGTAGTCAGTGCTGGGCCTAAGGAGGAGGAGGAGCCTAATTCCTGTCAGAGTGGCGTGTAGTGTAGTCAGTGCTGGACCTGAGGAGGAGGAGCCTAATTCCTGCCAGAGCGTGTAGTGTAGTCAGTGCTGGACCTGAGGAGGAGGAGTCTAATTCCTGTCAGAGCGTGTAGTGTAGTCAGTGCTGGGCCTAAGGAGGAGGAGGAGCCTAATTCCTGCCAGAGCGTGTAGTGTAGTCAGTGCTGTGCGTGAGGAGGGGGAGGAGCCTAATTCCTGTCAGAGCGTGTAGTGTAGTCAGTGCTGGGCCTAAGGAGGAGGAGGAGCCTAATTCCTGTCAGAGCATGTAGTGTAGTCAGTGCTGGGCCTGAGGAGGAGGAGCCTAATTCCTGTCAGAGCGTGTAGTGTAGTCAGTGCTGGGCCTGAGGAGGAGGAGCCTAATTCTTGTCTGAGCATGTAGTGTAGTCAGTGCTGGGCCTGAGGAGGAGGAGGAGGAGCCTAATTCCTGTCAGAGCGTGTAGTGTAGTCAGTGCTGGGCCTGAGGAGGAGGAGCCTAATTCCTGTCTGAGCATGTAGTGTAGTCAGTGCTGTGACTGAAGAGGAGGAGGAGTCTAATTCCTGTCTGAGCGTGTAGTGTAGTCAGTGCTGGGCCTAAAGAGGAGGAGGAGCCTAATTCCTGTCAGTGTTTGCTGTGTAGTCAATGCTGGGCAGTCGCTGGGATATTCAAGTACCCCGACTTGCTGTTGGTGTAATGTATCGCCGCGGGGGGTTATCTAATTAGTGCGTGCCGCGGCTTATCGGGGAGTTTGTTTCACCTGCCTCTGGCAGGTGAAGCAAAATCCCCGTTAATAGCCCCGTTTCCATCGGAACGCGGGGCTATTTCACCCGAAAACACACAGGTTTCACTGAACCTGTGTGTTTACTGTTTACGGGTGTAAATGCACCTTTTACCGGCCGAGCTAATCAAATAGCCCGACCGCAGCACCAGAAGAAACACGAGGGGTTTTTACTCCCGATGTCTCTTCGGGGCAAATTGAATATCCCGGATAGACTCTGATAACAGCCCGTCACAGTGATGAGCAGATAACGCGTCTGCAGTAATGGCAGCAGCCATCCATGTCGTTTCCTATGGGGAATGTACAGTATCTGGAGTAATTCACACCAAGAGCATCACTGTTGCTCGTACAGTACATCAACCACTTGGTCTTGGAGGAGAAATTCTTCCAGGGATCGGGATGTATGATTTGGGGCAGTCTGTGGATATCCTGTGGATTGGATAAGTATGTATTTAGCACGTGGCAGCCTATAGCTTACATCACGGTACAATGTGGTGATGTCATCAGGCAGGATTTCCCTTTACATTACACGTGATGAGCTGCACGTGTAGCCTATGTAGTTATATTGCCGGCAGTAGGGATCCCGGTGGTCAGCCCTTCTGAAGGGCCACACATTACCCTTACCCTCAGTAATACGTTACACAATACATTCAATGAGAGAAGACACCGATTGCTAATAACTTACAGTATAAACAGTATTTAGGCAAATATTACAGAGCTATGCCATACAAATCTGCAGGGCCGGGCCGGGGGGCCACAGGTGTGGCTCGGGGTCCTAGCGCCGCTTATTGCCTGTGTTTGCATTATGCAAATGTATGTTACAAATGCACCATATGTTATTATATGACCTACAGTGTTACATCTTCTAATGATAATACAGTTCCTAGGATAAATACTGAATGCCTCTGGTAGTTGTATACAGCATGTGTGCAGTGATTTTTGCCTTATGCAGTGCAATGCTGTAGTGCTACGTAGCGCACACACCACCCAGGTTATGCTGTCTCTCCCCTCAGGGATGTTTTGCAGAGATCGTGGCTCCCCGGCAGTAAGTGGCCCTTGTGATGCTGGATTCTTCTGCACAGCAGGTAAGAAAAGAGCTAATAACCAATAACGACTGTGATTCCTTCTATCACTGCATATGAGCATTGCACATGCTTTACATATTATATTATAATCCATGCAACGCCGCCACCCCAACATGTGTGGTCACTGCAGTCTTCTGTGAGCGCTAGGTGGCGACGGTTCTGTGTAACGCAGGAACAGTTCTGTTCCCCACCACCTGCTGCTTCCATCCACATGAGGCTGCAGAATGGTGGCTATGGGCACATTGGGGGTGATTCCGAGTTGTTCGCTCGCTAGCTGCTTTTAGCAGCATTGCACACGCTAGGCCGCCGCCCTCTGGGAGTGTATCTTCGCTTAGCAGAATTGCGAACGAAAGATTAGCAGAATTGCGAATAGAAAATTCTCAGCAGTTTCTAAGTACTTTCGAGACTTACTCCTACACTGTGATCAGTTCAGTTAGTTTTGTTCCTGGTTTGACGTCACAAACACGCCCTGCGCTCGGACAGCCACTCCCCCGTTTCTCCAGACACTCCCGCGTTTTATCCTGGCACGCCTGCGTTTTTCCGCACACTCCCAGGAAACGGTCAGTTTCCGCCCAGAAACACCCACTGCCTGTCAATCACACTCCGATCACTTCAACGATGAAAATTTTTTGTTTTGTCGTGAGTAAATCTACTAAGTTTTGAGCTAAAATACTTAGCGCATGCGCACTGCGTACCATGCGCATGCGCATTTTCGCATTAATCGCTCCGTTGCGAAAATCGGCAACGAAGCGAACAACTCGGAATGACCCCCATTGTACAAGCTGCCAACACTGTCCCCTAGTGGACTATTCTGAGAATGCAGCCTTTTTCATGTCAGGAGCATTCTCATGAATAATATAGCTGCGGGCGGCGTGTGTGCATGTGAATATAGATTTATTGTTATCGACTTATTTTCTCAGGGTCCCTTGTTCCCAACCCTACCGGTAACGGGAATGAAAGTTTTGGAGGTCCTTGTCCAGTTGGTCATTTCTGCCCCGCAGGTACGGGAGTCTCCCTGCCCTGCCCACGCGGCACTTTCTCAGACAGGTGAGCATTGTCGTAGCTCCATGTAGTAGTGTATGTTGTAAGTCACTGGTGTGATGGTGACCGTCCCGCTGTGACCATTCTTGGTCTAGGTTGTATCTGAGCATGGAATCCCAGTGTACGCCCTGCCCTGCTGGACACTACTGCAGCGCTGCCTCTCTTACTGCCCCTTCCGGACTCTGCCTGGCGGGGTATTACTGCACCATCGGCATCGCCAGACCTGCCCCCGCTGGAGAGGGTAAGCACTGGCCTGGTTTATTGTAGTCCTCTTCTGCTAGTCACCTAATACTGTCATTAGAATATTCTGCTGCCAGTCACATTTACATACTTGGTAATTAGACAGTCACTGAGTATCCTGCCCGCACAGTGTTTTCTGATCCGCAGAGAGGGGGGGGGGGGAGCGGGTACTACTTACCTGGCGCTGGGCTTGTTTTCTCTAAAAGCTTTTATAGGGGCATGGCTGCACCTCCCCAGATTTGGTCATGTACCTCCAGTACCCAGGTCCATGGTCAGTCTTGATGGTCCTGTGGACCCCTCACGTGGTGTGGCAGTGGGATGCAGACACTATATGAACACTCTTTCCTCCTGTCTCTGTGATATAAAGAGCCTTATATAATATCCTGCAGGAACGGATGGGATTTCTATTTAAATTATTGCTGCTTTAAAAATCCAGGTAGATTTATTGGAATTACACCCATGCCGTCTTCTCACAGGCTATTACATAAGGCCCATACAGATGTGCCTCATACATCCAGCCTCAATACGCCACGCAGCGGGAGATGCCTCATACATCCAGCCTCAATACACCATGCAGCGGGAGATGCCTCATACATCCAGCCTCAATACGCCACGCAGCGGGAGATGCCTCATACATGCAGCCTCAATACGCCACGCAGTGGGAGATGCCTCCTACATCCAGCCTCAATACGCCACGCAGCGGGAGATGCCTCATACATCCAGCCTCAATACGCCAGGCAGCGTGAGATGCCTCATACATCCTGCCTCAATACGCCATGCAGTGGGAGATGCCTCATACATGCAGCCTCAATACGCCACGCAGTGGGAGATGCCTCCTACATCCAGCCTCAATACGCCACGCAGCGGGAGATGCCTCATACATACAGCCTCAATACACCAGGCAGCGTGAGATGCCTCATACATCCAGCCTCAATACGCCATGCAGCGGGAGATGCCTCATACATCCAGCCTCAATACCCCACACAGCGGGAGATGCCTCATACATCCAGAGAGGACCAAATGCTGGGTCTAACACAAAATCTCAACAAAGATAATGTCCCACTGCTAAATGCTTATTCATGTGAGGAGTTATAGCGGAGGTAGTGCCGATATTCAAAAACTGGAGCAAAGCTGAACCAGGTAATTATAGACCAGTTAGTCTTACATCTATAGTGGGGAAAGTTTTGGAAGGTATTCTAAGGGACAGTATTCAAAAGTTCCTTGAAGCAAATAAGGTCATTAAAAGGAACCAACATGGATTTGTGAAGGACAGATCATGTCAGACCAACTTATTTGGCTTTTATGAAACAGTAAGTGCGAACCTTGATCAGGGTAAGGAGGTGGATGTAATCTTTTTAGACTTTGCCAAAGCTTTCGACACTGTACCACACATGCGTCTTATCTACAAGCTACAAGAAATAGGGCTGGGGAGCACAATATGCACTTGGGTCAGTAATTGGTTAGATAATAGGGAGCAGCGCGTTGTGGTCAATGGATCATTTTCAAATTGGACTAAAGTACTAAGTGGTGTGCCACAAGGGTCTGTACTTGGACCACTTTTGTCCAACATTTTCATTAACGACCTAACAGAAGGTCTAGAGAGCATGGTGTCAATTTTCGCAGACGATACCAAATTGTGTAAGGTTATAAATGCGGAGGGGGATGCTGAGTCTCTTCAGAACGACTTAACTAAACTGGAAGCATGGGCAGCAAAATGGAGAATGAGATTCAACACAGACAAGTGTAAGGTAATGCACTGTGGGGGCAAGACCAGAAATTACACCTACATACTAAATGGGGTAATTAGGGGATTCTGTACTGGAAAAAGACTTAGGGGTTCACATAGATAACAAATTAAGCAGCAGTACCCAAAGTAGGAGTGCAGCAAAGAAGGCTAATAAGATATTAGCATGCATAAAACGGGGAATTGATGCAAGGGACGAGAGTATTATACTCCCATTATATAAATCACTAGTGAGGCCACATCTTGAATACTGTGTGCAATTTTGGGCACCATATTACAAAAATCCTGGAGCTAAAAAAGGTTCAGAGGCGGGCGACCAAACTAATCAAGTGCATGGAGACGCTGGCATACAAGGAAAGGCTTGCAAGGCTAGGCATGTTTACATTGGAAAAGAGGAGACTAAGAGGGGACATGATCAACATCTACAAATATATAAGGGGTCAATATACAGAGCTTGGGAGGGACCTGCTTTCTATAAGATCAGCACAGAGGACACGTGGTCACTCGCTTAGGTTAGAGGAGAGGAGTTTCCGCACATTGAAACAAAAAGGTTTTTTCACAGTAAGGACAATACGTGTTTGGAATTCCCTGCCTGAGAGAGTAGTAACTGCGGACTCAGTCAACACCTTTAAGAATGGGTTAGATAAATTCCTATTGGATAAAGATATTCAGGGTTATGGTGCGTAGGCACGCATTATAGTCACTATAACTAGTCCTAACATAAACATAACTAGTCCTATAATAAGACTGCATAGGAGACCACAAATAGGTTGGACTCGATGAACAATTGTCTTTTTTCAACCTTAGTTACTATGTTACACCACGCAGCGGCAGATGCCTCATACATCCAGCCTCAATACACCATGCAGCACTGGATGCCTCATACATCCAGCCTCAATACACCACGCAGCGGGAGATGCCTCATACATCCAGCCTCAATACACCATGCAGCGGGAGATGCCTCATACATCCAGCCTCAGTACACCATGCAGCGGGAGATGCCTCATACATCCAGCCTCAATACACCATGCAGCGGGAGATGCCTCATACATCCAGCCTCAATACACCATGCATCGGGAGATGCCTCATACATCCAGCCTCAATACACCATACAGCGTGCGATGCCTCATACGTCCAGCCTCAATACGCCATGCAGCGGGAGATGCCTCATACATCCAGCCTCAATACACCATGCAGCGGGAGATGCCTCATACATCCAGCCTCAATACACCATGCAGCGGGAGATGCCTCATACATCCAGCCTAAATACACAACACAGCGGGAGATGCCTCATACATCCAGCCTCAATACACCATGCAGCGGGAGATGCCTCATAAATCCAGCCTCAATACACCATGCAGCGGGAGATGCCTCATACATCCAGCCTTAATACACCATGCAACGCGAGATGCCTCATACATCCAGCCTCAATACACCATGCAGCGTGAGATGCCTCATACATCCAGCCTCAATACGCCACGCAGCGTGAGATGCCTCATACATCCAGCCTTAATACACCATGCAACGCGAGATGCCTCATACATCCAGCCTCAATACACCATGCAGCGGGAGATGCCTCATACATCCAGCCTCAATACACCATGCAACGCGAGATGCCTCATACATCCAGCCTCAATACACCACGCAGCATGAAATGCCTCATACATCCAGCCTCAATACACCACGCAGCGTGAGATGCCTCATACATCCAGCCTCAATACGCCACACAGCGTGAGATGCCTCATACATCCAGCCTCAATACACCACGCAGCGTGAGATGCCTCATACGTCCAGCCTCAATACGCCATGCAGCGGGAGATGCCTCATAAATCCAGCCTCAATACACCATGCAGCGTGAGATGCCTCATACATCCAGCCTCAATACACCACACAGCGGGAGATGCCTCATACATCTAGCCTCAATACACCATGCAGCGTGAGATGCCTCATACATCTAGCCTCAATACGCCATGCAGCGTGAGATGCCTCAATACGCCACGCAGCAGGAGATGCCTCATGCATCCAGCCTCAATACACCACGCAGCGTGAGATGCCTCATACATCTAGCCTCAATACGCCACGCAGTGTGAGATGCCTCATACATCTAGCCTCAATACGCCATGCAGCGCGAGATGCCTCATACATCTAGCCTCAATACGCCACGCAGTGTGAGATGCCTCAATCCGCCACGCAGCAGGAGATGCCTCATGCATCCAGCCTCAATACGCCATGCAGCGTGAGATGCCTCATACATCTAGCCTCAATACGCCACGCAGTGTGAGATGCCTCATACATCTAGCCTCAATACGCCATGCAGCCACCAGGACCCATGCAACTCTAACTTTTTATTTTTTGTCGAATATGCGTCTTATTCACAATGCAATGCAGCTCGGACGCACGGGGAGACTGTGCTGAGTGATATATGACCCTTATATTGTGTGTGACTGAGTCTGTATACGGAGCAGAACAGAACTTGTATTGGGGAAAAAAGCTGTGGCTGCTACATTGTAGCACTTCATGTAAGACTCAGTCGCACACACAGTATACAGGTGTCATATATTACATTACTCAGCACAGTCTCCTGGTGCATCCTAGTCACATTGTGCTCCGTATACAGCCTCAGTCACACACAGTATACAGGTGTCATATATCACATTACTCAGCGCAGTCTCCTGGTGCGTCCTAGTCACATTGTGCTCCGTATACAGCCTCAGTCACACACAGTATACAGGTGTCATATATCACATTACTCAGCGCAGTCTCCTGGTGCGTCCTAGTCACATTGTGCTCCGTATACAGCCTCAGTCACACACAGTATACAGGTGTCATATATCACATTTCTCAGCGCAGTCTCCTGGTGCGTCCTAGTCACATTGTGGTCCGTATACAGCCTCAGTCACACACAGTATACAGGTGTCATATATCACATTACTCAGCACAGTCTCCTGGTGCGTCCTAGTCACATTGTGCTCTGTATACAGCCTCAGTCACACACAGTATATAGGTGTCATATATCACATTACTCAGCGCAGTGTCCTTCTGCATCCTAGTCACATTGTGCTCCGTATACAGCCTCAGTCACACACAGTATACAGGTGTCATATATCACATTACTCAGCGCAGTCTCCTGGTGCGTCCTAGTCACATTGTGCTCTGTATACAGCCTCAGTCACACACAGTATACAGGTGTCATATATCACATTACTCAGCGCAGTCTCCTGGTGCGTCCCAGTCACATTGTGCTCCGTATACAGCCTCAGTCACACACAGTATACAGGTGTCATATATCACATTACTCAGCACAGTCTCCTGGTGCGTCCTAGTCACATTGTGCTCCGTATACAGCCTCAGTCACACACAGTATACAGGTGTCATATATCACATTACTCAGCGCAGTCTCCTGGTGCGTCCCAGTCACATTGTGCTCCGTATACAGCCTCAGTCCCACATGGTATACAGGTGTCATATATCACATTACTCAGCGCAGTGTCCTGGTGCGTCCTAGTCACATTGTGCTCTGTATACAGCCTCAGTCACACACAGTATACAGGTGTCATATATCACATTACTCAGCGCAGTCTCCTGGTGCGTCCTAGTCACATTGTGCTCTGTATACAGCCTCAGTCACACACAGTATACAGGTGTCATATATCACATTACTCAGCACAGTCTCCTGGTGCGTCCTAGTCACATTGTGCTCTGTATACAGCCTCAGTCACACACAGTATACAGGTGTCATATATCACATTACTCAGCGCAGTCTCCTGGTGCGTCCTAGTCACATTGTGCTCTGTATACAGCCTCAGTCACACACAGTATACAGGTGTCATATATCACATTACTCAGCACAGTCTCCTGGTGCGTCCTAGTCACATTGTGCTCTGTATACAGCCTCAGTCACACACAGTATAAAGGTGTCATATATCACATTACTCAGCGCAGTCTCCTGGTGCTTCCTAGTCACATTGTGCTCCGTGTACAGCCTCAGTCACACTCAGTATACAGGTGTCATATATCACATTACTCAGTGCAGTCTCCTGGTGCGTCCTAGTCACATTGTGCTCCGTATACAGCCTCAGTCACACACACAGTATACAGGTGTCACATATGCATATCACATTACTCAGCACAGTCTCCTGGTGCGTCATAATCACATTGTGCTCTGTATACAGCCACAGTCACACACAGTATACAGGTGTCATATATCACATTACTCAGCGCAGTCTCCTGGTGCGTCCTAGTCACATTGTGCTTCGTATACAGCCTCAGTCACACACAGTATACAGGTGTCATATATCACATTACTCAGCACAGTCTCCTGGTGCGTCCTAGTCACATTGTGCTCCGTATGCAGCCTCAGTCACACACAATATACAGGTGTCATATATCACATTACTCAGCGCAGTCTCCTGGTGCGTCCTAGTCACATTGTGCTCCGTATACAGCCTCAGTCACACACAGTATACAGGTGTCATATATCACATTACTCAGCGCAGTCTCCTGGTGCGTCCTAGTCACATTGTGCTCCGTATACAGCCTCAGTCACACACAGTATACAGGTGTCATATATCACATTTCTCAGCGCAGTCTCCTGGTGCGTCCTAGTCACATTGTGGTCCGTATACAGCCTCAGTCACACACAGTATACAGGTGTCATATATCACATTACTCAGCACAGTCTCCTGGTGCGTCCTAGTCACATTGTGCTCTGTATACAGCCTCAGTCACACACAGTATATAGGTGTCATATATCACATTACTCAGCGCAGTGTCCTTCTGCATCCTAGTCACATTGTGCTCCGTATACAGCCTCAGTCACACACAGTATACAGGTGTCATATATTACATTACTCAGCGCAGTCTCCTGGTGCGTCCTAGTCACATTGTGCTCTGTATACAGCCTCAGTCACACACAGTATACAGGTGTCATATATCACATTACTCAGCGCAGTCTCCTGGTGCGTCCCAGTCACATTGTGCTCCGTATACAGCCTCAGTCACACACAGTATACAGGTGTCATATATCACATTACTCAGCACAGTCTCCTGGTGCGTCCTAGTCACATTGTGCTCCGTATACAGCCTCAGTCACACACAGTATACAGGTGTCATATATCACATTACTCAGCGCAGTCTCCTGGTGCGTCCCAGTCACATTGTGCTCCGTATACAGCCTCAGTCCCACATGGTATACAGGTGTCATATATCACATTACTCAGCGCAGTGTCCTGGTGCGTCCTAGTCACATTGTGCTCTGTATACAGCCTCAGTCACACACAGTATACAGGTGTCATATATCACATTACTCAGCGCAGTCTCCAGGTGCGTCCTAGTCACATTGTGCTCTGTATACAGCCTCAGTCACACACAGTATACAGGTGTCATATATCACATTACTCAGCACAGTCTCCTGGTGCGTCCTAGTCACATTGTGCTCTGTATACAGCCTCAGTCACACACAGTATACAGGTGTCATATATCACATTACTCAGCGCAGTCTCCTGGTGCGTCCTAGTCACATTGTGCTCTGTATACAGCCTCAGTCACACACAGTATACAGGTGTCATATATCACATTACTCAGCACAGTCTCCTGGTGCGTCCTAGTCACATTGTGCTCTGTATACAGCCTCAGTCACACACAGTATAAAGGTGTCATATATCACATTACTCAGCGCAGTCTCCTGGTGCTTCCTAGTCACATTGTGCTCCGTATACAGCCTCAGTCACACTCAGTATACAGGTGTCATATATCACATTACTCAGTGCAGTCTCCTGGTGCGTCCTAGTCACATTGTGCTCCGTATACAGCCTCAGTCACACACACAGTATACAGGTGTCACATATGCATATCACATTACTCAGCACAGTCTCCTGGTGCGTCATAATCACATTGTGCTCTGTATACAGCCTCAGTCACACACAGTATACAGGTGTCATATATCACATTACTCAGCGCAGTCTCCTGGTGCGTCCTAGTCACATTGTGCTTCGTATACAGCCTCAGTCACACACAGTATGCAGGTGTCATATATCACATTACTCAGCACAGTCTCCTGGTGCGTCCTAGTCACATTGTGCTCTGTATACAGCCTCAGTCACATACAGTATACAGGTGTCATATATCACATTACTCAGCGCAGTCTCCTGGTGCGTCCTAGTCACATTGTGCTTCGTATACAGCCTCAGTCACACACAGTATGCAGGTGTCATATATCACATTACTCAGCACAGTCTCCTGGTGCGTCCTAGTCACATTGTGCTCTGTATACAGCCTCAGTCACACACAGTATACAGGTGTCATATATCACATTACTCAGCACAGTCTCCTGGTGCGTCCTAGTCACATTGTGCTCTGTATACAGCCTCAGTCACACACAGTATAAAGGTGTCATATATCACATTACTCAGCGCAGTCTCCTGGTGCTTCCTAGTCACATTGTGCTCCGTATACAGCCTCAGTCACACTCAGTATACAGGTGTCATATATCACATTACTCAGTGCAGTCTCCTGGTGCGTCCTAGTCACATTGTGCTCCGTATACAGCCTCAGTCACACACACAGTATACAGGTGTCACATATGCATATCACATTACTCAGCACAGTCTCCTGGTGCGTCATAATCACATTGTGCTCTGTATACAGCCTCAGTCACACACAGTATACAGGTGTCATATATCACATTACTCAGCGCAGTCTCCTGGTGCGTCCTAGTCACATTGTGCTTCGTATACAGCCTCAGTCACACACAGTATGCAGGTGTCATATATCACATTACTCAGCACAGTCTCCTGGTGCGTCCTAGTCACATTGTGCTCTGTATACAGCCTCAGTCACATACAGTATACAGGTGTCATATATCACATTACTCAGCGCAGTCTCCTGGTGCGTCCTAGTCACATTGTGCTCCGTATACAGGCTCAGTCACACACAGTATACAGGTGTCATATATCACATTACGCAGCACAGTCTCCTGGTGCGTCCTAGTCACATTGTGCTCCGTATGCAGCCTCAGTCACACACAATATACAGGTGTCATATATCACATTACTCAGCGCAGTTTCCTGGTGCGTCCTAGTCACATTGTGCTCCGTATACAGCCTCAGTCACACACAGTATACAGGTGTCATATATCACATTACTCAGCGTAGTCTCCTGGTGCGTCCTAGTCACATTGTGCTCCGTATACAGCCTCAGTCACACACAGTATACAGGTGTCATATATCACATTACTCAGCGCAGTCTCCTGGTGCGTCCTAGTCACATTGTGCTCCGTATACAGCCTCAGTCACACTATATACAGGTGTCATATATCACATTACTCAGCGCAGTCTCCTGGTGCGTCCTAGTCACATTGTGCTCCGTATACAGCCTCAGTCACACACAGTATACAGGTGTCATATATCACATTACTCAGCACAGTCTCCTGGTGCGTCCTAGTCACATTGTGCTCCGTATGCAGCCTCAGTCACACACAGTATACAGGTGTCATATATCACATTACTCAGCGTAGTCTCCTGGTGCGTCCTAGTCACATTGTGCTCCGTATACAGCCTCAGTCACACACAGTATACAGGTGTCACATATCACATTACTCAGCGCTGTCTCCTGGTGCATCCTAGTCACATTGTGCTCCGTATACAGCCTCAGTCACACACAGTATACAGGTGTCATATATCACATTACTCAGCGCAGTCTCCTGGTGCGTCCTAGTCACATTGTGCTCCGTATACAGCCTCAGTCACACACAGTATACAGGTGTCATATATCACATTACTCAGCGCAGTCTCCTGGTGCGTCCTAGTCACATTCTGCTCCGTATACAGCCTCAGTCACACACAGTATACAGGTGTCATACATCACATTACTCAGTGCAGTCTCCTGGTGCGTCCTAGTCACATTGTGCTCCGTATACAGCCTCAGTCTCACACAGTATACAGGTGTCATATATCACATTACTTAGCGCAGTCTCCTGGTGCGTCCTAGTCACATTGTGCTCCGTATACAACACACAATGTACAGGTGTCACATATCACATTACTCAGCACAGTCTCCTGGTGCGTCCTAGTCACATTGTGCTCTGTATACAGCCTCAGTCACACACAGTATACAGGTGTCATATATCACATTACTCAGCGCAGTCTCCTGGTGCATCCTAGTCACATTGTGCTCCGTATACAGCGTCAGTCACACACAGTATACAGGTGTCATATATCACATTACTCAGCGCAGTCTCCTGGTGCGTCCTAGTCACATTGTGCTCCGTATACAGCCTCAGTCACACACAGTATACAGGTGTCACATATCACATTACTCAGCGCAGTCTCCTGGTGCATCCTAGTCACATTGTGCTCCATATACAGCCTCAGTCACACACAGTATACAGGTGTCACATATCACATTACTCAGCGCTGTCTCCTGGTGCATCCTAGTCACATTGTGCTCCGTATACAGCCTCAGTCACACACAGTATACAGGTGTCATATATCACATTACTCAGCGCAGTCTCCTGGTGCGTCCTAGTCACATTGTACTCTGTATACAGCCTCAGGCACACACAGTATACAGGTGTCATATATCACATTAGTCAGCGCAGTCTCCTGGTGCATCCTAGTCACATTGTGCTCCGTATACAGCGTCAGTCACACACAGTATACAGGTGACATATATCACATTACTCAGCGCAGTTTCCTGGTGCATCCTAGTCACATTGTGTTGCGAATAAGACGCTTTTTTGTCAAAAGAAGAAGCAAAACAGACACTTGACGCTAGAAGATTCTCATGTGACCTGGCACACCAAGAGGGCAGTTTGGCGCAGCTGCAGCAAAGATGTATGAGGACACATCTGTACAGTAGTTTGTGTGATGTTGTTCTTATAATTATCCGCACAGGAAATGGTTTCCTTAGGAAACATTAGGCAGAGCAGAAAATGAATTCTTATACACTGAGAATGTTGATGTTTCCTGTTCACCTACTTGTGTCCCGAGCAGCATTTACCGGGGACGGAGGGGGCTGCCCACAGGGGCATTACTGCCCAGCCGGAAGTCCATATCCATACGCCTGCCCCTCAGGAACCTATAATAACCTCACTCACCGACAAGACTGCTTACCGTGCCCGGCCGGACATTACTGCGCAGAGAATACCAGTGATTATAACGCTTTTCCCTGTCCAGCTGGATTCTACTGCCCTGAAGGTAAAACACTAAATACTCCCATTCATTCTCCGTTCATAGGCTGAGGGTTGGCTGCGAGACTGTGAGTGAGTAGAATATTCAAAAAGAGACGATGTTTGGGTGAATGAAGGAAAGCCTGGCGGTTTCCTTTGGCTGTCTCTTGGCAAACCATGACGTCTGTATGCCGTATTTCATATGCCAGGGTGCTGCACTGGTTTGTTGTCTGGTAGTTCATCTTGCCTTGTGTGAGGCGGAGCTGAAGACCAGAGCTGCTTTGTTTTATATATATATAGACACTCACTTTTTCCCAAAAGGAAAAAAAGAAAAAAGACCAGCACTCACATTTTTGGTGAAAAGAAAAAAAGTGGTTTATTCCTTACAAGCCATCCATCTGGATACAATCCTGGTGCTACAGCCCGTCAGCCGTTTCAACTCACAATGGTTTTCATCAGGGGCTCATTGTGAGTTGAAACGGCTGTCGGGCTGCAGCACCAGTATTGTATCCAGATGGATGGCTGGTAAGGAATAAACCCCTTTTTTTCTTTTCATCAAAAATGGTAGTGCTGGTCTTTTTTCTTTTTTTCTTTTGGGAAAAAGTGAGTGTCTTTATCAATTGCCAGGACCCTGCACCGCCATTTCATCTATATATACTTTTGTTACTGAGTGCTGTCATATTGCTATGTCTTGTATATGTAAATATTATATATATATATATATATATATATATATAATTATAAGCATCAAATATACTAAGTACGTGATAGATAAAAGGGTTTTGGTGGCTGTTGGTGGTATGCGTAAGGAGGACCTATTTCATAGTGTAAGGGAACGTAGGGGCATTTACTAGCCCACAGCTGCCCTCCTCCTGACAAATGGGTAGCATGCTAGGTCACACTGCCTGGTGAGAGCCAGCTGGGTACAAATCAAGCTGGGGTGGGCATCAATGGGCGATCATGTCATGCACAATTCATCACTATTTTATTTTATATTTTATTTTACTTTAATTCTGGAAACACAGGGAGTCATTCCAAGTTGATCGCTCGTTAGCAGTTTTTAGCAGCCGTGCAAACGCTAGGCCACCTCCCACTGGGAGTGTATCTTAGCTTAGCAGAAGTGCGAACGAAAGGATCGCAGAGCGGCTACAAAATATTTTTGTGCAGTTTCAGAGTAGCTTCAGACCTACTCAGCGCTTGCGATCACTTCAGACTGTTCAGTTCCTTTTTTGACGTCACGAACACACCTTGCATTCGCCCAGCCACGCCTTGGTTTTTTCCTGGCACGGCTGCGTTTTTTCGAACACTCCCTGAAAACGGTCAGTTGACACCCAGAAACGTCCTCTTCCTGTCAATCACTCTGCGGCCAGCAGTGCGACTGAAAAGCTTCGCAAGACCTTGTGTGAAACGACAATGCTTGTTGTAATAGTACGACGCGCAGTGCGCCGCATACGCATGCGCAGAAGTGCCGTTTTTTTGCCTGCTCGCTGCACAGCGAATGAAAGCAGCTAGCGATCAACTCGGAATGACCCCCACAGTGTACCGTATTGATAGAATTGATCCAAAAATCCCAATGCTACAGCAAAGATAAACTTACCTGTTCCGCGGCGGCTTCTGCTCCCCTGCGAAGGCGGTGTCTTTTTTCTTTTTAATCTGTGCCATATTATCCCACTAATTTGCAAAAATAATAATCTTAGAAGGATGAAATGCTTGAAAATTGTGCAAAATTTCTGAATTTACCTGTTTGAACATGTGGGACAACTACTGTACATAACTGTAGTACCTTATAGAACAGTTATATACAGTGTTATATATTCTATTTTAAGTCAAGGTATACAGTTAGCACCATACTGTATATATTTGGACACAATATTTGTCACTTATATCGGGAGATTCGCTGTGATACTATATAGAAAGGTCTCATACACACACAACAATAAAGCACTATACACGCTGACACAGATCTATAAATGTTTAATCTGCAGACATGTAAGCCCGGATGGTTCTCTGCGCTAAGCATAACCAGAAGCGCTGGGACGTATTTCAGCGGAAGGCAGATTCTGAGCCTCTCCGCTCAGCGTGCAATGTTCCTCTGCATAATCCTAATTGCTAAATATTTTATTTAAATGTTCTCGTGTAATAAAATAAATGAAAAAATCATATAACAATAAAACGGAACAACTACCAGGAACATTAAAGCCTTAAATATTTAATGTATGTATTGAATAATAATCCCAGTGAGTGATAATGTGCCGGATTTTAAATAAGGCAAAATAGAGATTTAAAGTTTTAAACGAGAGATGTGCTGAGCTGGGCAGAGGGCGATGTTTTTGGATCACCGCGACCTAGAGTATCCGAAATTCAAAGGTCAAAAGTTTTAGTGAGAACTTCAGAAAAACATATGAAATGTAAGTAAATTGTGTTATACAGTATGTCACCCTGAGGGTCAGCTAAGTGGTGAGGGACAGGAGTCACTTCTGTCTGTCCACATATATAATGGTTGTCAGCCACCAGCACTTTTTTGCCTATTACATTGACCATAAATATTTTAATTGGACCTGGACCACCAACCCAGGGGCACGCCCTCTTGTACACAGAAGCTCCCCAGGCTGCCGCAGCACCCACTTTGGAACCAATGTGCTATATGTGAACCCATATCCTCCGTGTGTCTTATTGTCGCTGACTCCCTAACTCTGGATTGTCACTTAGTGATAGGGTCACGTTGTTGGTAAGTGTCAGTGTCATATTTCTACATTCGGTGACTGTGGTTCCATTACAGGGACAAAACATTCCGCTCAGTTTCCGTGTCCACGTGGCTACTACAACCCTGACCCCAGGACGCACAGTCTGGACAGCTGCTTGCCCTGTACCCCCGGGCACTACTGTGGAGTGGAAGGTCTAAACACCGTGTCGGGAGAGTGTGACCCTGGTGAGTGTGAGGGATTTCTTCTGGCTGCAGTATGGGATATCACAGCATGCACAAGGTGTGGGATGTCACCGCATGCACAAGGTACGGGAGATCACAGCACACACAAGGTATGGGAAATCAGAGCACACACAAGGTATGGGAGATCACAGCACACACAAGGTACGGGAAATCAGAGCACACACAAGGTATGGGAGATCACAGCACACACAAGGTATGGGATATCACAGCATACACAAGGTGTGGGATGTCACAGCACACACAAGGTACGGGAAATCACAGCACGCACAAGGTACGGGATATCACAGCACGCACAAGGTATAGGATATCACAGCATGCACAAGGTACAGGATATCACAGCACGCACAAGGTATGGGATGTCACAGCACACACAAGGTACGGGAAATCACAGCACGCACAAGGTACGGGATATCACAGCACGCACAAGGTATAGGATATCACAGCATGCACAAGGTATAGGATATCACAGCATGCACAAGGTACGGGATGTCACAGCACGCACAAGGTATGGGATATCACAGCACGCACAAGGTATGGGATGTCACAGCACGCACAAGGTATGGGATATCACAGCATGCACAAGGTACGAGATGTCACAGCACGCACAAGGTATGGGATATCACAGCACGCACAAGGTATGGGATGTCACAGCACGCACAAGGTATGGGATATCACAGCATGCACAAGGTATGGGATGTCACAGCACGCACAAGGTATGGGATATCACAGCACGCACAAGGTATGGGATGTCACAGCACGCACAAGGTATGGGATATCACAGCATGCACAAGGTATGGGATATCACAGCACGCACAAGGTGTGGGATATCACAGCATACACAAGGTATAGGATATCACAGCACGCACAAGGTATGGGATATCACAGCACGCACAAGGTACGGGATATCACAGCACAGACAAGGTATGGGATATCACAGCATACACAAGGTATGGGATATCACAGCACGCACAAGGTACGGGATATCACAGCTTGCACAAGGTACGGGATATCACAGCATGCACAAGGTACGGGATATCACAGCACACACAAGGTACGGGATATCACAGCACGCACAAGGTACGGGATATCACAGCATGCACAAGGTACGGGATATCACAGCACACACAAGGTACGGGATATCACAGCATGCACAAGGTACGGGATATCACAGCTTGCACAAGGTACGGGATATCACAGCATGCACAAGGTACGGGATATCACAGCACACACAAGGTACGGGATATCACAGCATGCACAAGGTACGGGATATCACAGCACACACAAGGTATAGGATATCACAGCACGCACAAGGTATGGGATGTCACAGCACACACAAGGTACGGGATATCACAGCATGCACAAGGTACGGGATATCACAGCACACACAAGGTATAGGATATCACAGCACACACAAGGTACGGGATATCACAGCATGCACAAGGTACGGGATATCACAGCTTGCACAAGGTACGGGATATCACAGCATGCACAAGGTACAGGATATCACAGCACACACAAGGTACGGGATATCACAGCATGCACAAGGTACGGGATATCACAGCACACACAAGGTATAGGATATCACAGCACACACAAGGTATGGGATGTCACAGCACGCACAAGGTATGGGATGTCACAGCTTGCACAAGGTACGGGATATCACAGCACACACAAGGTACGGGATATCACAGCACATACAAGGTACGGGATATCACAGCATGCACAAGGTGTGGGATATCACAGCATGCACAAGGTACGGGATATCACAGCACGCATAAGGTACGGGATATCACAGCTTGCACAAGGTACGGGATATCACAGCACGCACAAGGTACGGGATATCACAGCACATACAAGGTACGGGATATCACAGCTTGCACAAGGTACGGGATATCACAGCACGCACAAGGTACGGGATATCACAGCACACACAAGGTACGGGATATCACAGCACAGACAAGGTACGGGATATCACAGCATGCACAAGGTATGGGATATCACAGCACGCACAAGGTATGGGATGTCACAGCACGCACAAGGTACGGGATATCACAGCACGCACAAGGTATGGGATGTCACAGCACGCACAAGGTATGGGATGTCACAGCTTGCACAAGGTACGGGATATCACAGCACACACAAGGTACGGGATATCACAGCACATACAAGGTATGGGATATCACAGCATGCACAAGGTGTGGGATATCACAGCATGCACAAGGTACGGGATATCACAGCACGCATAAGGTACGGGATATCACAGCTTGCACAAGGTACGGGATATCACAGCACGCACAAGGTACGGGATATCACAGCACACACAAGGTACGGGATATCACAGCACAGACAAGGTATGGGATATCACAGCATGCACAAGGTACGGGATATCACAGCACGCACAAGGTGTGGGATATCACAACACGCACAAGGTACGGGATATCACAGCATGCACAAGGTACGGGATATCACAGTACGCACAAGGTACGGGATATCACAGCACGCACAAGGTACTGGATATCACAGCATGCACAAGGTGTGGGATATCACAGCATGCACAAGGTACAGGATATCGCAGCACGCACAAGGTACTGGATATCGCAGCATGCACACGGTACGGGATATCACAGCACGCACAAGGTGTGGGATATCACAGCATGCACAAGGTATGGGATATCACAGCACGCACAAGGTATGGGATATCACAGTACGCACAAGGTATGGGATATCACAGCACGCACAAGGTATGGGATATCACAGCACACACAAGGTATGGAATATCACACCATACACAAGGTGTGGGATATCACAGCATGCACAAGGTGTGGGATATCACAGCATGCACAAGGTACGGGATATCACAGCATGCACAAGGTATGGGATATCACAGCACACACAAGGTGTGGGATATCACAGCATGCACAAGGTACGGGATATCACAGCATGCACAAGGTGTGGGATATCACAGCACGCACAAGGTACGGGATATCACAGCACTCACAAGGTATGGGATATCACAGTACGCACAAGGTACGGGATATCACAGCACGCACAAGGTGTGGGATATCACAGCATACACAAGGTACGGGATATCACAGCACGCACAAGGTACGGGATGTCACAGCACACACAAGGTACGGGATATCACAGTACGCACAAGTGCGGGATATCACAGCACACACAAGGTGTGGGATATCACAGCATGCACAAGGTACGGGATATCACAGCACGCACAAGGTACGGGATATCACAGCATGCACAAGGTGTGGGATATCACAGCATGCACAAGGTGTGGGATATAACAGCATGCACAAGGTACGGGATATCACAGCATGCACAAGGTACGGGATATCACAGCATGCACAAGGTACGGGATATCACAGCACACACAAGGTATGGGATATCACAGCACGCACAAGGTACGGGACATCACAGCACGTACAAGGTATGGGATATCACAGTACGCACAAGGTGTGGGATATCAGCACGCACAAGGTGTGGGATTTCACAGCACGCACAAGGTATGGGATATCACAGCACGCACAAGGTACGGGATATCACAGCACACACAATGTATGGGATATCACAGCACACACAAGGTACGGGATATCACAGCACAGACAAGGTATGGGATATCACAGCATGCACAAGGTACGGGATATCACAGCACGCACAAGGTGTGGGATATCACAACACGCACAAGGTACGGGATATCACAGCATGCACAAGGTACGGGATATCACAGTACGCACAAGGGCCCTCATTCCGAGTTGATCGGTCGCAAGGCGAATTTAGCAGAGTTACACACGCTAAGCCGCCGCCTACTGGGAGTGAATCTTAGCCTCTTAAAATTGCGACCGATGTATTCGCAATATTGCGATTACTAACTACTTAGCAGTTTCAGAGTAGCTCCAGACTTACTCTGCCTGTGCGATCAGTTCAGTACTTGTCGTTCCTGGTTGACGTCACAAACACACCCAGCGTTCGCCCAGGCACTCCCACCGTTTCTCCGGCCACTCCTGCGTTTTTTCCGGAAACGGTAGCGTTTTCAGCCACACGCCCCTGAAACGCCGTGTTTCCGCCCAGTAACACCCATTTCCTGTCAATCACATTACGATCGCCGGAGCGAAGAAAAAGCCGTGAGTAAAAATACTTTCTTCATAGTAAAGTTACTTGGCGCAGTCGCAGTGCGAACTTTGCGCATGCGTACTAAGCGGATTTTCACTGCGATGCGATGAAAAAGAACGAGCGAACAACTCGGAATGAGGGCCAAGGTACGGGATATCACAGCACGCACAAGGTACTGGATATCACAGCATGCACAAGGTGTGGGATATCACAGCATGCACAAGGTACAGGATATCGCAGCACGCACAAGGTACTGGATATCGCAGCATGCACACGGTACGGGATATCACAGCACGCACAAGGTGTGGGATATCACAGCATGCACAAGGTATGGGATATCACAGCACGCACAAGGTATGGGATATCACAGTACGCACAAGGTATGGGATATCACAGCACGCACAAGGTACGGGATATCACAGCACACACAAGGTATGGGATATCACAGCACACACAAGGTACTGGATATCACAGCACGCACAAGGTACGGGATATCACAGCACACACAAGGTATGGGATATCACAGCACGCACAAGGTACGGGATATCACAGCACGCACAAGGTGTGGGATATCACAGCATGCACAAGGTGTGGGATATCACAGCATGCACAAGGTACGGGATATCACAGCATGCACAAGGTGTGGGATGTCACAGCATGCACAAGATACGGGATATCACAGCATGCACAAGATACGGGATATCATAGCATGCACAAGGTACGGTATATCACAGCACGCACAAGGTATGGGATATCACAGCACACACAAGGTACAGGATATCACAGCATACACAAGGTACGGGATATCACAGCACACACAAGGTATGGGATATCACAGCACACACAAGGTACGGGATATCACAGCATGCACAAGGTATATGATATCACAGCATACACATGGTATAGGATATCACAGCATGCACAAGATATAGGATATCACAGCATGCATAAGGTGTGGGATATCACAGCATGCACAAGGTACGGGATATCACAGCATGCACAAGGTATGGGATATCACAGCACACACAAGGTACAGGATATCACAGCATACACAAGGTACAGGATATCACAGCACACACAAGGTATAGGATATCACAGCATACACAAGGTATAGGATATCACAGCATGCACAAGGTATATGATATCACAGCATACACATGGTATAGGATATCACAGCATGCACAAGATATAGGATATCACAGCATGCATAAGGTGTGGGATATCACAGCATGCACAAGGTACGGGATATCACAGCATGCACAAGGTGTGGGATATCACAGCATACACAAGGTATAGGATATCACAGCATGCACAAGGTATAGGATATCACAGCATGCACAAGGTACGGGATATCACAGCATGCACAAGGTGTGGGATATCACAGCATACACAAGGTATAGGATATCACAGC
The DNA here is from genome assembly GCF_028390025.1 of Pseudophryne corroboree. Lineage (NCBI taxonomy): Eukaryota > Metazoa > Chordata > Amphibia > Anura > Myobatrachidae > Pseudophryne > Pseudophryne corroboree. The sequence goes on from NC_086453.1 coordinate 378,044,058, forward strand.
ATGCACAAGGTATAGGATATCACAGCATACACAAGGTGTGGGATATCACAGCATACACAAGGTATAGGATATCACAGCATGCACAAGGTATAGGATATCACAGCATGCACAAGGTATAGGATATCACAGCATGCACAAGGTATAGGATATCACAGCATACACAAGGTGTGGGATATCACAGCATACACAAGGTATAGGATATCACAGCATGCACAAGGTATAGGATATCACAGCATGCACAAGGTATAGGATATCACAGCATGCACAAGGTATAGGATATCACAGCATACACAAGGTGTGGGATATCACAGCATACACAAGGTATAGGATATCACAGCATGCACAAGGTATAGGATATCACAGCATGCACAAGGTATAGGATATCACAGCATGCATAAGGTATGGGATATCGCAGCACGCACAGGGTATAGGATATCACAGCATGCACAAGGTATAGGATATCACAGCATGCACAAGGTATAGGATATCACAGCATACACATGCTATAGGATATCACAGCATGCACAAGGTGTGGGATATCACAGCATACACAAGGTGTGGAATATCACAGCATACACAAGGTGTGGGCTGTCACAGCATGCACAAGGTATAGAATATCACAGCACGCACAAGGTATAGGATATCATAGCATACACATGGTATAGGATATCACAGCATGCACAAGGTGTGGAATATCACAGCATATACAAGGTATAGTATATCACAGCATGCACAAGGTATGGGATATCACAGCATGCACAAGGTGTAGGATATCACAGCATACACAAGGTGTGGAATATCACAGCATACACAAGGTATAGGATATCATAGCATACACATGGTATAGGATATCACAGCATGCACAAGGTGTGGGATATCACAGCATGCACAAGGTGTGGAATATCACAGCATACACAAGGTATAGGATATCACAGCATGCACAAGGTGTGGGCTGTCACAGCATGCACAAGGTATAGAATATCACAGCACGCACAAGGTACGGGATATCACAGCACACACAAGGTACGGGATATCACAGCACGCACAAGGTACGGGATATCACAGCACGCACAAGGTGTGGGCTGTCACAGCATGCACAAGGTATAGAATATCACAGCATACACAAGGTACGGGATATCACAGCGTGCACAAGGTATAGGATATCACAGCACGCACAAGGTGTGGGATATCACAGCATACACAAGGTGTGGGATGTCACAGCACGCACAAGGTACGGGATATCACAGCACACACAAGGTACGGGATATCACAGCGTGCACAAGGTATAGGATATCACAGCACGCACAAGGTGTGGGATATCACAGCATACACAAGGTGTGGGATGTCACAGCATGCACAAGGTACGGGATATCACAGCATGCATAAGGTAAGATAATGCCGCATGGTCTGCCCATGATAACCGAGAGACGTGACCCGGCAGATCTAATGGCCTTTATTCATCTCGCCCAGTAGGTCAGTAGTACAGAGTCTTCATAACAGCAGAATCTGCCAGAAAGTTACTTTTTATTACAACATGTAATAACATCCGCTAACGTGTTTCATAGGAAAATACTATTTTATCAATATCAGACTTGTGCACACTGTGGTAAATCCTATTGCACCATTGGGGCGGTAAGCCATATTGCACCATTGGGGCGGTAAGCCATATTGCACCATTGGGGTGTAAGCCATATTGCACCATTGGGGCTGTAAGCCATATTGAACCATTGGGGCGGTAAGCCATATTGCACCATTGGGGCGGTAAGCCATATTGCACCATTGGGGTGGTAAGCCATATTGCACCATTGGGGTGGTAAGCCATATTGCACCATTGGGGTGGTAAGCCATATTGCACCATTGGGGCAGTAAGCCATATTGCACCATTGGGGCTGTAAGCCATATTGCACCATTGGGGCGGTAAGCCATATTGCACCATTGGGGCGGTAAGCCATATTGCACCATTGGGGTGGTAAGCCATATTGCACCATTGAGGCGGTAAGCCATATTGCACCATTGGAGCGGTAAGCCATATTGCACCATTGGGGCGGTAAGCCATATTGCACCATTGGGGCTGTAAGCCATATTGTACCATTGGGGCGGTAAGCCATATTGCACCATTGGGGCTGTAAGCCATATTGCACTATTGGGGCTGTAAGCCATATTGCACCATTAGGGCGGTAAGCCATATTGCACCATTGGGGCGGTAAGCCATATTGCACCATTGGGGCGGTAAGCCATATTGCACCATTGGGGCGGTAAGCCATATTGCACCATTGGGGCTGAAAACCATATTGCACCATTGGGGCGGTAAGCCATATTGCACCATTGGGGTGGTAAATCTTACTGCACTATTACTGCACTATTGGGGTGGAAAATATTACTGTACCATTAGCGTGGTAAGTCAAATTGTTGTTTGGATTCTTAATGTGATGCAAGTAGCTTACAGCAACACACATACACAGCGCTGTACGTAACATACAGCAACACACATACACAGCGCTGTACGTAACATACAGCAACACACATACACAGCGCTGTACGTAACATACAGCAACACACATACACAGCGCTGTACGTAGCACAGAGCCACACACATACACAGCGCTGTACGTAACACAGAGCCACACACATACACAGCGCTGTACGTAACACATAGCCACACACGTACACAGCGCTGTACGTAACACACAGCCACACACATACACAGCGCTGTACGTAGCACATAGCCACACACGTACACAGCGCTGTACGTAACACATAGCCACACACATACACAGCGCTGTACGTAACACAGAGCCACACACATACACAGCGCTGTACGTAACACATAGCCACACACGTACACAGCGCTGTACGTAGCACACAGCAACACACGTACACAGCGCTGTACGTAACACACAGCCACACACGTACACAGCGCTGTACGTTGCACACAGCAACACACATACACAGCGCTGTACGTAACATACAGCCACACACGTACACAGCGCTGTACGTAACACAGAGCCACACACATACACAGCGCTGTACGTAACACACAGCCACACACGTACACAGTGCTGTACGTAACACAGAGCCACACACATACACAGCGCTGTACGTAACACATAGCCACACACGTACACAGCGCTGTACGCAGCACAGAGCCACACATATACACAGTGCTGTACGTAGCACAGAGCCACACACATACACAGCGCTGTACGTAACATACAGCCACACACGTACACAGCGCTGTACGTAACACAGAGCCACACACATACACAGCGCTGTACGTAACACACAGCCACACACGTACACAGTGCTGTACGTAACACAGAGCCACACACATACACAGCGCTGTACGTAACACACAGCCACACACGTACACAGTGCTGTACGTAACACAGAGCCACACACGTACACAGGGTTGTACGTAACACACAGCCACACACGTACACAGCGCTGTACGTAGCACACAGCAACACACGTACACAGCGCTGTACGTAACACACAGCCACACACGTACACAGTGCTGTACGTAGCACACAGCAACATACGTACACAGCGCTGTATGTAACACACAGCCACACACGTACACAGCGCTGTACGTAACACACAGCCACACACAGCGCTGTACGTAGCATACAGCCACACACGTACACAGCCACACACGTACACAGCGCTGTACATAACACACAGCCACACACGTACACAGCGCTGTACGTAACATAGAGCTATGTCTTCCCTTGCTGTAGGTTGGTTCTGCGTTTCCGCAGCTTGGACTCCGCAGCCATTTGATCTGGATAATTACACCAGCGCTAACTGCCTGTGCCCTGCCACTGCCACTGGCGGGAAGTGTCTGCCTGGATTTTATTGCCCTGAGGGCTCCACCGAACCGATTTCCTGCCCCTCTGGGTCATACTGTGGTGATGCAGGTGGGTAATAAGAAGTGATTGGAAATATATATGTATATACTGTAGTCTGTGTGCTGCTGACATGTATAGCAGCATGCATATAACTGATTGCATATATCCATTGACGTATATATTCACCTTTCTCTCTTGCTCCTCTGCAGCAGCTTTCCATGTTAGCAGGGTCTCCTCTGACACAACAGACACAAGGACCTGATCTTCTGCTGTGTGTTTTCGCTCAGCGGGCGATTAGCTATTAACTGCGTATGCACCACAATGCGCGCGCGCGTCGACAAACAACAGCAGGCATCGCCGGTCAGCAACAGGCTGGTGCGAAAATTCTAATCACACAGCCATTCGCATGCTGATTGACAGGAAGCGGAGGGCTTGGGGGTGGTGACTGACCGTTTTCTGGGAGTGTCAGGCAGGCGTTCCCAAGCGTTCCAATGGAGGGTGTGTGACGTCAGCTCCGGCCCGGATCAGCCTGTTCTCATCACGCTGTAGGAGTAAGTCCTGGGCTGCGCACACACTGCACACACTGGTCAGAACCATTCACTGGTGAGTGAGGTGCGAACGGATTTGCAGCTGTCCTCTGACTGAGGGATTTTTAGCAGCACGGCGTACACATGCGATCGCACACTTGCACGGCGTATATACACTCACCTTGAGATACATTACCTGGGACTCTGTGCACAATTACTGTATGCCTATCTCTGCCTGGCACACTGATAATTACACACGTCACACATTAGGGGAAACCTCTCATTTTATTTTTAGGCATCAGTAATTGTAAAATGTTCCTTTATACTGAGATACGTCACAGGAGCCCCATGCTGTTTCTGGGGACTAATTAAAGCTGTGTCGGTATCGCCGACATTGTAACGAGTAATCCTTTCCTGATACCGCAACCCCCAGAATCACAGCCATTTAACCTGCTGGTGGAAGTGTGACTTTGTCTTGCTCTGTTCCAGGACTTCCAGCTCCGTCTGGTGAATGTGCTGCTGGATTTTTCTGTTCCGGTGGAGCCGAGACTCCCAAACCCACCGATACAGTGCACGGGGACATCTGCCCTCCCGGGACATTCTGCCGTAAGTAGTGCAGTGGTCAGTGGTGCTCCAGTTCCCCATGTCTCCAGTGCATTGTCCATCAGTGTATCCGTTTCTTTTACTTTCAGCGAATGGGTCTCATCATCCCCAGCTCTGCCCATCCGGCACCTTCTCTGCAGATTATAGCCTAGGCAGCGTCTCTGAGTGTAAGGCGTGCCCCACAGGATACTACTGCCAAGGTCCTGGCATCACCTCCCCCACAGGGCAGTGCCCAGAAGGTATGAGACAGGCAATGTATAGAGAGTACTAGCTGGAACCTGTTGCACAAATCTCTGTCCCCACATTCTTCTGCATCCTGTGGGGGGAACTGGAGACACTGGGGTATAGCAAGGAAAGAACCTGGGCCTTTTACAATTAACCACTGTGATTTAGACTCCACCCCCTCTATACTACACCGATTGGCTGCCCCAGACTTCAGCTACTAGTCAGTGCCCCGCGGAGACGTTTTCTCATCTTCTTTCCTACTACTAAATGTTACCATTACATTATATTGCTTGGCGTTGGCATAAATGTGGTCTCCATTCGCAGGGTATTATTGCCCGGAAGGACAGATTCTGGCCCATAGCCTGCCATGTCCTCGAGGGCACCGCTGTCCAGGAGGAAGCTCAGAACCTATCCCGTGCCAGTCTGGATCCTACCAGGACGAGGAGAGACGGGCTTCGTGCCGCACCTGTGAGGCAGGTGTGTGGTCTGCGCGCTGGCAGAGGGCTGCGTTGTTCTGCGATGGGTGCAATACTGATAGCATTGGACTTAGTGGAATGTGTTTTATACACCACAAATAGATTTGATATTAGGTGCTTCTTTCTGATAATAATGGGGCCCATTTATCATTAAATATTTGCAGCTTATTCCCCGAAAACGCAAATAATTAGTATCACCCCCATGTATGAAGCAGGGATTGCAGAAGACATCTCTGATACCTGCTGCGATCCTTCCGTTCCCCGATAGGTTTATTTATATGGGGTACTGTATGTGATGCTGTCAGATTTACCAAGCTCCACAATACAAAGCATTCCTGATATTGGCCTCTACAGCTAACGCCATCTGTAGATGGCATTAATCCATTGTAGCCTGTGGGCGACAGATTGCAAATTTAGCCGGCAGAGGGTTTCCCGGAACCCACCACCTATGCATGGTCCATGGAACCACTACCACCCGGAGCACCTCACTCAGAGCCCCTGTCCCTTCGTACATCTGCCTGGTATAATCACATGCTGCAATGCGATTCTAGGCGCTAACATTGATAAATAGAGCCCATATTGTGCGATCACCATGTGCGTCCTCCTTCCTGGTGACAGTGATATGTCTCATCCTCCTTTTCTCTAGCTCCTCTGACAGCGTTATAGGCTCCCTCTGGTTACTGCCTGCTCCTACCACCTGACTGTACCATGCAGGAGGCTTATGGCAGAACCGATAGTGGGGTGCATAGGAAGGGGGCAGTGATAGGGGAGGTGTATGAGGAGGAGAGGGTCAGGTGTAGTGGTGGGAGATGCTTTGTAGGCCGCAGAGTCTGAGGGGAAGTGGATAATGCTTGGAGCAGGACAGAGTGAGCACAGGCTGGATGACCGCTATGTGGTAGTGATAGGGGAGGTGTATGAGGAGGAGAGGGTCAGGTGTAGCGGTGGGAGAAGCTTTGTAGGCAGCAGAGTCTGAGGGGAAGTGGATAATGCTTGGAGCAGGACAGAGTGAGCACAGGCTGGATGACCGCTATGGGGCAGTGATAGAGGAAATGTATGAGGAGGAGAGGGTCAGGTGCAGCGGTGGGAGATGCTTTGTAGGCCGCAGAGTCTGAGGGGAAGTGGATAATGCTTGGAGCAGGACAGTGTGAGCACAGGCTGGATGACCGCTATGGGGCAGTGATAGAGGAAATGTATGAGGAGGAGAGGGTCAGGTGCAGCGGTGGGAGATGCTTTGCAGGCAGCAGAGTCTGAGGGGAAGTGGATAATGCTTGGAGCAGGACAGTGTGAGCACAGGCTGGATGACCGCTATGGGGCAGTGATAGAGGAAATGTATGAGGAGGAGAGGGTCAGGTGCAGCGGTGGGAGATGCTTTGTAGGCAGCAGAGTCTGAGGGGAAGTGGATAATGCTTGGAGCAGGACAGTGTGAGCACAGGCTGGATGACCGCTATGGGGCAGTGATAGAGGAAATGTATGAGGAGGAGAGGGTCAGGTGCAGTGGTGGGAGATGCTTTGTAGGCAGCAGAGTCTGAGGGGAAGTGGATAATGCTTGGAGCAGGACAGTGTGAGCACAGGCTGGATGACCGCTATGGGGCAGTGATAGGGGAGATGTATGAGGAGGAGAGGGTCAGTTGCAGTGGTGGGAGATGCTTTGTAGGTTGCAGAGTCTGAGGGGAAGTGGATAATGCTTGGAGCAGGACAGTGTGAGCACAGGCTGGATGTCCGCTATGGGGCAGTAATAAGGGATGTGTATGAGGAGGAGAGGGTCAGGTGTAGTGGTGGGAGATGCTTTGTAGGCCGCAGAGTGTGAGGGGAAGTGTATAATGCTTGGAGGAGGACAGTGTGAGCACAGGCTGGATGACCGCTATGTGGTAGTGATAGGGGAGGTGTATGAGGAGGAGAGGGTCAGGTGCAGCGGTGGGAGAAGCTTTGTAGGCAGCAGAGTGTGAGGGGAAGTGGATAATGCTTGGAGCAGGACAGTGTGAGCACAGGCTGGATGACCGCTGTGGGGCAGTAATAGGGGAGATGTATGAGGAGGAGAGGGTCAGGTGCAGTGGTGGGAGATGCTTTGTAGGCTGCAGAGTGTGAGGGGAAGTGGATAATACTTGGAGCAGGACAGTGTGAGCACAGGCTGGATGACGGCTATGGGGCAGTGATAGGGGAGGTGTATGAGGAGGAGAGGATCAGGTGCAGCGGTGGGAGATGCTTTGTAGGCAGCAGAGTCTGAGGGGAAGTGGATAATGCTTGGAGCAGGACAGAGTGAGCACAGGCTGGATGTCCGCTATGGGGCTGTGATAGGGGAGGTGTATGAGGAGGAGAGGGTCAGGTGCAGCGGTGGGAGATGCTTTGTTAGGACACAGAGTCTGAGGGGAAGTGGATAATGCTTGGAGTAGGACAGTGTGAGCACAGGCTGGATGACCGCTATGGGGCAGTGATAGGGGAGGTGTATGAGGAGGAGAGGGTCAGGTGTAGCGGTGGGAGAAGCTTTGTAGGCAGCAGAGTGTGAGGGGAAGTGGATAATGCTTGGAGCAGGACAGTGTGAGCACAGGCTGGATGACCGCTATGTGGCAGTGATAGGGGAGGTGTATGAGGAGGAGAGGGTCAGGTGCAGTGGTGGGAGATGCTTTGTAGACAGCAGAGTCTGAGGGGAAGTGGATAATGCTTGGAGCAGGACAGTGTGAGCACAGGCTGGATGACCGCTGTGGGGCAGTGATAGGGGAGATGTATGAGGAGGAGAGGGTCAGGTGCAGCGGTGGGAGATGCTTTGTAGGCTGCAGAGTGTGAGGGGAAGTGGATAATGCTTGGAGCAGGACAGTGTGAGCACAGGCTGGATGACCGCTATGTGGTAGTGATAGGGGAGGTGTATGAGGAGGAGAGGGTCAGGTGCAGTGGTGGTAGAAGCTTTGTAGGCAGCAGAGTGTGAGGGGAAGTGGATAATGCTTGGAGCAGGACAGTGTGAGCACAGGCTTGATGACCGCTATGTGGTAGTGATAGGGGAGGTGTATGAGGAGGAGAGGGTCAGGTGCAGCGGTGGGAGAAGCTTTGTAGGCAGTAGAGTGTGAGGGGAAGTGGATAATGCTTGGAGCAAGACAGTGTGAGCACAGGCTGGATGACCGCTGTGGGGCAGTGATAGGGGAGATGTATGAGGAGGAGAGGGTCAGGTGCAGCGGTGGGAGATGCTTTGTAGGCCGCAGAGTCTGAGGGGAAGTGGATAATGCTTGGAGCAGGACAGTGTGAGCACAGGCTGGATGACCGCTATGGGGCAGTGATAGAGGAAATGTATGAGGAGGAGAGGGTCAGGTGCAGTGGTGGGAGATGCTTTGTAGGCCGCAGAGTCTGAGGGGAAGTGGATAATCCTTGGAGCAGGACAGTGTGAGCACAGGCTGGATGACCGCTATGGGGCAGTGATAGAGGAAATGTATGAGGAGGAGAGGGTCAGGTGCAGCGGTGGGAGATGCTTTGTAGGCAGCAGAGTCTGAGGGGAAGTGGATAATGCTTGGAGCAGGACAGTGTGAGCACAGGCTGGATGACCGCTATGGGGCAGTGATAGAGGAAATGTATGAGGAGGAGAGGGTCAGGTGCAGTGGTGGGAGATGCTTTGTAGGCAGCAGAGTCTGAGGGGAAGTGGATAATGCTTGGAGCAGGACAGTGTGAGCACAGGCTGGATGACCGCTATGGGGCAGTGATAGGGGAGATGTATGAGGAGGAGAGGGTCAGGTGCAGTGGTGGGAGATGCTTTGTAGGTTGCAGAGTCTGAGGGGAAGTGGATAATGCTTGGAGAAGGACAGTGTGAGCACAGGCTGGATGTCCGCTATGGGGCAGTAATAAGGGATGTGTATGAGGAGGAGAGGGTCAGGTGTAGTGGTGGGAGATGCTTTGTAGGCCGCAGAGTGTGAGGGGAAGTGTATAATGCTTGGAGGAGGACAGTGTGAGCACAGGCTGGATGACCGCTATGTGGTAGTGATAGGGGAGGTGTATGAGGAGGAGAGGGTCAGGTGCAGCGGTGGGAGAAGCTTTGTAGGCAGCAGAGTGTGAGGGGAAGTGGATAATGCTTGGAGCAGGACAGTGTGAGCACAGGCTGGATGACCGCTGTGGGGCAGTAATAGGGGAGATGTATGAGGAGGAGAGGGTCAGGTGCAGCGGTGGGAGATGCTTTGTAGGCTGCAGAGTGTGAGGGGAAGTGGATAATACTTGGAGCAGGACAGTGTGAGCACAGGCTGGATGACGGCTATGGGGCAGTGATAGGGGAGGTGTATGAGGAGGAGAGGATCAGGTGCAGCGGTGGGAGATGCTTTGTAGGCAGCAGAGTCTGAGGGGAAGTGGATAATGCTTGGAGCAGGACAGTTTGAGCACAGGCTGGATGTCCGGTATGGGGCAGTGATAGGGGAGGTGTATGAGGAGCAGAGGGTCAGGTGCAGTGGTGGGAGATGCTTTGTAGGACGCAGAGTCTGAGGGGAAGTGGATAATGCTTGGAGCAGGACAGTGTGAGCACAGGCTGGATGACCGCTATGGGGCAGTGATAGAGGAAATGTATGAGGAGGAGAGGGTCAGGTGCAGTGGTGGGAGATGCTTTGTAGGTTGCAGAGTCTGAGGGGAAGTGGATAATGCTTGGAGCAGGACAGTGTGAGCACAGGCTGGATGTCCGCTATGGGGCAGTAATAAGGGATGTGTATGAGGAGGAGAGGGTCAGGTGCAGTGGTGGGAGATGCTTTGTAGGCAGCAGAGTCTGAGGGGTAGTGGATAATGTTTGGAGCAGGACAGTGTGAGCACAGGCTGGATGACCGCTATGGGGCAGTGATAGGGGAGATGTATGAGGAGGAGAGGGTCAGGTGCAGTGGTGGGAGATGCTTTGTAGGCTGCAGAGTCTGAGGGGAAGTGGATAGTGCTTGTAGCAGGACAGTGTGAACACAGGCTGGATAACCGCTATGGGGCAGTGGTAGGGGAGGTGTATGAGGAGGAGAGGGTCAGGTGCGGCGGTGGGAGATGCTTTGTAGGCCGCAGAGTCTGAGGGGAAGTGGATAATGCTTGGAGCAGGACAGTGTGAGCACAGGCTGGATGACCGCTATGGGGCAGTGATAGGGGAGATGTATGAGGAGGAGAGGGTCAGGTGCAGTGGTGGGAGATGCTTTGTAGGTTGCAGAGTCTGAGGGGAAGTGGATAATGCTTGGAGCAGGACAGTGTGAGCACAGGCTGGATGTCCGCTATGGGGCAGTAATAAGGGATGTGTATGAGGAGGAGAGGGTCAGGTGTAGTGGTGGGAGATGCTTTGTAGGCCGCAGAGTGTGAGGGGAAGTGTATAATGCTTGGAGGAGGACAGTGTGAGCACAGGCTGGATGACCGCTATGTGGTAGTGATAGGGGAGGTGTATGAGGAGGAGAGGGTCAGGTGCAGCGGTGGGAGAAGCTTTGTAGGCAGCAGAGTGTGAGGGGAAGTGGATAATGCTTGGAGCAGGACAGAGTGAGCACAGGCTGGATGACCGCTGTGGGGCAGTAATAGGGGAGATGTATGAGGAGGAGAGGGTCAGGTGCAGCGGTGGGAGATGCTTTTAGGCTGCAGAGTGTGAGGGGAAGTGGATAATACTTGGAGCAGGACAGTGTGAGCACAGGCTGGATGACGGCTATGGGGCAGTGATAGGGGAGGTGTATGAGGAGGAGAGGATCAGGTGCAGCGGTGGGAGATGCTTTGTAGGCAGCAGAGTCTGAGGGGAAGTGGATAATGCTTGGAGCAGGACAGAGTGAGCACAGGCTGGATGTCCGCTATGGGGCTGTGATAGGGGAGGTGTATGAGGAGGAGAGGGTCAGGTGCAGCGGTGGGAGATGCTTTGTTAGGACACAGAGTCTGAGGGGAAGTGGATAATGCTTGGAGTAGGACAGTGTGAGCACAGGCTGGATGACCGCTATGGGGCAGTGATAGGGGAGGTGTATGAGGAGGAGAGGGTCAGGTGTAGCGGTGGGAGAAGCTTTGTAGGCAGCAGAGTGTGAGGGGAAGTGGATAATGCTTGGAGCAGGACAGTGTGAGCACAGGCTGGATGACCGCTATGTGGCAGTGATAGGGGAGGTGTATGAGGAGGAGAGGGTCAGGTGCAGTGGTGGGAGATGCTTTGTAGACAGCAGAGTCTGAGGGGAAGTGGATAATGCTTGGAGCAGGACAGTGTGAGCACAGGCTGGATGACCGCTGTGGGGCAGTGATAGGGGAGATGTATGAGGAGGAGAGGGTCAGGTGCAGCGGTGGGAGATGCTTTGTAGGCTGCAGAGTGTGAGGGGAAGTGGATAATGCTTGGAGCAGGACAGTGTGAGCACAGGCTGGATGACCGCTATGTGGTAGTGATAGGGGAGGTGTATGAGGAGGAGAGGGTCAGGTGCAGTGGTGGGAGAAGCTTTGTAGGCAGCAGAGTGTGAGGGGAAGTGGATAATGCTTGGAGCAGGACAGTGTGAGCAAAGGCTGGATGACCGCTATGTGGTAGTGATAGGGGAGGTGTATGAGGAGGAGAGGGTCAGGTGCAGCGGTGGGAGAAGCTTTGTAGGCAGCAGAGTGTGAGGGGAAGTGGATAATGCTTGGAGCAAGACAGTGTGAGCACAGGCTGGATGACCGCTGTGGGGCAGTGATAGGGGAGATGTATGAGGAGGAGAGGGTCAGGTGCAGCGGTGGGAGATGCTTTGTAGGCCGCAGAGTCTGAGGGGAAGTGGATAATGCTTGGAGCAGGACAGTGTGAGCACAGGCTGGATGACCGCTATGGGGCAGTGATAGAGGAAATGTATGAGGAGGAGAGGGTCAGGTGCAGTGGTGGGAGATGCTTTGTAGGCCGCAGAGTCTGAGGGGAAGTGGATAATGCTTGGAGCAGGACAGTGTGAGCACAGGCTGGATGACCGCTATGGGGCAGTGATAGAGGAAATGTATGAGGAGGAGAGGGTCAGGTGCAGCGGTGGGAGATGCTTTGTAGGCAGCAGAGTCTGAGGGGAAGTGGATAATGCTTGGAGCAGGACAGTGTGAGCACAGGCTGGATGACCGCTATGGGGCAGTGATAGAGGAAATGTATGAGGAGGAGAGGGTCAGGTGCAGTGGTGGGAGATGCATTGTAGGCAGCAGAGTCTGAGGGGAAGTGGATAATGCTTGGAGCAGGACAGTGTGAGCACAGGCTGGATGACCGCTATGGGGCAGTGATAGGGGAGATGTATGAGGAGGAGAGGGTCAGGTGCAGTGGTGGGAGATGCTTTGTAGGTTGCAGAGTCTGAGGGGAAGTGGATAATGCTTGGAGCAGGACAGTGTGAGCACAGGCTGGATGTCAGCTATGGGGCAGTAATAAGGGATGTGTATGAGGAGGAGAGGGTCAGGTGTAGTGGTGGGAGATGCTTTGTAGGCCGCAGAGTGTGAGGGGAAGTGTATAATGCTTGGAGGAGGACAGTGTGAGCACAGGCTGGATGACCGCTATGTGGTAGTGATAGGGGAGGTGTATGAGGAGGAGAGGGTCAGGTGCAGCGGTGGGAGAAGCTTTGTAGGCAGCAGAGTGTGAGGGGAAGTGGATAATGCTTGGAGCAGGACAGTGTGAGCACAGGCTGGATGACCGCTGTGGGGCAGTAATAGGGGAGATGTATGAGGAGGAGAGGGTCAGGTGCAGCGGTGGGAGATGCTTTGTAGGCTGCAGAGTGTGAGGGGAAGTGGATAATACTTGGAGCAGGACAGTGTGAGCACAGGCTGGATGACGGCTATGGGGCAGTGATAGGGGAGGTGTATGAGGAGGAGAGGATCAGGTGCAGCGGTGGGAGATGCTTTGTAGGCAGCAGAGTCTGAGGGGAAGTGGATAATGCTTGGAGTAGGACAGTTTGAGCACAGGCTGGATGTCCGGTATGGGGCAGTGATAGGGGAGGTGTATGAGGAGGAGAGGGTCAGGTGCAGTGGTGGGAGATGCTTTGTAGGACGCAGAGTCTGAGGGGAAGTGGATAATGCTTGGAGCAGGACAGTGTGAGCACAGGCTGGATGACCGCTATGGGGCAGTGATAGAGGAAATGTATGAGGAGGAGAGGGTCAGGTGCAGTGGTGGGAGATGCTTTGTAGGTTGCAGAGTCTGAGGGGAAGTGGATAATGCTTGGAGCAGGACAGTGTGAGCACAGGCTGGATGTCCGCTATGGGGCAGTAATAAGGGATGTGTATGAGGAGGAGAGGGTCAGGTGCAGTGGTGGGAGATGCTTTGTAGGCAGCAGAGTCTGAGGGGTAGTGGATAATGTTTGGAGCAGGACAGTGTGAGCACAGGCTGGATGTCCGCTATGGGGCAGTGATAGGGGAGATGTATGAGGAGGAGAGGGTCAGGTGCAGCGGTGGGAGATGCTTTGTAGGCCGCAGAGTCTGAGGGGAAGTGGATAATGCTTGGAGCAGGACAGTGTGAGCACAGGCTGGATGACCGCTATGGGGCAGTGATAGGGGAGATGTATGAGGAGGAGAGGGTCAGGTGCAGTGGTGGGAGATGCTTTGTAGGCTGCAGAGTCTGAGGGGAAGTGGATAGTGCTTGTAGCAGGACAGTGTGAACACAGGCTGGATAACCGCTATGGGGCAGTGGTAGGGGAGGTGTATGAGGAGGAGAGGGTCAGGTGCGGCGGTGGGAGATGCTTTGTAGGCCGCAGAGTCTGAGGGGAAGTGGATAATGCTTGGAGCAGGACAGTGTGAGCACAGGCTGGATGCCCGCTATGGGGCAGTGATAGTGGAGATGTATGAGGAGGAGAGGGTCAGGTGCAGTGGTGGGAGATGCTTTGTAGGCTGCAGAGTCTGAGGGGAAGTGGATAGTGCTTGGAGCAGGACAGTGTGAACACAGGCTGGATAACTGCTATGGGGCAGTGATAGGGGAGGTGTATGAGGAGGAGAGGGTCAGGTGCAGCGGTGGGAGATGCTTTGTAGGCAGCAGAGTCTGAGGAAAATGCTTGGAGCAGTACAGTGTGAGCAGTGCACAGACTGGATTACCGCTATGGGGCAGTGATAGGGGCGGTGTATGAGGAGGAGAGGGTCAGGTGCAGCGGTGGGAGATGCTTTGTAGGCAGCAGAGTGTGAGGGGAAGTGGATAATGCTTGGAGCAGGACAGTGTGAGCACAGGCTGGATGACCGCTATGGGGCAGTGATAGGGGAGATGTATGAGGAGGAGAGGGTCAGGTGCAGCGGTGGGAGATGCTTTGTAGGCCGCAGAGCCTGAGGGGAAGTGGATAATGCTTGGAGCAGGACAGTGTGAGCACAGGCTGGATGACCGCTATGGGGCAGTGATAGAGGAAATGTATGAGGAGGAGAGGGTCAGGTGCAGTGGTGGGAGATGCTTTGTAGGCAGCAGAGTCTGAGGGGAAGTGGATAATGCTTGGAGCAGGACAGTGTGAGCACAGGCTGGATGACCGCTATGGGGCAGTGATAGAGGAAATGTATGAGGAGGAGAGGGTCAGGTGCAGTGGTGGGAGATGCTTTGTAGGTTGCAGAGTCTGAGGGGAAGTGGATAATGCTTGGAGCAGGACAGTGTGAGCACAGGCTGGATGTCCGCTATGGGGCAGTAATAAGGGATGTGTATGAGGAGGAGTGGGTCAGGTGTAGTGGTGGGAGATGCTTTGTAGGCCGCAGAGTGTGAGGGGAAGTGGATAATGCTTGGAGCAGGACAGTGTGAGCACAGGCTGGATGACCGCTATGTGGTAGTGATAGGGGAGGTGTATGAGGAGGAGACGGTCAGGTGCAGCGGTGGGAGAAGCTTTGTAGGCAGCAGAGTGTGAGGGGAAGTGGATAATGCTTGGAGCAGGACAGTGTGAGCACAGGCTGGATGACCGCTGTGGGGCAGTAATAGGGGAGATGTATGAGGAGGAGAGGGTCAGGTGCAGCGGTGGGAGATGCTTTGTAGGACGCAGAGTCTGAGGGGAAGTGGATAATGCTTGGAGCAGGACAGTGTGAGCACAGGCTGGATGACCGCTATGGGGCAGTGATAGAGGAAATGTATGAGGAGGAGAGGGTCAGGTGCAGTGGTGGGAGATGCTTTGTAGGCAGCAGAGTCTGAGGGGAAGTGGATAATGCTTGGAGCAGGACAGTGTGAGCACAGGCTGGATGACCGCTATGGGGCAGTGATAGAGGAAATGTATGAGGAGGAGAGGGTCAGGTGCAGTGGTGGGAGATGCTTTGTAGGTTGCAGAGTCTGAGGGGAAGTGGATAATGCTTGGAGCAGGACAGTGTGAGCACAGGCTGGATGTCCGCTATGGGGCAGTAATAAGGGATGTGTATGAGGAGGAGTGGGTCAGGTGTAGTGGTGGGAGATGCTTTGTAGGCCGCAGAGTGTGAGGGGAAGTGGATAATGCTTGGAGCAGGACAGTGTGAGCACAGGCTGGATGACCGCTATGTGGTAGTGATAGGGGAGGTGTATGAGGAGGAGACGGTCAGGTGCAGCGGTGGGAGAAGCTTTGTAGGCAGCAGAGTGTGAGGGGAAGTGGATAATGCTTGGAGCAGGACAGTGTGAGCACAGGCTGGATGACCGCTGTGGGGCAGTAATAGGGGAGATGTATGAGGAGGAGAGGGTCAGGTGCAGCGGTGGGAGATGCTTTGTAGGACGCAGAGTCTGAGGGGAAGTGGATAATGCTTGGAGCAGGACAGTGTGAGCACAGGCTGGATGACCGCTATGGGGCAGTGATAGAGGAAATGTATGAGGAGGAGAGGGTCAGGTGCAGTGGTGGGAGATGCTTTGTAGGCAGCAGAGTCTGAGGGGAAGTGGATAATGCTTGGAGCAGGACAGTGTGAGCACAGGCTGGATGACCGCTATGGGGCAGTGATAGGGGAGATGTATGAGGAGGAGAGGGTCAGGTGCAGCGGTGGGAGATGCTTTGTAGGCCGCAGAGTCTGAGGGGAAGTGGATAATGCTTGGAGCAGGACAGTGTGAGCACAGGCTGGATGACCGCTATGTGGTAGTGATAGGGGAGGTGTATGAGGAGGAGAGGGTCAGGTGCAGCGGTGGGAGATGCTTTGTAGGCTGCAGAGTCTGAGGGGAAGTGGATAATGCTTGGAGCAGGACAGTGTGAGCACAGGCTGGATGACCGCTATGGGGCAGTGATAGAGGAAATGTATGAGGAGGAGAGGGTCAGGTGCAGCGGTGGGAGATGCTTTGTAGGCAGCAGAGTCTGAGGGGAAGTGGATAATGCTTGGAGCAGGACAGTGTGAGCACAGGCTGGATGACCGCTATGGGGCAGTGATAGAGGAAATGTATGAGGAGGAGAGGGTCAGGTGCAGCGGTGGGAGATGCTTTGTAGGCAGCAGAGTCTGAGGGGAAGTGGATAATGCTTGGAGCAGGACAGTGTGAGCACAGGCTGGATGACCGCTATGGGGCAGTGATAGAGGAAATGTATGAGGAGGAGAGGGTCAGGTGCAGCGGTGGGAGATGCTTTGTAGGCAGCAGAGTCTGAGGGGAAGTGGATAATGCTTGGAGCAGGACAGTGTGAGCACAGGCTGGATGACCGCTATGGGGCAGTGATAGGGGAGATGTATGAGGAGGAGAGGGTCAGGTGCAGTGGTGGGAGATGCTTTGTAGGTTGCAGAGTCTGAGGGGAAGTTGATAATGCTTGGAGCAGGACAGTGTGAGCACAGGCTGGATGTCCGCTATGGGGCAGTAATAAGGGATGTGTATGAGGAGTAGAGGGTCAGGTGTAGTGGTGGGAGATGCTTTGTAGGCCGCAGAGTGTGAGGGGAAGTGTATAATGCTTGGAGGAGGACAGTGTGAGCACAGGCTGGATGACCACTATGTGGTAGTGATAGGGGAGGTGTATGAGGAGGAGAGGGTCAGGTGCAGCGGTGGGAGATGCTTTGTAGGCTGCAGAGTGTGAGGGGAAGTGGATAATACTTGGAGCAGGACAGTGTGAGCACAGGCTGGATGACGGCTATGGGGCAGTGATAGGGGAGGTGTATGAGGAGGAGAGGATCAGGTGCAGCGGTGGGAGATGCTTTGTAGGCAGCAGAGTCTGAGGGGAAGTGGATAATGCTTGGAGCAGGACAGAGTGAGCACAGGCTGGATATCCGCTATGGGGCTGTGATAGGGGAGGTGTATGAGGAGGAGAGGGTCAGGTGCAGCGGTGGGAGATGCTTTGTTAGGACACAGAGTCTGAGGGGAAGTGGATAATGCTTGGAGTAGGACAGTGTGAGCACAGGCTGGATGACCGCTATGGGGCAGTGATAGGGGAGGTGTATGAGGAGGAGAGGGTCAGGTGTAGCGGTGGGAGAAGCTTTGTAGGCAGCAGAGTGTGAGGGGAAGTGGATAATGCTTGGAGCAGGACAGTGTGAGCACAGGCTGGATGACCGCTATGTGGCAGTGATAGGGGAGGTGTATGAGGAGGAGAGGGTCAGGTGCAGTGGTGGGAGATGCTTTGTAGACAGCAGAGTCTGAGGGGAAGTGGATAATGCTTGGAGCAGGACAGTGTGAGCACAGGCTGGATGACCGCTGTGGGGCAGTGATAGGGGAGATGTATGAGGAGGAGAGGGTCAGGTGCAGCGGTGGGAGATGCTTTGTAGGCTGCAGAGTGTGAGGGGAAGTGGATAATGCTTGGAGCAGGACAGTGTGAGCACAGGCTGGATGACCGCTATGTGGTAGTGATAGGGGAGGTGTATGAGGAGGAGAGGGTCAGGTGCAGCGGTGGGAGAAGCTTTGTAGGCAGCAGAGTGTGAGGGGAAGTGGATAATGCTTGGAGCAGGACAGTGTGAGCACAGGCTGGATGACCGCTATGTGGTAGTGATAGGGGAGGTGTATGAGGAGGTGAGGGTCAGGTGCAGCGGTGGGATAAGCTTTGTAGGCAGCAGAGTGTGAGGGGAAGTGGATAATGCTTGGAGCAAGACAGTGTGAGCACAGGCTGGATGACCGCTGTGGGGCAGTGATAGGGGAGATGTATGAGGAGGAGAGGGTCAGGTGCAGCGGTGGGAGATGCTTTGTAGGCCGCAGAGTCTGAGGGGAAGTGGATAATGCTTGGAGCAGGACAGTGTGAGCACAGGCTGGATGACCGCTATGGGGCAGTGATAGAGGAAATGTATGAGGAGGAGAGGGTCAGGTGCAGTGGTGGGAGATGCTTTGTAGGCAGCAGAGTCTGAGGGGAAGTGGATAATGCTTGGAGCAGGACAGTGTGAGCACAGGCTGGATGACCGCTATGGGGCAGTGATAGGGGAGATGTATGAGGAGGAGAGGGTCAGGTGCAGTGGTGGGAGATGCTTTGTAGGTTGCAGAGTCTGAGGGGAAGTGGATAATGCTTGGAGCAGGACAGTGTGAGCACAGGCTGGATGTCCGCTATGGGGCAGTAATAAGGGATGTGTATGAGGAGGAGAGGGTCAGGTGTAGTGGTGGGAGATGCTTTGTAGGCCGCAGAGTGTGAGGGGAAGTGTATAATGCTTGGAGGAGGACAGTGTGAGCACAGGCTGGATGACCGCTATGTGGTAGTGATAGGGGAGGTGTATGAGGAGGAGAGGGTCAGGTGCAGCGGTGGGAGAAGCTTTGTAGGCAGCAGAGTGTGAGGGGAAGTGGATAATGCTTGGAGCAGGACAGTGTGAGCACAGGCTGGATGACCGCTGTGGGGCAGTAATAGGGGAGATGTATGAGGAGGAGAGGGTCAGGTGCAGCGGTGGGAGATGCTTTGTAGGCTGCAGAGTGTGAGGGGAAGTGGATAATACTTGGAGCAGGACAGTGTGAGCACAGGCTGGATGACGGCTATGGGGCAGTGATAGGGGAGGTGTATGAGGAGGAGAGAATCAGGTGCAGCGGTGGGAGATGCTTTGTAGGCAGCAGAGTCTGAGGGGAAGTGGATAATGCTTGGAGCAGGACAGTTTGAGCACAGGCTGGATGTCCGGTATGGGGCAGTGATAGGGGAGGTGTATAAGGAGGAGAGGGTCAGGTGCAGTGGTGGGAGATGCTTTGTAGGACGCAGAGTCTGAGGGGAAGTGGATAATGCTTGGAGCAGGACAGTGTGAGCACAGGCTGGATGACCGCTATGGGGCAGTGATAGAGGAAATGTATGAGGAGGAGAGGGTCAGGTGCAGTGGTGGGAGATGCTTTGTAGGTTGCAGAGTCTGAGGGGAAGTGGATAATGCTTGGAGCAGGACAGTGTGAGCACAGGCTGGATGTCCGCTATGGGGCAGTAATAAGGGATGTGTATGAGGAGGAGAGGGTCAGGTGCAGTGGTGGGAGATGCTTTGTAGGCAGCAGAGTCTGAGGGGTAGTGGATAATGTTTGGAGCAGGACAGTGTGAACACAGGCTGGATGTCCGCTATGGGGCAGTGATAGGGGAGATGTATGAGGAGGAGAGGGTCAGGTGCAGCGGTGGGAGATGCTTTGTAGGCCGCAGAGTCTGAGGGGAAGTGGATAATGCTTGGAGCAGGACAGTGTGAGCACAGGCTGGATGACCGCTATGTGGTAGTGATAGGGGAGGTGTATGAGGAGGAGAGGGTCAGGTGCAGCGGTGGGAGAAGCTTTGTAGGCAGCAGAGTGTGAGGGGAAGTGGATAATGCTTGGAGCAGGACAGTGTGAGCACAGGCTGGATGACCGCTATGTGGTAGTGATAGGGGAGGTGTATGAGGAGGAGAGGGTCAGGTGCAGCGGTGGGAGAAGCTTTGTAGGCAGCAGAGTGTGAGGGGAAGTGGATAATGCTTGGAGCAAGACAGTGTGAGCACAGGCTGGATGACCGCTGTGGGGCAGTGATAGGGGAGATGTATGAGGAGGAGAGGGTCAGGTGCAGCGGTGGGAGATGCTTTGTAGGCCGCAGAGTCTGAGGGGAAGTGGATAATGCTTGGAGCAGGACAGTGTGAGCACAGGCTGGATGACCGCTGTGGGGCAGTAATAGGGGAGATGTATGAGGAGGAGAGGGTCAGGTGCAGCGGTGGGAGATGCTTTGTAGGCTGCAGAGTGTGAGGGGAAGTGGATAATACTTGGAGCAGGACAGTGTGAGCACAGGCTGGATGACGGCTATGGGGCAGTGATAGGGGAGGTGTATGAGGAGGAGAGGATCAGGTGCAGCGGTGGGAGATGCTTTGTAGGCAGCAGAGTCTGAGGGGAAGTGGATAATGCTTGGAGCAGGACAGTTTGAGCACAGGCTGGATGTCCGGTATGGGGCAGTGATAGGGGAGGTGTATAAGGAGGAGAGGGTCAGGTGCAGTGGTGGGAGATGCTTTGTAGGACGCAGAGTCTGAGGGGAAGTGGATAATGCTTGGAGCAGGACAGTGTGAGCACAGGCTGGATGACCGCTATGGGGCAGTGATAGAGGAAATGTATGAGGAGGAGAGGGTCAGGTGCAGTGGTGGGAGATGCTTTGTAGGTTGCAGAGTCTGAGGGGAAGTGGATAATGCTTGGAGCAGGACAGTGTGAGCACAGGCTGGATGTCCGCTATGGGGCAGTAATAAGGGATGTGTATGAGGAGGAGAGGGTCAGGTGCAGTGGTGGGAGATGCTTTGTAGGCAGCAGAGTCTGAGGGGTAGTGGATAATGTTTGGAGCAGGACAGTGTGAGCACAGGCTGGATGTCCGCTATGGGGCAGTGATAGGGGAGATGTATGAGGAGGAGAGGGTCAGGTGCAGCGGTGGGAGATGCTTTGTAGGCCGCAGAGTCTGAGGGGAAGTGGATAATGCTTGGAGCAGGACAGTGTGAGCACAGGCTGGATGACCGCTATGGGGCAGTGATAGGGGAGATGTATGAGGAGGAGAGGGTCAGGTGCAGTGGTGGGAGATGCTTTGTAGGCTGCAGAGTCTGAGGGGAAGTGGATAGTGCTTGTAGCAGGACAGTGTGAACACAGGCTGGATAACCGCTATGGGGCAGTGGTAGGGGAGGTGTATGAGGAGGAGAGGGTCAGGTGCGGCGGTGGGAGATGCTTTGTAGGCCGCAGAGTCTGAGGGGAAGTGGATAATGCTTGGAGCAGGACAGTGTGAGCACAGGCTGGATGCCCGCTATGGGGCAGTGATAGTGGAGATGTATGAGGAGGAGAGGGTCAGGTGCAGTGGTGGGAGATGCTTTGTAGGCAGCAGAGTCTGAGGGGAAGTGGATAATGCTTGGAGCAGGACAGTGTGAGCACAGGCTGGATGACCGCTATGGGGCAGTGATAGAGGAAATGTATGAGGAGGAGAGGGTCAGGTGCAGTGGTGGGAGATGCTTTGTAGGTTGCAGAGTCTGAGGGGAAGTGGATAATGCTTGGAGCAGGACAGTGTGAGCACAGGCTGGATGTCCGCTATGGGGCAGTAATAAGGGATGTGTATGAGGAGGAGTGGGTCAGGTGTAGTGGTGGGAGATGCTTTGTAGGCCGCAGAGTGTGAGGGGAAGTGGATAATGCTTGGAGCAGGACAGTGTGAGCACAGGCTGGATGACCGCTATGTGGTAGTGATAGGGGAGGTGTATGAGGAGGAGAGGATCAGGTGCAGCGGTGGGAGATGCTTTGTAGGTTGCAGAGTCTGAGGGGAAGTGGATAATGCTTGGAGCAGGACAGTGTGAGCACAGGCTGGATGTCCGCTATGGGGCAGTAATAAGGGATGTGTATGAGGAGGAGTGGGTCAGGTGTAGTGGTGGGAGATGCTTTGTAGGCCGCAGAGTGTGAGGGGAAGTGGATAATACTTGGAGCAGGACAGTGTGAGCACAGGCTGGATGACGGCTATGGGGCAGTGATAGGGGAGGTGTATGAGGAGGAGAGGATCAGGTGCAGCGGTGGGAGATGCTTTGTAGGCAGCAGAGTCTGAGGGGAAGTGGATAATGCTTGGAGCAGGACAGAGTGAGCACAGGCTGGATATCCGCTATGGGGCTGTGATAGGGGAGGTGTATGAGGAGGAGAGGGTCAGGTGCAGCGGTGGGAGATGCTTTGTTAGGACACAGAGTCTGAGGGGAAGTGGATAATGCTTGGAGTAGGACAGTGTGAGCACAGGCTGGATGACCGCTATGGGGCAGTGATAGGGGAGGTGTATGAGGAGGAGAGGGTCAGGTGTAGCGGTGGGAGAAGCTTTGTAGGCAGCAGAGTGTGAGGGGAAGTGGATAATGCTTGGAGCAGGACAGTGTGAGCACAGGCTGGATGACCGCTATGTGGCAGTGATAGGGGAGGTGTATGAGGAGGAGAGGGTCAGGTGCAGTGGTGGGAGATGCTTTGTAGACAGCAGAGTCTGAGGGGAAGTGGATAATGCTTGGAGCAGGACAGTGTGAGCACAGGCTGGATGACCGCTGTGGGGCAGTGATAGGGGAGATGTATGAGGAGGAGAGGGTCAGGTGCAGCGGTGGGAGATGCTTTGTAGGCTGCAGAGTGTGAGGGGAAGTGGATAATGCTTGGAGCAGGACAGTGTGAGCACAGGCTGGATGACCGCTATGTGGTAGTGATAGGGGAGGTGTATGAGGAGGAGAGGGTCAGGTGCAGCGGTGGGAGAAGCTTTGTAGGCAGCAGAGTGTGAGGGGAAGTGGATAATGCTTGGAGCAGGACAGTGTGAGCACAGGCTGGATGACCGCTATGTGGTAGTGATAGGGGAGGTGTATGAGGAGGTGAGGGTCAGGTGCAGCGGTGGGATAAGCTTTGTAGGCAGCAGAGTGTGAGGGGAAGTGGATAATGCTTGGAGCAAGACAGTGTGAGCACAGGCTGGATGACCGCTGTGGGGCAGTGATAGGGGAGATGTATGAGGAGGAGAGGGTCAGGTGCAGCGGTGGGAGATGCTTTGTAGGCCGCAGAGTCTGAGGGGAAGTGGATAATGCTTGGAGCAGGACAGTGTGAGCACAGGCTGGATGACCGCTATGGGGCAGTGATAGAGGAAATGTATGAGGAGGAGAGGGTCAGGTGCAGTGGTGGGAGATGCTTTGTAGGCCGCAGAGTCTGAGGGGAAGTGGATAATGCTTGGAGCAGGACAGTGTGAGCACAGGCTGGATGACCGCTATGGGGCAGTGATAGAGGAAATGTATGAGGAGGAGAGGGTCAGGTGCAGCGGTGGGAGATGCTTTGTAGGCAGCAGAGTCTGAGGGGAAGTGGATAATGCTTGGAGCAGGACAGTGTGAGCACAGGCTGGATGACCGCTATGGGGCAGTGATAGAGGAAATGTATGAGGAGGAGAGGGTCAGGTGCAGTGGTGGGAGATGCTTTGTAGGCAGCAGAGTCTGAGGGGAAGTGGATAATGCTTGGAGCAGGACAGTGTGAGCACAGGCTGGATGACCGCTATGGGGCAGTGATAGGGGAGATGTATGAGGAGGAGAGGGTCAGGTGCAGTGGTGGGAGATGCTTTGTAGGTTGCAGAGTCTGAGGGGAAGTGGATAATGCTTGGAGCAGGACAGTGTGAGCACAGGCTGGATGTCCGCTATGGGGCAGTAATAAGGGATGTGTATGAGGAGGAGAGGGTCAGGTGTAGTGGTGGGAGATGCTTTGTAGGCCGCAGAGTGTGAGGGGAAGTGTATAATGCTTGGAGGAGGACAGTGTGAGCACAGGCTGGATGACCGCTATGTGGTAGTGATAGGGGAGGTGTATGAGGAGGAGAGGGTCAGGTGCAGCGGTGGGAGAAGCTTTGTAGGCAGCAGAGTGTGAGGGGAAGTGGATAATGCTTGGAGCAGGACAGTGTGAGCACAGGCTGGATGACCGCTGTGGGGCAGTAATAGGGGAGATGTATGAGGAGGAGAGGGTCAGGTGCAGCGGTGGGAGATGCTTTGTAGGCTGCAGAGTGTGAGGGGAAGTGGATAATACTTGGAGCAGGACAGTGTGAGCACAGGCTGGATGACGGCTATGGGGCAGTGATAGGGGAGGTGTATGAGGAGGAGAGAATCAGGTGCAGCGGTGGGAGATGCTTTGTAGGCAGCAGAGTCTGAGGGGAAGTGGATAATGCTTGGAGCAGGACAGTTTGAGCACAGGCTGGATGTCCGGTATGGGGCAGTGATAGGGGAGGTGTATAAGGAGGAGAGGGTCAGGTGCAGTGGTGGGAGATGCTTTGTAGGACGCAGAGTCTGAGGGGAAGTGGATAATGCTTGGAGCAGGACAGTGTGAGCACAGGCTGGATGACCGCTATGGGGCAGTGATAGAGGAAATGTATGAGGAGGAGAGGGTCAGGTGCAGTGGTGGGAGATGCTTTGTAGGTTGCAGAGTCTGAGGGGAAGTGGATAATGCTTGGAGCAGGACAGTGTGAGCACAGGCTGGATGTCCGCTATGGGGCAGTAATAAGGGATGTGTATGAGGAGGAGAGGGTCAGGTGCAGTGGTGGGAGATGCTTTGTAGGCAGCAGAGTCTGAGGGGTAGTGGATAATGTTTGGAGCAGGACAGTGTGAACACAGGCTGGATGTCCGCTATGGGGCAGTGATAGGGGAGATGTATGAGGAGGAGAGGGTCAGGTGCAGCGGTGGGAGATGCTTTGTAGGCCGCAGAGTCTGAGGGGAAGTGGATAATGCTTGGAGCAGGACAGTGTGAGCACAGGCTGGATGACCGCTATGTGGTAGTGATAGGGGAGGTGTATGAGGAGGAGAGGGTCAGGTGCAGCGGTGGGAGAAGCTTTGTAGGCAGCAGAGTGTGAGGGGAAGTGGATAATGCTTGGAGCAGGACAGTGTGAGCACAGGCTGGATGACCGCTATGTGGTAGTGATAGGGGAGGTGTATGAGGAGGAGAGGGTCAGGTGCAGCGGTGGGAGAAGCTTTGTAGGCAGCAGAGTGTGAGGGGAAGTGGATAATGCTTGGAGCAAGACAGTGTGAGCACAGGCTGGATGACCGCTGTGGGGCAGTGATAGGGGAGATGTATGAGGAGGAGAGGGTCAGGTGCAGCGGTGGGAGATGCTTTGTAGGCCGCAGAGTCTGAGGGGAAGTGGATAATGCTTGGAGCAGGACAGTGTGAGCACAGGCTGGATGACCGCTGTGGGGCAGTAATAGGGGAGATGTATGAGGAGGAGAGGGTCAGGTGCAGCGGTGGGAGATGCTTTGTAGGCTGCAGAGTGTGAGGGGAAGTGGATAATACTTGGAGCAGGACAGTGTGAGCACAGGCTGGATGACGGCTATGGGGCAGTGATAGGGGAGGTGTATGAGGAGGAGAGGATCAGGTGCAGCGGTGGGAGATGCTTTGTAGGCAGCAGAGTCTGAGGGGAAGTGGATAATGCTTGGAGCAGGACAGTTTGAGCACAGGCTGGATGTCCGGTATGGGGCAGTGATAGGGGAGGTGTATAAGGAGGAGAGGGTCAGGTGCAGTGGTGGGAGATGCTTTGTAGGACGCAGAGTCTGAGGGGAAGTGGATAATGCTTGGAGCAGGACAGTGTGAGCACAGGCTGGATGACCGCTATGGGGCAGTGATAGAGGAAATGTATGAAGAGGAGAGGGTCAGGTGCAGTGGTGGGAGATGCTTTGTAGGTTGCAGAGTCTGAGGGGAAGTGGATAATGCTTGGAGCAGGACAGTGTGAGCACAGGCTGGATGTCCGCTATGGGGCAGTAATAAGGGATGTGTATGAGGAGGAGAGGGTCAGGTGCAGTGGTGGGAGATGCTTTGTAGGCAGCAGAGTCTGAGGGGTAGTGGATAATGTTTGGAGCAGGACAGTGTGAGCACAGGCTGGATGTCCGCTATGGGGCAGTGATAGGGGAGATGTATGAGGAGGAGAGGGTCAGGTGCAGCGGTGGGAGATGCTTTGTAGGCCGCAGAGTCTGAGGGGAAGTGGATAATGCTTGGAGCAGGACAGTGTGAGCACAGGCTGGATGACCGCTATGGGGCAGTGATAGGGGAGATGTATGAGGAGGAGAGGGTCAGGTGCAGTGGTGGGAGATGCTTTGTAGGCTGCAGAGTCTGAGGGGAAGTGGATAGTGCTTGTAGCAGGACAGTGTGAACACAGGCTGGATAACCGCTATGGGGCAGTGGTAGGGGAGGTGTATGAGGAGGAGAGGGTCAGGTGCGGCGGTGGGAGATGCTTTGTAGGCCGCAGAGTCTGAGGGGAAGTGGATAATGCTTGGAGCAGGACAGTGTGAGCACAGGCTGGATGCCCGCTATGGGGCAGTGATAGTGGAGATGTATGAGGAGGAGAGGGTCAGGTGCAGTGGTGGGAGATGCTTTGTAGGCAGCAGAGTCTGAGGGGAAGTGGATAATGCTTGGAGCAGGACAGTGTGAGCACAGGCTGGATGACCGCTATGGGGCAGTGATAGAGGAAATGTATGAGGAGGAGAGGGTCAGGTGCAGTGGTGGGAGATGCTTTGTAGGTTGCAGAGTCTGAGGGGAAGTGGATAATGCTTGGAGCAGGACAGTGTGAGCACAGGCTGGATGTCCGCTATGGGGCAGTAATAAGGGATGTGTATGAGGAGGAGTGGGTCAGGTGTAGTGGTGGGAGATGCTTTGTAGGCCGCAGAGTGTGAGGGGAAGTGGATAATGCTTGGAGCAGGACAGTGTGAGCACAGGCTGGATGACCGCTATGTGGTAGTGATAGGGGAGGTGTATGAGGAGGAGAGGGTCAGGTGCAGCGGTGGGAGAAGCTTTGTAGGCAGCAGAGTGTGAGGGGAAGTGGATAATGCTTGGAGCAGGACAGTGTGAGCACAGGCTGGATGACCGCTGTGGGGCAGTAATAGGGGAGATGTATGAGGTGGAGAGGGTCAGGTGCAGCGGTGGGAGATGCTTTGTAGGACGCAGAGTCTGAGGGGAAGTGGATAATGCTTGGAGCAGGACAGTGTGAGCACAGGCTGGATGACCGCTATGGGGCAGTGATAGAGGAAATGTATGAGGAGGAGAGGGTCAGGTGCAGTGGTGGGAGATGCTTTGTAGGCAGCAGAGTCTGAGGGGAAGTGGATAATGCTTGGAGCAGGACAGTGTGAGCACAGGCTGGATGACCGCTATGGGGCAGTGATAGAGGAAATGTATGAGGAGGAGAGGGTCAGGTGCAGTGGTGGGAGATGCTTTGTAGGTTGCAGAGTCTGAGGGGAAGTGGATAATGCTTGGAGCAGGACAGTGTGAGCACAGGCTGGATGTCCGCTATGGGGCAGTAATAAGGGATGTGTATGAGGAGGAGAGGGTCAGGTGCAGTGGTGGGAGATGCTTTGTAGGCAGCAGAGTCTGAGGGGTAGTGGATAATGTTTGGAGCAGGACAGTGTGAGCACAGGCTGGATGTCCGCTATGGGGCAGTGATAGGGGAGCTGTATGAGGAGGAGAGGGTCAGGTGCGGCGGTGGGAGATGCTTTGTAGGCCGCAGAGTCTGAGGGGAAGTGGATAATGCTTGGAGCAGGACAGTGTGAGCACAGGCTGGATGCCCGCTATGGGGCAGTGATAGTGGAGATGTATGAGGAGGAGAGGGTCAGGTGCAGTGGTGGGAGATGCTTTGTAGGCTGCAGAGTCTGAGGGGAAGTGGATAGTGCTTGGAGCAGGACAGTGTTAACACAGGCTGGATAACCACTATGGGGCAGTGATAGGGGAGGTGTATGAGGAGGAGAGGGTCAGGTGCAGCGGTGGGAGATGCTTTGTAGGCAGCAGAGTCTGAGGAAAATGCTTGGAGCAGGACAGTGTGAGCACAGACTGGATGTCCGCTATGGGGCAGTGATAGGGGAGGTGTATGAGGAGGAGAGGGTCAGGTGCAGCGGTGGGATATGCTTTGTAGGCTGCAGAGTCTGAGGGGAAGTAGATAATGCTTGGAGCAGGACAGTGTGAGCACAGGCTGGATGACTGCTATGGGGCAGTGATGTGGGAGATGTAAGAGGAGGAGAGGGTCAGGTGCAGCGGTGGGAGATGCTTTGTAGGCCGCAGAGTCTGAGGGGAAGTTGATAATGCTTGGAGCAGGACAGTGAGAGCACAGGCTGGATGACCGCTATGGGGCAGTGATAGGGGAGATATATGAGGAGGAGAGGGTCAGGTGCAGCGGTGGGGGATGCTTTGTAGGACGCAGAGCCTGAGGAGAAGTTGATAATGCTTGGAGCAGGACAGTGTGAGCACAGACTGGATGACCGCTATGGGGCAGTGATAGGGGCGGTGTATGAGGAGGAGAGGGTCAGGTGCAGCGGTGGGAGATGCTTTGTAGGCAGCAGAGTCTGAGGGGAAGTGGATAATGCTTGGAGCAGGACAGTGTGAGCACAGGCTGGATGACCGCTATGGGGCAGTGATAGGGGAGGTGTATGAGGAGGAGAGGGTCAGGTGCAGCGGTGGGAGATGCTTTGTAGGCCGCAGAGTCTGAGGGGAAGTGGATAATGCTTGGAGCAGGACAGTGTGAGCACAGGCTGGATGACCGCTATGGGGCAGTGATAGAGGAAATGTATGAGGAGGAGAGGGTCAGGTGCAGTGGTGGGAGATGCTTTGTAGGCCGCAGAGTCTGAGGGGAAGTGGATAATGCTTGGAGCAGGACAGTGTGAGCACAGGCTGGATGACCGCTATGGGGCAGTGATAGAGGAAATGTATGAGGAGGAGAGGGTCAGGTGCAGCGGTGGGAGATGCTTTGTAGGCAGCAGAGTCTGAGGGGAAGTGGATAATGCTTGGAGCAGGACAGTGTGAGCACAGGCTGGATGACCGCTATGGGGCAGTGATAGAGGAAATGTATGAGGAGGAGAGGGTCAGGTGCAGTGGTGGGAGATGCTTTGTAGGCAGCAGAGTCTGAGGGGAAGTGGATAATGCTTGGAGCAGGACAGTGTGAGCACAGGCTGGATGACCGCTATGGGGCAGTGATAGGGGAGATGTATGAGGAGGAGAGGGTCAGGTGCAGTGGTGGGAGATGCTTTGTAGGTTGCAGAGTCTGAGGGGAAGTGGATAATGCTTGGAGCAGGACAGTGTGAGCACAGGCTGGATGTCCGCTATGGGGCAGTAATAAGGGATGTGTATGAGGAGGAGAGGGTCAGGTGTAGTGGTGGGAGATGCTTTGTAGGCCGCAGAGTGTGAGGGGAAGTGTATAATGCTTGGAGGAGGACAGTGTGAGCACAGGCTGGATGACCGCTATGTGGTAGTGATAGGGGAGGTGTATGAGGAGGAGAGGGTCAGGTGCAGCGGTGGGAGAAGCTTTGTAGGCAGCAGAGTGTGAGGGGAAGTGGATAATGCTTGGAGCAGGACAGTGTGAGCACAGGCTGGATGACCGCTGTGGGGCAGTAATAGGGGAGATGTATGAGGAGGAGAGGGTCAGGTGCAGCGGTGGGAGATGCTTTGTAGGCTGCAGAGTGTGAGGGGAAGTGGATAATACTTGGAGCAGGACAGTGTGAGCACAGGCTGGATGACGGCTATGGGGCAGTGTATTGATTTATGGAATCTTATTTAAGAATATTAATATTTAATATATCATATATGGTATTTAATATATGGATATATTTCAATTAATATGCATTATCATATATATCTGCAAATATATTATGTCAGGCTTACAAATTAATTGGCTGATAAATATATGCAGTCCTTATATATACATATGACATGAAATTATGAAGTTAAGATTCCTTAAAGAGAGTTCAAGCTTGAATATTACCGCTCTTTTTATATGATTCTTTATTTACAGGCAGATCAAATCGTACAGAATAAGATATACACAGTAGTGATATATATACTAATTATTATATTAAGCTTCCTTCGTTCACAGATATAACATAAAACAACATGACATAAGTTTCACAAACAGTTTCAATTGCTAACATAAAATGTATACTTGCATCCTTTCCTCCTGCATGTTCTCTCCATGACTTCTTCTCCTCCTGACTGACTTCCTTCCTTCTCCTTCTTCTTCTCCCTCTTCCTTCTTACTCCTAACTACAAGTCTGGTCCTTTTATCTCATATTTTACCAATTCAAACTATCATATTCTCATAGTTTCCAATGGAATAGGTAATTATAGGTTTGTCAGATTCCAAGGTGTAATAAAACAAACATTGAACTGGGCTGTCGTGTCCTGTTCACGGAGGCATGGTGTCATAAAAGTGTGGTGTCCACACTGCCTTAAGCAAGTATAGTATTGTAAAATCTGGAATGTCTTTTCATCCAAAGTTCTGTTGTATTGACAAGTTTTCCTGGGGTCGGTTACACAATGTTTTATCAATGGATGTGATCTCTTTTCATAGTAGTTAATTTATACTCCCTAGCTTTTAACCTTCACTGGACAATAGACAAACCAGTAAATTCTGATCTACTGTAAGCACACCTGTGAATTCCAATGACCAACAGAGCTCTGTCACATACCTATTATCATTTATGGCCTAATACCTTTTCTCTACAATGACTCTTGATCTTACTGTGACCTCTCTTTAGCTTATTTATGGCTAGAGCAGAATAAACCTGTTCCCTACACTATGTTGTACCATCTTGCAGTAAAACACAAATATACAGTATATCTATATAAACACATATACAAACCTAATCTCTTAAATCAGCTAAACATTACCTCATACATTCAAACTTATTTCATATCTATTCCTTACTATATATATCCAGTATACTGTCCACTATGGTAACATCGCCTATTTATAATGAATTATATTTTGATTCAGACAACATCTATTGCCCTAATATTAGACTAAGTGCAGACAATTACCTATAAGGCAACAGTCGCCCCCTTGTGGCCATGAGAAATTATTTTGATTGGCCACACATTAAACTAGCGTAATTGCTTCCAAATACATTTCAAAATATTTCTTCAAAACATAACTTTTGTTGTAACCCTAATATATACCATAAGTGTAATAATAATAACCATTATGATTTTAAAAATCTCTAAAAATTCTTAGCTTACCTAACCTTATTCTACTTTTAACTAAAGCAGACAAGACTGAGGTTTTTATTCAGTATTCATGAGGAAAACTAATTTCTACAGACATTTGGAATACCATAGCCCAATTGTAGACCTTTTTTCTGTATCTGGATCAGTACGTTTGGACATTTTTGCTGTTCTTGGCTGTAGCAATTTACTGGGAGAGTAATGTCATCTGCGTGGTTTGCTTGCCATTGGAGACGTATTACGTTTGCATCATGAAGGCAGTTGAAGTAGAATTCTTCATAGCAGCTGCTCCTTTGCTTGCCATTTCGCTGTTTGAGGCAGAGGGCTGTGTACGTCGAGTGCTGTGTCTTGAACATTCAGTACTTGTGACGACCCTCAGTAATGGTCTTTAGCCTTGTGCGTCCTTTAAATGTTTTTCCAATGCCGCAGTTGTGACAAGTGTCCATATTGCTTTTGCACAAACAGGTTGTGATTTTGAATAGAACAGGCATATATGAAACAGTCTTTTTTTTTTTTTCTCTTTCTTTCTTTCTTTCTTTCTTTCTTTCTTTCTTTCTTTCTTTCTTTCTTTCTTTCTTTCTTTGCTTGTTAATAGTAGGTCTTAATTGTCTTCGGGCAATAGTACCACAAATGGCTGTGAGTAGTACACCTACTCTGTTCTGTATTTCCTCACTGAATAAATTACCATGCAGTCTTAAGTCTCCTTATTCTACCTTGAACCTATTTATACATCTCAATCTTAAATAACCCTATACCAGTTTAACCCATATAAAGGCGTTTTCTATCCTACCTATATTTTGACTAATAATTATTTAAAATGCTTTTGATGTGTATATAGTAACATGCTATCAATACAATAAATGAATACAATTTTGCTTCAAATAGATATTAAATATCATTTAGGAATGGCTTTGACTAAATCTAATTCCATCCAGTATTAGATATTTAATTACTTTTGAAGCTTTTACGAAGGAAGCATAGGTAGTATCTACTGTGTAATATAAAAAAAAACATAAAATATTTACAAGGTATATAATACAATGATATAAAATATATATCAGACAAATGTTTACATATATGTGATTAAGGTATATGAAGGGATGAGACAGTTCTGTATAATCACAGTGATGAGATGTGCTGTACACTGTTGTGGGGGTGTACATGTAGTTTGAAAGACAAGTAATGATTACTTGTGATGAAAGGGTTAATGAAAACCTTCCCCTTTCTTGTGAAACTGGAAAACTCCTTGAGGATTTGTCCATATATCAGTCTTTAGGGATGCTATGTAGATTTTGCTGGATAGCAGCGATGAAAGGGTTAATGAAGACCTTTTCCCTTGTAAATTGGAGTCTTTTTTGGAGTCTTGCACCATTCTGTATACAGGTTGCCAGGTTTACTATGAATCAAACAAAAAGACATACAATGAATATCACAGATATTTATACAGTGATTTAACATACCGTGCTATGCATTCTGTCCTATCTGCTGCATGTTATCAGGTACAGAATTTACAAATGTGTCTTTAAAGATTGAATAACAAACAAACAATTGTTTCTGGCCTGTGCCAATCTTTCCTGTCACATTGTGTGTCAATGACAGCACAATTGTCGCTGCAGATATGATGCAGGTTTAATTTGGAAACTGTGGCTGTTTGAACATCAAAGCAAACAATGGCTACATTGGATCTAACAAGTAAAGGAATGATACTACCGTATTCACTTGTGACCATACTCCCTTGTGACGCAGTCTGGTCCCAGACTGTCTTCAACCATAGCGTTTGCTGCTTGGCATGGCTCCTTAGTCTGGAAGAATCTTGGAGCTTCTGAAAAAACCTACTTTTGTGGGGAGAGAAACTTGTTAGACTTTGCCAAATATGTATTGCAGGTCCCAGGGCTTTCTGTCTTTCCACACCTGTAATAAAATGGTTATGGCACCAGGGCATAAAAACATTCTCATCCTGGTGATACTTTTTGTCATTGTTAATTGGTGTGTGGTTTGCAGAATGACACTCTGCATGTGGTCTCTCTGAGAGCATGCAAACATTTGCACCATCACTAGATGTCTCTGAGTGTTGTGTGGGGGTTACAAAAGTTTGGGAACTTTGTTTGTAAACATGCATTCCTGAATTAATTTCATGGATTTCCCCTTTAAACATGTTTCCAGGTAAATACATTTCAAGGTTTGCAACTCTGGTTGCCATGGGAGTTTTCACCATGGGGAACTTCTCCACCCCTGTGTGCACTGTACTGCTGCTATCAGTGTTTAAATCTGCTGACAATTCACCTTTGCCTAAGGGCATAACAAATTCTTCATTTACATTGGGAACTCTGAGAGTGTATTCAGCAGAATACTCATAATCTGAGTTACAATAATCTTCCCCTTTAGTAGAAACAGTATAGGGGACATCTCCTATTGCTGCTACCTCCTTTACATTAATGTGCTGTCTGATGATAGACACATCCGGCACATTGCTACTTTCTTCCTTTACCACAGAGGCTGTTCTGCTGGTGGTCTGTGTGACCATAGCAGACTCTGTGTGCTGCACATGGACAATGCTGTCCTGAGTCTCACCTACATCTACAATGTTCTCCCTTGTACTTTCTTTTATCTCCTCCTGAGAGGTCATGACAGTTTGCTTACAATCTGCCAGGCTTTTTGCTTCTGCCCCAAACTTTTTCTGTTTATTTTTCTGTTTAAGGGACTTAAATAATGAATGCATTTTTGCATTAATGGTCAGGCACGCCTTACGAAGACGCGAACCTGATTCTTCTTTACATTTCTGTTTGGCTTCTAAAGCCGCAGTTCTGCGCATTTTTCTTAATGCTACAGAAAACTTTTGCATTTTTAACATTGCAATCATTTACAATGCTAAATTTTTATATTCTTTGTTTTTAGTACTGAAGGTATCCTCTCCTTAAGATTGACCGGTGTCTTAAGGTTAAACTCTAATACCTGGTACATTTATTCATTTATTTGGAAATACTCATTTCCACTGTGCACATTTTCTACTCTAGGCCTTTAAATTCTTTATTCTCATTTGTAACCTATTCCACTGTGATCTTGTACTTTGCCAGCAGGCTTATAGCCATTGGTGCTGCTTCCTAATAGATATTATGTTAGTTAAAATAACGTATATTGCACTAACACATTTATCCTAGGTTATACAGAATACAAAATTGACATTACACAATGGTAATAAATTTTCATAGATACATCCCCACCGTGATTCTGCAGATTTGGTAGCCAGCTTATAGCATTTGCTACTCCTCATAAATATTATAAATCAGATAATCAGATTCAGTAATAACAAGTCCAATTCGTGGTCGCCAATATTGCTTTATCGAATCTTATTTAAGAATATTAATATTTAATATATCATATATGGTATTTAATATATGGATATATTTCAATTAATATGCATTATCATATATATCTGCAAATATATTATGTCAGGCTTACAAATTAATTGGCTGATAAATATATGCAGTCCTTATATATACATATGACATGAAATTATGAAGTTAAGATTCCTTAAAGAGAGTTCAAGCTTGAATATTACCGCTCTTTTTATATGATTCTTTATTTACAGGCAGATCAAATCGTACAGAATAAGATATACACAGTAGTGATATATATACTAATTATTATATTAAGCTTCCTTCGTTCACAGATATAACATAAAACAACATGACATAAGTTTCACAAACAGTTTCAATTGCTAACATAAAATGTATACTTGCATCCTTTCCTCCTGCATGTTCTCTCCATGACTTCTTCTCCTCCTGACTGACTTCCTTCCTTCTCCTTCTTCTTCTCCCTCTTCCTTCTTACTCCTAACTACAAGTCTGGTCCTTTTATCTCATATTTTACCAATTCAAACTATCATATTCTCATAGTTTCCAATGGAATAGGTAATTATAGGTTTGTCAGATTCCAAGGTGTAATAAAACAAACATTGAACTGGGCTGTCGTGTCCTGTTCACGGAGGCATGGTGTCATAAAAGTGTGGTGTCCACACTGCCTTAAGCAAGTATAGTATTGTAAAATCTGGAATGTCTTTTCATCCAAAGTTCTGTTGTATTGACAAGTTTTCCTGGGGTCGGTTACACAATGTTTTATCAATGGATGTGATCTCTTTTCATAGTAGTTAATTTATACTCCCTAGCTTTTAACCTTCACTGGACAATAGACAAACCAGTAAATTCTGATCTACTGTAAGCACACCTGTGAATTCCAATGACCAACAGAGCTCTGTCACATACCTATTATCATTTATGGCCTAATACCTTTTCTCTACAATGACTCTTGATCTTACTGTGACCTCTCTTTAGCTTATTTATGGCTAGAGCAGAATAAACCTGTTCCCTACACTATGTTGTACCATCTTGCAGTAAAACACAAATATACAGTATATCTATATAAACACATATACAAACCTAATCTCTTAAATCAGCTAAACATTACCTCATACATTCAAACTTATTTCATATCTATTCCTTACTATATATATCCAGTATACTGTCCACTATGGTAACATCGCCTATTTATAATGAATTATATTTTGATTCAGACAACATCTATTGCCCTAATATTAGACTAAGTGCAGACAATTACCTATAAGGCAACAAGTGATAGGGGAGGTGTATGAGGAGGAGAGGATCAGGTGCAGCGGTGGGAGATGCTTTGTAGGCAGCAGAGTCTGAGGGGAAGTGGATAATGCTTGGAGCAGGACAGTTTGAGCACAGGCTGGATGTCCGGTATGGGGCAGTGATAGGGGAGGTGTATGAGGAGGAGAGGGTCAGGTGCAGTGGTGGGAGATGCTTTGTAGGACGCAGAGTCTGAGGGGAAGTGGATAATGCTTGGAGCAGGACAGTGTGAGCACAGGCTGGATGACCGCTATGGGGCAGTGATAGAGGAAATGTATGAGGAGGAGAGGGTCAGGTGCAGTGGTGGGAGATGCTTTGTAGGTTGCAGAGTCTGAGGGGAAGTGGATAATGCTTGGAGCAGGACAGTGTGAGCACAGGCTGGATGTCCGCTATGGGGCAGTAACAAGGGATGTGTATGAGGAGGAGAGGGTCAGGTGCAGTGGTGGGAGATGCTTTGTAGGCAGCAGAGTCTGAGGGGTAGTGGATAATGTTTGGAGCAGGACAGTGTGAGCACAGGCTGGATGTCCGCTATGGGGCAGTGAAAGGGGAGATGTATGAGGAGGAGAGGGTCAGGTGCAGCGGTGGGAGATGCTTTGTAGGCCGCAGAGTCTGAGGGGAAGTGGATAATGCTTGGAGCAGGACAGTGTGAGCACAGGCTGGATGACCGCTATGGGGCAGTGATAGGGGAGATGTATGAGGAGGAGAGGGTCAGGTGCAGTGGTGGGAGATGCTTTGTAGGCTGCAGAGTCTGAGGGGAAGTGGATAGTGCTTGTAGCAGGACAGTGTGAACACAGGCTGGATAACCGCTATGGGGCAGTGGTAGGGGAGGTGTATGAGGAGGAGAGGGTCAGGTGCGGCGGTGGGAGATGCTTTGTAGGCAGCAGAGTCTGAGGGGTAGTGGATAATGTTTGGAGCAGGACAGTGTGAGCACAGGCTGGATGTCCGCTATGGGGCAGTGATAGGGGAGATGTATGAGGAGGAGAGGGTCAGGTGCAGCGGTGGGAGATGCTTTGTAGGCCGCAGAGTCTGAGGGGAAGTGGATAATGCTTGGAGCAGGACAGTGTGAGCACAGGCTGGATGACCGCTATGGGGCAGTGATAGGGGAGATGTATGAGGAGGAGAGGGTCAGGTGCAGTGGTGGGAGATGCTTTGTAGGCTGCAGAGTCTGAGGGGAAGTGGATAGTGCTTGTAGCAGGACAGTGTGAACACAGGCTGGATAACCGCTATGGGGCAGTGGTAGGGGAGGTGTATGAGGAGGAGAGGGTCAGGTGCGGCGGTGGGAGATGCTTTGTAGGCCGCAGAGTCTGAGGGGAAGTGGATAATGCTTGGAGCAGGACAGTGTGAGCACAGGCTGGATGCCCGCTATGGGGCAGTGATAGTGGAGATGTATGAGGAGGAGAGGGTCAGGTGCAGTGGTGGGAGATGCTTTGTAGGCTGCAGAGTCTGAGGGGAAGTGGATAGTGCTTGGAGCAGGACAGTGTGAACACAGGCTGGATAACCGCTATGGGGCAGTGATAGGGGAGGTGTATGAGGAGGAGAGGGTCAGGTGCAGCGGTGGGAGATGCTTTGTAGGCAGCAGAGTCTGAGGAAAATGCTTGGAGCAGGACAGTGTGAGCACAGACTGGATTACCGCTATGGGGCAGTGATAGGGGCGGTGTATGAGGAGGAGAGGGTCAGGTGCAGCGGTGGGAGATGCTTTGTAGGCAGCAGAGTGTGAGGGGAAGTGGATAATGCTTGGAGCAATACAGTGTGAGCACAGGCTGGATGACCGCTGTGGGGCAGTGATAGGGGAGATGTATGAGGAGGAGAGGGTCAGGTGCAGCGGTGGGAGATGCTTTGTAGGCCGCAGAGTCTGAGGGGAAGTGGATAATGCTTGGAGCAGGAAAGTGTGAGCACAGGCTGGATGACCGCTATGGGGCAGTGATAGAGGAAATGTATGAGGAGGAGAGGGTCAGGTGCAGTGGTGGGAGATGCTTTGTAGGCAGCAGAGTCTGAGGGGAAGTGGATAATGCTTGGAGCAGGACAGTGTGAGCACAGGCTGGATGACCGCTATGGGGCAGTGATAGAGGAAATGTATGAGGAGGAGAGGGTCAGGTGCAGTGGTGGGAGATGCTTTGTAGGTTGCAGAGTCTGAGGGGAAGTGGATAATGCTTGGAGCAGGACAGTGTGAGCACAGGCTGGATGTCCGCTATGGGGCAGTAATAAGGGATGTGTATGAGGAGGAGTGGGTCAGGTGTAGTGGTGGGAGATGCTTTGTAGGCCGCAGAGTGTGAGGGGAAGTGGATAATGCTTGGAGCAGGACAGTGTGAGCACAGGCTGGATGACCGCTATGTGGTAGTGATAGGGGAGGTGTATGAGGAGGAGAGGGTCAGGTGCAGCGGTGGGAGAAGCTTTGTAGGCAGCAGAGTGTGAGGGGAAGTGGATAATGCTTGGAGCAGGACAGTGTGAGCACAGGCTGGATGACCGCTGTGGGGCAGTAATAGGGGAGATGTATGAGGAGGAGAGGGTCAGGTGCAGCGGTGGGAGATGCTTTGTAGGACGCAGAGTCTGAGGGGAAGTGGATAATGCTTGGAGCAGGACAGTGTGAGCACAGGCTGGATGACCGCTATGGGGCAGTGATAGAGGAAATGTATGAGGAGGAGAGGGTCAGGTGCAGTGGTGGGAGATGCTTTGTAGGCAGCAGAGTCTGAGGGGAAGTGGATAATGCTTGGAGCAGGACAGTGTGAGCACAGGCTGGATGACCGCTATGGGGCAGTGATAGGGGAAATGTATGAGGAGGAGAGGGTCAGGTGCAGTGGTGGGAGATGCTTTGTAGGTTGCAGAGTCTGAGGGGAAGTGGATAATGCTTGGAGCAGGACAGTGTGAGCACAGGCTGGATGTCCGCTATGGGGCAGTAATAAGGGATGTGTATGAGGAGGAGAGGGTCAGGTGCAGTGGTGGGAGATGCTTTGTAGGCAGCAGAGTCTGAGGGGTAGTGGATAATGTTTGGAGCAGGACAGTGTGAGCACAGGCTGGATGTCCGCTATGGGGCAGTGATAGGGGAGCTGTATGAGGAGGAGAGGGTCAGGTGCGGCGGTGGGAGATGCTTTGTAGGCCGCAGAGTCTTAGGGGAAGTGGATAATGCTTGGAGCAGGACAGTGTGAGCACAGGCTGGATGCCCGCTATGGGGCAGTGATAGTGGAGATGTATGAGGAGGAGAGGGTCAGGTGCAGTGGTGGGAGATGCTTTGTAGGCTGCAGAGTCTGAGGGGAAGTGGATAGTGCTTGGAGCAGGACAGTGTGAACACAGGCTGGATAACCGCTATGGGGCAGTGATAGGGGAGGTGTATGAGGAGGAGAGGGTCAGGTGCAGCGGTGGGAGATGCTTTGTAGGCCGCAGAGTCTGAGGGGAAGTGGATAATGCTTGGAGCAGGACAGTGTGAGCACAGGCTGGATGACCGCTATGGGGCAGTGATAGGGGAGATGTATGAGGAGGAGAGGGTCAGGTGCAGTGGTGGGAGATGCTTTGTAGGCTGCAGAGTCTGAGGGGAAGTGGATAGTGCTTGTAGCAGGACAGTGTGAACACAGGCTGGATAACCGCTATGGGGCAGTGGTAGGGGAGGTGTATGAGGAGGAGAGGGTCAGGTGCGGCGGTGGGAGATGCTTTGTAGGCCGCAGAGTCTGAGGGGAAGTGGATAATGCTTGGAGCAGGACAGTGTGAGCACAGGCTGGATGCCCGCTATGGGGCAGTGATAGTGGAGATGTATGAGGAGGAGAGGGTCAGGTGCAGTGGTGGGAGATGCTTTGTAGGCTGCAGAGTCTGAGGGGAAGTGGATAGTGCTTGGAGCAGGACAGTGTGAACACAGGCTGGATAACCGCTATGGGGCAGTGATAGGGGAGGTGTATGAGGAGGAGAGGGTCAGGTGCAGCGGTGGGAGATGCTTTGTAGGCAGCAGAGTCTGAGGAAAATGCTTGGAGCAGGACAGTGTGAGCACAGACTGGATTACCGCTATGGGGCAGTGATAGGGGCGGTGTATGAGGAGGAGAGGGTCAGGTGCAGCGGTGGGAGATGCTTTGTAGGCAGCAGAGTGTGAGGGGAAGTGGATAATGCTTGGAGCAATACAGTGTGAGCACAGGCTGGATGACCGCTGTGGGGCAGTGATAGGGGAGATGTATGAGGAGGAGAGGGTCAGGTGCAGCGGTGGGAGATGCTTTGTAGGCCGCAGAGTCTGAGGGGAAGTGGATAATGCTTGGAGCAGGAAAGTGTGAGCACAGGCTGGATGACCGCTATGGGGCAGTGATAGAGGAAATGTATGAGGAGGAGAGGGTCAGGTGCAGTGGTGGGAGATGCTTTGTAGGCAGCAGAGTCTGAGGGGAAGTGGATAATGCTTGGAGCAGGACAGTGTGAGCACAGGCTGGATGACCGCTATGGGGCAGTGATAGAGGAAATGTATGAGGAGGAGAGGGTCAGGTGCAGTGGTGGGAGATGCTTTGTAGGTTGCAGAGTCTGAGGGGAAGTGGATAATGCTTGGAGCAGGACAGTGTGAGCACAGGCTGGATGTCCGCTATGGGGCAGTAATAAGGGATGTGTATGAGGAGGAGTGGGTCAGGTGTAGTGGTGGGAGATGCTTTGTAGGCCGCAGAGTGTGAGGGGAAGTGGATAATGCTTGGAGCAGGACAGTGTGAGCACAGGCTGGATGACCGCTATGTGGTAGTGATAGGGGAGGTGTATGAGGAGGAGAGGGTCAGGTGCAGCGGTGGGAGAAGCTTTGTAGGCAGCAGAGTGTGAGGGGAAGTGGATAATGCTTGGAGCAGGACAGTGTGAGCACAGGCTGGATGACCGCTGTGGGGCAGTAATAGGGGAGATGTATGAGGAGGAGAGGGTCAGGTGCAGCGGTGGGAGATGCTTTGTAGGACGCAGAGTCTGAGGGGAAGTGGATAATGCTTGGAGCAGGACAGTGTGAGCACAGGCTGGATGACCGCTATGGGGCAGTGATAGAGGAAATGTATGAGGAGGAGAGGGTCAGGTGCAGTGGTGGGAGATGCTTTGTAGGCAGCAGAGTCTGAGGGGAAGTGGATAATGCTTGGAGCAGGACAGTGTGAGCACAGGCTGGATGACCGCTATGGGGCAGTGATAGGGGAAATGTATGAGGAGGAGAGGGTCAGGTGCAGTGGTGGGAGATGCTTTGTAGGTTGCAGAGTCTGAGGGGAAGTGGATAATGCTTGGAGCAGGACAGTGTGAGCACAGGCTGGATGTCCGCTATGGGGCAGTAATAAGGGATGTGTATGAGGAGGAGAGGGTCAGGTGCAGTGGTGGGAGATGCTTTGTAGGCAGCAGAGTCTGAGGGGTAGTGGATAATGTTTGGAGCAGGACAGTGTGAGCACAGGCTGGATGTCCGCTATGGGGCAGTGATAGGGGAGCTGTATGAGGAGGAGAGGGTCAGGTGCGGCGGTGGGAGATGCTTTGTAGGCCGCAGAGTCTTAGGGGAAGTGGATAATGCTTGGAGCAGGACAGTGTGAGCACAGGCTGGATGCCCGCTATGGGGCAGTGATAGTGGAGATGTATGAGGAGGAGAGGGTCAGGTGCAGTGGTGGGAGATGCTTTGTAGGCTGCAGAGTCTGAGGGGAAGTGGATAGTGCTTGGAGCAGGACAGTGTGAACACAGGCTGGATAACCGCTATGGGGCAGTGATAGGGGAGGTGTCTGAGGAGGAGAGGGTCAGGTGCAGCGGTGGGAGATGCTTTGTAGGCAGCAGAGTCTGAGGAAAATGCTTGGAGCAGGACAGTGTGAGCACAGGCTGGATGTCCGCTATGGGGCAGTGATAGGGGAGGTGTATGAGGAGGAGAGGGTCAGGTGCAGCGGTGGGAGATGCTTTGTAGGCTGCAGAGTCTGAGGGGAAGTAGATAATGCTTGGAGCAGGACAGTGTGAGCACAGGCTGGATGACTGCTATGGGGCAGTGATGTGGGAGATGTAAGAGGAGG
This sequence comes from Pseudophryne corroboree, assembly GCF_028390025.1. Lineage (NCBI taxonomy): Eukaryota > Metazoa > Chordata > Amphibia > Anura > Myobatrachidae > Pseudophryne > Pseudophryne corroboree. The sequence continues at coordinate 378,085,916 of NC_086453.1, forward strand.
AGAGGGTCAGGTGCAGCGGTGGGAGATGCTTTGTAGGCCGCAGAGTCTGAGGGGAAGTAGATAATGCTTGGAGCAGGACAGTGAGAGCACAGGCTGGATGACCGCTATGGGGCAGTGATAGGGGAGATATATGAGGAGGAGAGGGTCAGGTGCAGCGGTGGGAGATGCTTTGTAGGACGCAGAGCCTGAGGGGAAGTAGATAATGCTTGGAGCAGGACAGTGTGAGCACAGACTGGATGACCGCTATGGGACAGCGATAGGGGCGGTGTATGAGGAGGAGAGGGTCAGGTGCAGCGGTGGGAGATGCTTTGTAGGCAGCAGAGTCTGAGGGGAAGTGGATAATGCTTGGAGCAGGACAGTGTGAGCACAGGCTGGATGACCGCTATGGGGCAGTGATAGGGGAGGTGTATGAGGAGGAGAGGGTCAGGTGCAGCGGTGGGAGATGCTTTGTAGGCCGCAGAGTCTGAGGGGAAGTGGATAATGCTTGGAGCAGGACAGTGTGAGCACAGGCTGGATGACCGCTATGGGGCAGTGATAGGGGAGGTGTATGAGGAGGAGAGGGTCAGGTGCAGCGGTGGGAGATGCTTTGTAGGTTGCAGAGTCTGAGGGGAAGTGGATAATGCTTGGAGCAGGACAGTGTGAACACAGGCTGGATGACCGCTATGGGGGCAGTGATATTGGAGGTGTATGAGGAGGAGAGGGTCAGGTTCAGCGGTGGGAGATGCTTTGTAGGCAGCAGAGTCTGAGGGGAAGTGGATAATGCTTGGAGCAGGACAGTGTGAGCACAGGCTGGATGACCGCTATGGGGCAGTGATAGGGGAGATGTATGAGGAGGAGAGGGTAAGGTGCAGCGGTGGAAGATGCTTTGTAGGCTGCAGAGTCTGAGGGGAAGTGGATAATGCTTGTAGCAGGACAGTGTGAGCACAGGCTGGATGACCGCTGTGGGGCAGTGATAGGGGAGGTGTATGAGGAGGAGAGGGTCAGGTGCAGCGGTGGGAGATGATTTGTAGACAGCAGAGTGTGAGGGGAAGTGGATAATACTTGGAGCAGGACAGTGTGAGCACAGGCTGGATGACCGCTATGGGGCAGTGATAGAGGAGGTGTATGAGGAGGAGAGGGTCAGTTGCAGTGGTGGGAGATGATTTGTAGGCTGCAGAGTCTGAGGGGAAGTGGATAATGCTTGGAGCAGGACAGTGTGAGCACAGGCTGGATGACCGCTATGGGGCAGTGATAGAGGAGGTGTATGAGGAGGAGAGGGTCAGTTGCAGTGGTGGGAGATGCTTTGTAGGCTGCAGAGTCTGAGGGGAAGTGGATAATGCTTGGAGCAGGACAGTGTGAGCACAGGCTGGATGACCGCTATGGGGCAGTGATAGAGGAGGTGTATGAGGAGGAGAGGGTCAGTTGCAGTGGTGGGAGATGATTTGTAGGCTGCAGAGTCTGAGGGGAAGTGGATAATGCTTGGAGCAGGACAGTGTGAGCACAGGCTGGATGACCGCTTTGGGGCAGTGATAGGGGAGATGTATGAGGAGGAGAGGGTCAGGTGCAGTGGTGGGAGATGACTTGTAGGCTGCAGAGTGTGAGGGGAAGAGGATAATACTTGGAAGAGGACAGTGTGAGTACAGGCTGGATGTCCGCTATGAGGTAGTGATAGGGGAAATGTATGAGGAGGAGAGGGTCAGGTGCAGTGGTGGGAGATGCTTTGTAGACAGCAGAGTGTGAGGGGAAGTGGATAATGCTTGGAGCAGGACAGTGTGAGCACAGGCTGGATGACCGCTATGTGGTAGTGATAGAGGAGGTGTATGAGGAGGAGAGGGTCAGGTGCAGTGGTGGGAGATGCTTTGTAGACAGCAGAGTGTGAGGGGAAGTGGATAATGCTTGGAGCAGGATGTTTCAGATGTATTAAATGAAGACAAACACTGCATGCTAGTTCCAAGTAGTCATGTTGAACAAGGCAGCCTGGACAGGAAGTCACACCCCCATCACAAGCAGCTACATCTATATAACTCACATGGCAACACTAGGTTAGATTAACTTTACACAAACATCTTCCTTTCTCTAACGTCCTAAGTGGATGCTGGGGACTCCGTAAGGACCATGGGGATTAGCGGCTCCGCAGGAGACTGGGCACATCTAAAGAAAGCTTTAGGACTATCTGGTGTGCACTGGCTCCTCCCCCCATGACCCTCCTCCAAGCCTCAGTTGGATTTCTGTGCCCGAACGAGAAGGGTGCACACTAGGGGCTCTCCTGAGCTTCTTAGTGAAAGTTTTAGTTTAGGTTTTTTATTTTCAGTGAGACCTGCTGGCAACAGGCTCACTGCATCGAGGGACTAAGGGGAGAAGAAGCGAACTCACCTGCGTGCAGAGTGGATTGGGCTTCTTAGGCTACTGGACATTAGCTCCAGAGGGACGATCACAGGCCCAGCCTGGATGGGTCCCAGAGCCGCGCCGCCGGCCCCCTTACAGAGCCAGAAGGCAGAAGAGGTCCGGAAAATCGGCGGCAGAAGACGTCCTGTCTTCAACAAGGTAGCGCACAGCACTGCAGCTGTGCGCCATTGCTCTCAGCACACTTCACACTCCGGTCACTGAGGGTGCAGGGCGCTGGGGGGGAGCGCCCTGAGACGCAATAATAAACACCTTGGATGACAAAAAAATGCATCACATATAGCTCCTGGGCTATATGGATGCATTTAACCCCTGCCAAAATACATAGAAAAACGGGAGATAAGGCCGCCGATAAGGGGGCGGAGCCTATCTCCTCAGCACACTGGCGCCATTTTCCCTCACAGCTCCGTTGGAGGGAAGCTCCCTGTCTCTCCCCTGCAGTCACTACACTACAGAAAGGGTTATAAAAGAGAGGGGGGGCACTAATTACGCGCAGTATTAAATATACAGCAGCTATAAGGGGAAAAACACTTATATAAGGTTATCCCTGTATATATATATATAGCGCTCTGGTGTGTGCTGGCAAACTCTCCCTCTGTCTCCCCAAAGGGCTAGTGGGGTCCTGTCCTCTATCAGAGCATTCCCTGTGTGTGTGCTGTATGTCGGTACATTTGTGTCGACATGTATGAGGAGAAAAATGATGTGGAGACGGAGCAGATTGCCTGTAATAGTGATGTCACCCCCTAGGGGGTCGACACCTGAGTGGATGAACTGTTGGAAGGAATTACATGACAGTGTCAGCTCTGTATAAAAGACAGTGGTTGACATGAGACAGCCGGCTACTCAGCTTGTGCCTGTCCAGACGTCTCATAGGCCGTCAGGGGCTCTAAAGCGCCCGTTACCTCAGATGGCAGATATAGACGCCGACACGGATACTGACTCCAGTGTCGACGGTGAAGAGACAAATGTGACTTCCAGTAGGGCCACACGTTACATGATTGAGGCAATGAAAAATGTTTTTACACATTTCTGATAATACGAGTACCACCAAAAAGGGGTATGATGTTCGGTGAGGAAAAACTACCTGTAGTTTTCCTGAATCGGAGAAATTAAATGAGGTGTGTGATGATGCGTGCTTTTCCCCCGATAACAACTGATAATTTCTAAAGTGTTATTGGCATTATATCCTTTCCCGCCAGAGGTTAGGGTGCGTTGGGAAACACCCCCTAGGGTGGATAAAGCGCTCACACGCTTGTAAGGGCTCTACCCTCTCCTGAGATGGCCGCCCTTAAGGATCCTGCTGATAGAAAGCAGGAGGGTATCCTAAAATGTATTTACACACATACTGGTGTTATACTGCGACCAGCAATCGCCTCAGCCTGGATGTGCAGTGCTGGGTTGGTGTGGTCGGATTCCCTGACTGAAAATATTGATACCCTAGATAGGGACAGTATATTCTTGCCTATAGAGCATTTAAAAGATGCATTTCTATATATGCGTGATGCACAGCGGAATATTTGCCGACTGGCATCAAGTCTAAGTGCGTTGTCCATTTCTACCAGTAGAGGGTTATGGACACGTCAGTGGTCAGGTGATGCGTATTCCAAACGGCATTTGGAAGTATTGCCTTATTAAAGGGAGGAGTTATTTGGGGTCGGTCTTTCAGACCTGGTGGCCACGGCAACAGCTGGGAAATCCACGTTTGTACCCCAGGTCGCCTCTCAACATGAGAAGACGCCGTATTATCAGGCACAGTCTTTTCGTGGACAAGCGGGCAAAAGATTCCTAATTTCTGCCCCGTGACAGAGGGAGAGGAAAAAGGCTGCAGATATCAGCCAGTTCCCAGGAACAGAAACCCTCTCCCGCCTCTGCCAAGCCCTCAGTATGACGCTGGGGCTTTACAAGCAGAATCAGGCACGGTGGGGGGCCCGTCTCAATGAATTTCAGCGCGCAGTGGGCTCACTCGCAAGTAGACCCCTGGATCCTTCAGGTGATATCTCAGGGGTACAAATTAGAATTCGAGACGTCTCCCCCTCGCCGTTTCCTAAAGTCGGCTTTACCGATGTCTCCTTCTGACAGGGAGACTGTTTTGGAAGCCATTCACAAGCTGTATTCCCAGCAGGTGATAACAAGGTACCCCTCCTGCAACAGGGAACGGGGTATTATTCCACACCGTTGTGGTACCGAAGCCGGACGGCTCGGTGAGACCGATTCGAAATCTAAAATCTTTGAACACTTACATACAGAGGTTCAAATTCAAGATTGAGTCACTCAGAGCAGTGATTGCGAACCTGGAAGAAGGGGACTACATGATGTCTCGGGACATCAAGGATGCTTACCTTCATGTCAAAATTTACCCTTCTCATCAAGGGTACCTCAGGTTTATGGTACAGAACTGTCACTATCAGTTCAGACGCTGCCATATGGATGGTCCACGGCACCCCGGGTCTTTACCAAGGTAATGGCCGAAATGATGATATTCCTTCGAGGGAAGGGAATTTTAGTTATCCCTTACTTGGACGATTCCCTGATAAGGGTAAGATCCAGGGAACAGTTGGAGGTCGGTGTAGCACTATTTCAGGTAGTGTTGCGGCAGCACGATTGGATTCTCAATATTCCAAAATCGCAGCTGGTTCCGACGACTTGTCTTCTGTTCCTAGGGATGATCCTGGACACAGTCCAGAAAAAGGCTTTTCTCCCGGAGGAGAAAGCCAGGGAGTTATCCGAGCTAGTCAGGAACCTCCTAAAACCGAGCCAAGTCTCAGTGCATCAATGCACAAGGGTTCTGGGTAAAATGGTGGCTTCCTACGAAGCAATCCCATTCGGCAGATTCCACGCAAGAACTTTCCAGTGGGACCTTCTGGACAAATGGTCCGGGTCGCATCTTCAGATGCATCAGCGGATAACCCTGTCACCAAGGACAAGGGTGTCCCTCCTGTGGTGGTTGCAGAGTGCTCATCTTCTAGAGGGCCGCAGATTCGGCATTCAGGACTGGGTCCTGGTGACCACGGATGCCAGCCTGCGAGGCTGGGGAGCAGTCACACAGGGAAGGTATATCCAGGGCTTATGGTCAAGTCTGGAGACATCACTTCACATAAATATCCTGAAGCTAAGGGCCATTTACAATGCTCTAAGCTTAGCAAGACCTCTGCTTCAAGGTCAGCCGGTGTTGATCCAGTCGGACAACATCACGGCAGTCACCCACGTAAACAGACAGGGTGGCACAAGAAGCAGGAGGGCAATGGCAGAAGCTGCAAGGATTTTTCGCTGGGCGGAAAATCATGTGATAGCACTGTCAGCAGTATTCATTCCGGGAGTGGACAACTGGGAAGCAGACTTCCTCAGCACGACCTCCACCCGGGAGAGTGGGGACTTCACCCAGAAGTCTTCCACATGATTATAAACCGTTGGGAAAAACTCGACAGGTATTGCGCCAGGTCAGGGGACCCTCAGGCAATAGCTGTAGACGTTCTGGTAACACCGTGGGTGTACCAGTCAGTGTATGTGTTCCCTCCTCTGCCTCTCATACCCAAGGTACTGAGATTGATAAGATGGAGAGGAGTAAGCACTATATTCGTGGCTCCGGATTGGCCAAGAAGGACTTGGTAACCGGAACTTCAAGAGATGCTCACAGAGGATCCGTGGCCTCTACCTCTAAAAAGGGACCTGCTCCAGCAAGGACCCTGTCTGTTCCAAGACTTACCGCGGCTGCGTTTGACGGCATGGCGGTTGAACGCCGGATCCTGAAAAGGCATTCTGGATGAAGTCATCCCTATCCTGATCAAAGCCAGGAAGGATGTAACCGCAAAACATTATCACCGCATTTGGCGAAAATATGTTGCGTGGTGCGAGGCTAGTAAGGCCCGACGGAGGAAATTCAACTGGGTCGTTTCCTACATTTCCTGCAAACAGGAGTGTCTATGGGCCTGAAATTGGGGTCCATTAAGGTTCAAATTTCGGCCCTGTCAATTTTCTTCCAAAAAGAACTAGCTTCAGTCCCTGAAGTTCAGACGTTTGTAAAAGGGGTACTGCAGAACAAGCCTCCTTTTGTGCCTTCAGTGGCACTTTGGGATCTCAATGTAGTTTTTGGGTTCCAAAAGTCACATTGGTTTGAACCACTTAAATCTGTGGAGTTAAAATATCTCACATGGAAAGTGGTCATGCTGTTGGCCCTGGCCTGGGCCAGGCGCGTGTCAGAATTGGCGGCTTTATCCTGTAAAAGCCCTTATCTGATTTTCCATTCGGACAGGGCGGAATTGAGGACTCGTCCTCAGTTTCTCCCTAAGGTGGTTTCAGCGTTTCACCTGAACCAACCTATTGTGGTGCCTGCGGCTACTAGGGACTTGGAGGAATCCAAGTTGCTAGACGTTGTCAGGGCCCTGAAAATATATGTTTCCAGGACGGCTGGAGTCAGGAAAACTGACTCGCTGTTTATCCTGTATGCACCCAACATGCTGGGTGCTCCTGCTTCTAAGCAGACTATTGCTAGTTGGATTTGTAGTACAATTCAGCTTGCACATTCGGTGGCAGGCCTGCCACAGCCAAAAATCTGTAAATGCCCACTCCACAAGGAAGGTGGGCTCATCTTGGGCGGCTGCCCGAGGGGTCTCGGCTTTACAACTTTGCCGAGCAGCTACTTGGTCAGGAGCAAATACGTTTGTAAAATTCTACAAAATTGATACCCTGGCTGAGGAGGACCTGGAGTTCTCTCATTTGGTGCTGCAGAGTGATCCGCACTCTCCCGCCCGTTTGGGAGCTTTGGTATAATCCCCATGGTCCTTACGGAGTCCCCAGCATCCACTTAGGACGTTAGAGAAAATAAGAATTTACTTACCGATAATTCTATTTCTCGTAGTCCGTAGTGGATGCTGGGCGCCCATCCCAAGTGCGGATTGTCTGCAATACTGGTACATAGTTATTGTTACCAAAAAAATCGGGTTATTGCTGTAGTGAGCCATCTTTTCTAGAGGCTCCTCTGTTATCATGCTGTTAACTGGGTTCAGATCACAAGTTGTACGGTGTGATTGGTGTGGCTGGTATGAGTCTTACCCGGGATTCAAGATCCTTCCTTATTGTGTACGCTCGTCCGGGCACAGTATCCTAACTGAGGCTTGGAGGAGGGTCATGGGGGGAGGAGCCAGTGCACACCAGATAGTCCTAAAGCTTTCTTTAGATGTGCCCAGTCTCCTGCGGAGCCGCTAATCCCCATGGTCCTTACGGAGTCCCCAGCATCCACTACGGACTACGAGAAATAGAATTATCGGTAAGTAAATTCTTATTTTATTTTTTATTTTTCCGTATGCTGCAGGTATAACATAACTAACAATGCTAACAATGTCCTCCATTACTTTGTTTATTTTGAAACTATAAATCAAGTCTGTCAGGTGGGCGTGAATGACGGCCACTACGAGTAAAAACAGGAAGTTGAGTCGGAGATGAATTTCGTTGGGCAGGAGTCTGTATAACTCTAGCGGGTGATAATGATGGACTGCCATCCGGAATGTCTGCATGTTCCATGTTCTCATTTTCTCCATATTCAGGTATAGCAATCTGTGGCCTTTCAAATTCCTGATTCACCATTGGCGCAACCGGCTCCATAATCAAGCCAGGAACGGAATGCCCAACATTCTTATGTAGTATTGTCCCTTCAGCTACTCGCAAATCCACACGATTGCGTCTGTACAAATTACCTTCCACATCCACAAGATATGAGCATGGTGCAACCTTGCGCACACAGGTACCAAGTCTCCAACGGCCTGTGCGTTCTCCAGGAAGGGGCTTCATGCGAATTGGCTCACCAATAGCAAGTTCAGGCAACTCCTTAGAAGATTTATCATACCCCAGCTTAGAAATCTGCTTCCTCTGCTGTAGCAATTTAGGCACACCTTGGACTACACTCGGATAGAGCAAAGTGCTGGCTACTGGTAAAGATGTCTTAAGTCTCCTTGACATCAGACGCTGTGCAGGACTAGTCCCCATGCCCTCGGTGGGTGTATTTCTCCAATGTAATATGGCCTTCCATTGGTCTGTATTATCACTGCTAGCTTTTTTGCACAAATTCTTTACTATCTTAACTGCAGACTCAGCTTTACCATTCGATTTTGGATAACGTGGGGATGAAGTAACATGCTCAAACTCCCATTCAGAGGCAAATCGTCTAAATTGTTCACATGCAAACTGCGGTCCATTGTCCGAGATCACTCTTTCAGGCTGGCCATAACGTGCAAATTGTGCCTTGCAGTGCTTTATTGTAGTCTCAGATGATAAGTCTGGGAGAAGCTCAATTTCCCAAAAATCAGAATAATGGTCCACTATTAACTAGAGATGAGCGGGTTCGGTTTCTCTGAATCCGAACCCGCCAGAACTTCATGTTTTTTTTCACGGGTCCGAGCGACTCGGATCTTCCCGCCTTGCTCGGTTAACCCGAGCGCGCCCGAACGTCATCATGACGCTGTCGGATTCTCGCGAGGCTCGGATTCTATCGCGAGACTCGGATTCTATATAAGGAGCCGCGCGTCGCCGCCATTTTCACACGTGCATTGAGATTGATAGGGAGAGGACGTGGCTGGCGTCCTCTCCATTTAGATTATAAGAGACTGAGAGAGATTTACTGGAGCTGACTAGGAGGAGTACTGTTACTGTAGAAGTGTAGAGACTGAGTGGAGAGAGTTTACTAGTGAGGACAGTGCAGTTTACTTTATAATCCGTTCTCTGCCTGAAAAAAGCGATACACAGCACACAGTGACTCAGTCACATACCATATCTGTGTGCACTGCTCAGGCTCAGGCCAGTGTGCTGCATCATCTATTATCTATATATAATATTATATATATCTGTCTGACTGCTCAGCTCACACAGCTTATAATTGTGGGGGAGACTGGGGAGCACTACTGCAGTGCCAGTTATAGGTTATAGCAGGAGCCAGGAGTACATAATATATTATATAGTGAGTGACCACCAGACACACAGTGCAGTTTATTTAATATATCCGTTCTCTGCCTGAAAAAAGCGATACACACAGTGACTCAGTCAGTCACATACCATATCTGTGTGCACTGCTCAGGCTCAGGCCAGTGTGCTGCATCATCTATATATATTATATATCTGTCTGACTGCTCAGCTCACACAGCTTATAATTGTGGGGGAGACTGGGGAGCACTACTGCAGTGCCAGTTATAGGTTATAGCAGGAGCCAGGAGTACATAATATATTATATAGTGAGTGACCACCAGACACACAGTGCAGTTTATTTAATATATCCGTTCTCTGCCTGAAAAAAGCGATACACACAGTGACTCAGTCAGTCACATACCATATCTGTGTGCACTGCTCAGGCTCAGGCCAGTGTGCTGCATCATCTATTATCTATATATAATATTATATATATCTGTCTGACTGCTCAGCTCACACAGCTTATAATTGTGGGGGAGACTGGGGAGCACTACTGCAGTGCCAGTTATAGGTTATAGCAGGAGCCAGGAGTACATAATATATTATATAGTGAGTGACCACCAGACACACAGTGCAGTTTATTTAATATATCCGTTCTCTGCCTGAAAAAAGCGATACACACAGTGACTCAGTCAGTCACATACCATATCTGTGTGCACTGCTCAGGCTCAGGCCAGTGTGCTGCATCATCTATTATCTATATATAATATTATATATATCTGTCTGACTGCTCAGCTCACACAGCTTATAATTGTGGGGGAGACTGGGGAGCACTACTGCAGTGCCAGTTATAGGTTATAGCAGGAGCCAGGAGTACATAATATTATATTAAAACAGTGCACACTTTTGCTGCAGGAGTGCCACTGCCAGTGTGACTAGTGACCAGTGACCTGACCACCAGTATATATAATATTAGTAGTATACTATCTCTTTATCAACCAGTCTATATTAGCAGCAGACACAGTACAGTGCGGTAGTTCACGGCTGTGGCTACCTCTGTGTCGGCACTCGGCAGCCCGTCCATAATTGTATATACCACCTAACCGTGGTTTTTTTTTCTTTCTTTATACATACATACTAGTTACGAGTATACTATCTCTTTATCAACCAGTCTATATTAGCAGCAGACACAGTACAGTGCGGTAGTTCACGGCTGTGGCTACCTCTGTGTCGGCACTCGGCAGCCCGTCCATAATTGTATATACCACCTAACCGTGGGTTTTTTTTCTTTCTTTATACATACATACTAGTTACGAGTATACTATCTCTTTATCAACCAGTCTATATATTAGCAGCAGACACAGTACAGTGCGGTAGTTCACGGCTGTGGCTACCTCTGTGTCGGCACTCGGCAGCCCGTCCATAATTGTATATACCACCTAACCGTGGTTTTTTTTTCTTTCTTTATACATACATACTAGTTACGAGTATACTATCTCTTTATCAACCAGTCTATATATTAGCAGCAGACACAGTACAGTGCGGTAGTTCACGGCTGTGGCTACCTCTGTGTCGGCACTCGGCAGCCCGTCCATAATTGTATATACCACCTAACCGTGGTTTTTTTTTCTTTCTTTATACATACATACTAGTTACGAGTATACTATCTCTTTATCAACCAGTCTATATATTAGCAGCAGACACAGTACAGTGCGGTAGTTCACGGCTGTGGCTACCTCTGTGTCGGCACTCGGCAGCCCGTCCATAATTGTATATACCACCTAACCGTGGTTTTTTTTTCTTTCTTTATACATACATACTAGTTACGAGTATACTATCTCTTTATCAACCAGTCTATATATTAGCAGCAGACACAGTACAGTGCGGTAGTTCACGGCTGTGGCTACCTCTGTGTCGGCACTCGGCAGCCCGTCCATAATTGTATATACCAGTGACCTAACCGTGGTTTTTTTTTCTTTCTTTATACATACATACTAGTTACGAGTATACTATCTCTTTATCAACCAGTCTATATATTAGCAGCAGACACAGTACAGTGCGGTAGTTCACGGCTGTGGCTACCTCTGTGTCGGCACTCGGCAGCCCGTCCATAATTGTATATACCACCTAACCGTGGTTTTTTTTTCTTTCTTTATACATACATACTAGTTACGAGTATACTATCTCTTTATCAACCAGTCTATATATTAGCAGCAGACACAGTACAGTGCGGTAGTTCACGGCTGTGGCTACCTCTGTGTCGGCACTCGGCAGCCCGTCCATAATTGTATATACCAGTGACCTAACCGTGTTTTTTTTTTCTTTCTTTATACATACATACTAGTTACGAGTATACTATCTCTTTATCAACCAGTCTATATATTAGCAGCAGACACAGTACAGTGCGGTAGTTCACGGCTGTGGCTACCTCTGTGTCGGCACTCGGCAGCCCGTCCATAATTGTATATACCACCTAACCGTGGTTTTTTTTTCTTTCTTTATACATACATACTAGTTACGAGTATACTATCTCTTTATCAACCAGTCTATATATTAGCAGCAGACACAGTACAGTGCGGTAGTTCACGGCTGTGGCTACCTCTGTGTCGGCACTCGGCAGCCCGTCCATAATTGTATATACCACCTAACCGTGGTTTTTTTTTCTTTCTTTATACATACATACTAGTTACGAGTATACTATCTCTTTATCAACCAGTCTATATATTAGCAGCAGACACAGTACAGTGCGGTAGTTCACGGCTGTGGCTACCTCTGTGTCGGCACTCGGCAGCCCGTCCATAATTGTATATACCACCTAACCGTGGTTTTTTTTTCTTTCTTTATACATACATACTAGTTACGAGTATACTATCTCTTTATCAACCAGTCTATATATTAGCAGCAGACACAGTACAGTGCGGTAGTTCACGGCTGTGGCTACCTCTGTGTCGGCACTCGGCAGCCCGTCCATAATTGTATATACCAGTGACCTAACCGTGGTTTTTTTTTCTTTCTTTATACATACATACTAGTTACGAGTATACTATCTCTTTATCAACCAGTCTATATATTAGCAGCAGACACAGTACAGTGCGGTAGTTCACGGCTGTGGCTACCTCTGTGTCGGCACTCGGCAGCCCGTCCATAATTGTATATACCACCTAACCGTGTTTTTTTTTTCTTTCTTTATACATACATACTAGTTACGAGTATACTATCTCTTTATCAACCAGTCTATATATTAGCAGCAGACACAGTACAGTGCGGTAGTTCACGGCTGTGGCTACCTCTGTGTCGGCACTCGGCAGCCCGTCCATAATTGTATACTAGTATCCAATCCATCCATCTCCATTGTTTACCTGAGGTGCCTTTTAGTTGTGCCTATTAAAATATGGAGAACAAAAATGTTGAGGTTCCAAAATTAGGGAAAGATCAAGATCCACTTCCACCTCGTGCTGAAGCTGCTGCCACTAGTCATGGCCGAGACGATGAAATGCCAGCAACGTCGTCTGCCAAGGCCGATGCCCAATGGCATAGTACAGAGCATGTCAAAACCAAAACACCAAATATCAGTAAAAAAAGGACTCCAAAACCTAAAATAAAATTGTCGGAGGAGAAGCGTAAACTTGCCAATATGCCATTTACCACACGGAGTGGCAAGGAACGGCTGAGGCCCTGGCCTATGTTCATGGCTAGTGGTTCAGCTTCACATGAGGATGGAAGCACTCAGCCTCTCGCTAGAAAACTGAAAAGACTCAAGCTGGCAAAAGCACCGCAAAGAACTGTGCGTTCTTTGAAATCCCAAATCCACAAGGAGAGTCCAATTGTGTCGGTTGCGATGCCTGACCTTCCCAACACTGGACGTGAAGAGCATGCGCCTTCCACCATTTGCACGCCCCCTGCAAGTGCTGGAAGGAGCACCCGCAGTCCAGTTCCTGATAGTCAGATTGAAGATGTCAGTGTTGAAGTACACCAGGATGAGGAGGATATGGGTGTTGCTGGCGCTGGGGAGGAAATTGACCAGGAGGATTCTGATGGTGAGGTGGTTTGTTTAAGTCAGGCACCCGGGGAGACACCTGTTGTCCGTGGGAGGAATATGGCCGTTGACATGCCAGGTGAAAATACCAAAAAAATCAGCTCTTCGGTGTGGAGGTATTTCACCAGAAATGCGGACAACAGGTGTCAAGCCGTGTGTTCCCTTTGTCAAGCTGTAATAAGTAGGGGTAAGGACGTTAACCACCTCGGAACATCCTCCCTTATACGTCACCTGCAGCGCATTCATAATAAGTCAGTGACAAGTTCAAAAACTTTGGGTGACAGCGGAAGCAGTCCACTGACCAGTAAATCCCTTCCTCTTGTAACCAAGCTCACGCAAACCACCCCACCAACTCCCTCAGTGTCAATTTCCTCCTTCCCCAGGAATGCCAATAGTCCTGCAGGCCATGTCACTGGCAAGTCTGACGAGTCCTCTCCTGCCTGGGATTCCTCCGATGCATCCTTGCGTGTAACGCCTACTGCTGCTGGCGCTGCTGTTGTTGCCGCTGGGAGTCGATGGTCATCCCAGAGGGGAAGTCGTAAGCCCACTTGTACTACTTCCAGTAAGCAATTGACTGTTCAACAGTCCTTTGCGAGGAAGATGAAATATCACAGCAGTCATCCTACTGCAAAGCGGATAACTGAGTCCTTGACAACTATGTTGGTGTTAGACGTGCGTCCGGTATCCGCCGTTAGTTCACAGGGAACTAGACAATTTATTGAGGCAGTGTGCCCCCGTTACCAAATACCATCTAGGTTCCACTTCTCTAGGCAGGCGATACCGAGAATGTACACGGACGTCAGAAAAAGACTCACCAGTCTCCTAAAAAATGCAGTTGTACCCAATGTCCACTTAACCACGGACATGTGGACAAGTGGAGCAGGGCAGGGTCAGGACTATATGACTGTGACAGCCCACTGGGTAGATGTATGGACTCCCGTCGCAAGAACAGCAGCGGCGGCACCAGTAGCAGCATCTCGCAAACGCCAACTCTTTCCTAGGCAGGCTACGCTTTGTATCACCGCTTTCCAGAATACGCACACAGCTGAAAACCTCTTACGGCAACTGAGGAAGATCATCGCGGAATGGCTTACCCCAATTGGACTCTCCTGTGGATTTGTGGCATCGGACAACGCCAGCAATATTGTGTGTGCATTAAATATGGGCAAATTCCAGCACGTCCCATGTTTTGCACATACCTTGAATTTGGTGGTGCAGAATTTTTTAAAAAACGACGGGCGTGCAAGAGATGCTGTCGGTGGCCAGAAAAATTGCGGGACACTTTCGGCGTACAGGCACCACGTACAGAAGACTGGAGCACCACCAAAAACTACTGAACCTGCCCTGCCATCATCTGAAGCAAGAAGTGGTAACGAGGTGGAATTCAACCCTCTATATGCTTCAGAGGTTGGAGGAGCAGCAAAAGGCCATTCAAGCCTATACAATTGAGCACGATATAGGAGATGGAATGCACCTGTCTCAAGTGCAGTGGAGAATGATTTCAACGTTGTGCAAGGTTCTGATGCCCTTTGAACTTGCCACACGTGAAGTCAGTTCAGACACTGCCAGCCTGAGTCAGGTCATTCCCCTCATCAGGCTTTTGCAGAAGAAGCTGGAGGCATTGAAGAAGGAGCTAAAAGGGAGCGATTCCGCTAGGCATGTGGGACTTGTGGATGCAGCCCTTAATTCGCTTAACAAGGATTCACGGGTGGTCAATCTGTTGAAATCAGAGCACTACATTTTGGCCACCGTGCTCGATCCTAGATTTAAAGCCTACCTTGGATCTCTCTTTCCGGCAGACACAGGTCTGCTGGGGTTGAAAGACCTGCTGGTGACAAAATTGTCAAGTCAAGCGGAACGCGACCTGTCAACATCTCCTCCTTCACATTCTCCCGCAACTGGGGGTGCGAGGAAAAGGCTCAGAATTCCGAGCCCACCCGCTGGCGGTGATGCAGGGCAGTCTGGAGCGACTGCTGATGCTGACATCTGGTCCGGACTGAAGGACCTGACAACGATTACGGACATGTCGTCTACTGTCACTGCATATGATTCTCTCAACATTGATAGAATGGTGGAGGATTATATGAGTGACCGCATCCAAGTAGGCACGTCACACAGTCCGTACTTATACTGGCAGGAAAAAGAGGCAATTTGGAGGCCCTTGCACAAACTGGCTTTATTCTACCTAAGTTGCCCTCCCACAAGTGTGTACTCCGAAAGAGTGTTTAGTGCCGCCGCTCACCTTGTCAGCAATCGGCGTACGAGGTTACATCCAGAAAATGTGGAGAAGATGATGTTCATTAAAATGAATTATAATCAATTCCTCCGCGGAGACATTGACCAGCAGCAATTGCCTCCACAAAGTACACAGGGAGCTGAGATGGTGGATTCCAGTGGGGACGAATTGATAATCTGCGAGGAGGGGGATGTACACGGTGATATATCGGAGGGTGAAGATGAGGTGGACATCTTGCCTCTGTAGAGCCAGTTTGTGCAAGGAGAGATTAATTGCTTCTTTTTTGGGGGGGGTCCAAACCAACCCGTCATATCAGTCACAGTCGTGTGGCAGACCCTGTCACTGAAATGATGGGTTGGTTAAAGTGTGCATGTCCTGTTTTGTTTATACAACATAAGGGTGGGTGGGAGGGCCCAAGGACAATTCCATCTTGCACCTCTTTTTTCTTTTCTTTTTCTTTGCATCATGTGCTGATTGGGGAGGGTTTTTTTGGAAGGGACATCCTGCGTGACACTGCAGTGCCACTCCTAGATGGGCCCGGTGTTTGTGACGGCCACTAGGGTCGCTAATCTTACTCACACAGTCAGCTACCTCATTGCGCCTCTTTTTTTCTTTGCGTCATGTGTTGTTTGGGGAGGGTTTTTTGGAAGGGCCATCCTGCGTGACACTGCAGTGCCACTCCTAGATGGGCCCGGTGTTTGTGTCGGCCACTAGGGTCGCTAATCTTACTCACACAGCTACCTCATTGCGCCTCTTTTTTTCTTTGCGTCATGTGCTGTTTGGGGAGGGTTTTTTGGAAGGGACATCCTGCGTGACACTGCAGTGCCACTCCTAGATGGGCCCGGTGTTTGTGTCGGCCACTAGGGTCGCTTATCTTACTCACACAGCGACCTCGGTGCAAATTTTAGGACTAAAAATAATATTGTGAGGTGTGAGGTATTCAGAATAGACTGAAAATGAGTGTAAATTATGGTTTTTGAGGTTAATAATACTTTGGGATCAAAATGACCCCCAAATTCTATGATTTAAGCTGTTTTTTAGTGTTTTTGGAAAAAAACACCCGAATCCAAAACACACCCGAATCCGACAAAAAAAATTCGGTGAGGTTTTGCCAAAACGCGTTCGAACCCAAAACACGGCCGCGGAACCGAACCCAAAACCAAAACACAAAACCCGAAAAATTTCAGGCGCTCATCTCTACTATTAACAGAAAGTCTTTGCCTGCATAAGTAAATAAATCCATGCTGACAATCTGCCATGGATGCACTGGTATCTCATGTAACATCATAGGTTCTTTCTGTTGTGCATGAGCATATTCATTGCACGCCGAGCAGTTACCAACATAGTTCTTAATCTCACTTTGCATGTTAGGCCAGTACAATGTATCTCTTGCTTGTCTGTAGCATGCATCACCTCCAAGATGGCTGGAATGTATGCGTGCCAGCATCTCAGATCTCAAAGATTTTGGTATGATGACTCTTGGCCCCTTGTACAAAATGCCATTCTGTACGCTTATCTCATCTCTAAATGACCAATAGTCCCTCACTATGATTGGTGTCTCTTCTTTTGAGTCCGGCCATCCAGCCAGTACAATAGACTTCAAAATCTGCAGGCTCTCATCAGTCATGGTGTGCTGCTGAACCTGCTGCAGTCGCTGATCAGTGACATTCAGATAATCTGCCTGGTTAATCTTTGCAAAGTCAGTCATTACCGGATGCATGGTGCACACTGTGTGATAACTCTGAGCTGCTCCAGAACCCCCATCCATAGCTATTGCTCTACTAAGAGTGTTACTGATATACATCTCAGGGCCTGGCTTGTAGGTGACACAGAGATTGTAATGCTGTGATGTTAACATCATACTCTGAAGTCTTTTAGGTGCACACAGAAGAGGCTTTTTAAAGATGGCAATTAGCGGTTTATGATCAGTCTCCACTGTGATCACGTCCCGGCCGTATAGAAAATAATGAAAACGGGAACAAGCAAAGACAATGCTCAAGCACTCCTTTTCAATTTGTGCATAATTCTGCTCAGTTGGAGTCAATGCTCTTGAAGCAAATGCAACTGGTTGTCCTTCTTGCATCAAGCAACATCCCAGTCTGGTTTTACTCGAATCACTTTGTACAGTGACTGGCTTGGTAACATCATAATACTTCAGCACAGGTGTAACTGTGACCAAATGCTTTATTTCCTCCACAGCCTTATCATGCTTTGGAAGCCAGTGCCATATCGAATCTCTGTCCAGAAGCCTGCACAGGGGTTCACATACCTCTGAGAGGCGAGGCATAAATTTGGCCAAATAAGTCACAAACCCAATCAAACGTTGAACGGACTTTACATCAGTGGGCTTTGGCATTTCCAAGACAGCTCTAACTTTTTCAGGGTCAACTTTCAAACCTTCAGAGGACAGGATATGACCATGAAAATTAACCTCTTTCAACTTAAATTGCAGTTTCTTCACACTATGTCTTAATTTCACTTGTCTGCAACGATCCAATAGCGCAAGCAACTTGCGGTCATGATCAGCCTCCGCTTCCTTTACTGTTTCGCCACAGCCAACCACAAGAATATCATCTGCTATCGGCTCAATGCCGCTAAGTCCAATCAGCCATTCGTGTTGTTTTCGCTGGTAAACCTCAGGTGCTACGGAAACTCCAAAAGGAAGTTTAAGCCATCTTTTCCTACCCCAAGGGGTCCAAAAGGTTGTCATATAGCTGCTTTTTTCATCCAGCTTACATTGCAGAAATGCATCACGTGCATCAACCAGTGTAAAGACTTTTGCTTTGGGCAGCTTATATAAAACATCCTCCAATGTCGGCATAATATAATGAGATCTTCGCAGTGCTTGATTTAAAAATTTAGGATCAATACAGATTCTTAACTTGTCAGGCTTTGCCACAATGACCATATTGCTAATCCAGTCAGTTGGTTCAGTCACAGGTGCAATATGCCCATCTGCTTCATACTGATCAAGCAAAGCTTTCACTTTCGGCTTGAGGGCTATAGGCACATTGCGTGGAGCACACTGGAATGGCGGAACACTTGGATCAAGTTCAAAATGTACTTCGCCAGGAACAGACTTCACTGGCCACTTGAACACATCATCATAGGCCTCTATTATTTGCTCTTTCCTCAATGGTCCAGACAAATCATGTTCCATCTTATGTAGCTCAGAAGGAATAGTAAATTGCATCAACCCCAAACGCTCACATGTGGAACCGGACAATAATGGTTTCTGGTGGGCCTCTACAATTTCAAAAGTAGGCATGTGGGTATGTCCACTAACAACGCATTCTGTTTTGAACCGTCCCAATGATTTCATCAGCTCTCCAGAATACAGCTTCAGTTTAGTGTCACTTGGCAGTAATGGAACTCTAGGAGCCAATTTCATCTTATCTTCCAGACTCATAACATCACATGTTGCCCCTGAGTCTAATTGGCATGGTTGCCTCTTATTATTCAAAGTCAGATGTGCAAACCACTTTTGGCCTTCTGATCTTATAGTACCAATACATTCTGTTGAATAAATCACCTCAGCGCTATGGGTATCCGCTCCAGATGTTTCATCTACTATGTGTACTTTCCCTGCTTTATTCCAGCTCTTGTTTGATAAGCACATTTTAGCAAAGTGATTGGTAATACCACATGATCTACAGGTTTTCCCAAATGCTGGGCACTGCTCTTTCCCTAGCCTGTGCCTATCACCACAGTATTTACAGGCCATATATTTGGCTGTTGGTGAGTTCTGCTGCCGATTTGCACACTTTGGGCTATCCAGCAAATCACCCCTGCTGTGCTGTTGTCTGTCTGTAACATTGACATTATCAATCTGTCTGTCTATTGCTCTGATTCTCTGGTCAGTGAGCTCTGCTGTGCGACACATTTCAATAGCTGCTGACAGATCTAAATTCCGCTCTCTTAGGAGACGGCGGCGTGTGTTTTCACAATTTATGCCCAATACTAATTTATCTCGTATAAGTTCATCCAATGTGCCATACTCACAGGTTGCTGCCTTTTCTCTCAGCCGGGTAATAAATTTATCAATGGATTCACCTTCCTCTTGTTTACTGCAGCCAAAAATATACCTATCATAAATGACGTTTTTTGCAGGCTTAAAGTATGCCTCCAATGCATCCAGGATTGCGGTTACATCTGTTTGTTGCTGCGCAGAAAGACTCAGGCTGTGCTTATAAACATGACGACATTCACTGCCCATCACTCTCCTCGGTGTGGCTGCTTGCACCTCAGCTGATTTATCATTCAGGCCTGTAGCTAAAGAAAAATCTTCAAACTCAGCTCTAAAGTTCTCCCAGTTAATGCACAAATTGCCACTCATCTGCATCCCATCAGGTGGAGGAATATTGTTGCTAGTTGCCATGTTGGTGCACTCCCACTCCAGAGAAGGCAGACAAGTTTAACACAATGGTGATTCAATCCACTTGATAGCTATGCAATCCTTATCCTTTTCTTGTCACTGCAGGTTTTCTCATAAGCTTGAGCTGCTGCTCTGCCAATAATCAGCATCATTTGTGGGCTCAGGAACTTCTGACACCATGTTTCAGATGTATTAAATGAAGACAAACACTGCATGCTAGTTCCAAGTAGTCATGTTGAACAGGGCAGCCTGGACAGGAAGTCACACCCCCATCACAAGCAGCTACATCTATATAACTCACATGGCAACACTAGGTTAGATTAACATTACACAAACACAGGACAGTGTGAGCACAGGCTGGATGACCGCTGTGGGGCAGTGATAGGGGAGGTGTATGAGGAGGAGAGGGTCAGGTGTAGTGGTGGGAGATGCTTTGTTAGGACACAGAGTCTGAGGGGAAGTGGATAATGCTTGGAGCAGGACAGTGTGAGCACAGGCTGGAATGTCCGGTATGGGGCAGTGATAGGGGAGGTGTATGAGGAGGAGAGGGTCAGGTGCAGTGGTGGGAGATGCTTTGTAGGCAGCAGAGTCTGAGGGGAAGTGGATAATGCTTGGAGCAGGACAGTGTGAGCACAGGCTGGATGTCCGGTATGGGGCAGTGATAGGGGAGGTGTATGAGGAGGAGAGGGTCAGGTGCAGCGGTGGGAGATGCTTTGTAGGCAGCAGAGTCTGAGGGGAAGTGGATAATGCTTTTAGTAGGACAGTGTGAGTGCAGGCTGGATGTCCGCCGTGGGGTAGTGATAGGGGAGGTGTATGAGGAGGAGAGGGTCAGGTGCAGCGGTGGGAGATGCTTTGTAGACAGCAGAGTCTGAGGGGAAGTGGATAATGCTTGGAGCAGGACAGTGTGAGCACATGCTGGATGACCGCTATGGGGCAGTGATAGAGGAAATGTATGAGGAGGAGAGGGTCAGGTGCAGCGGTGGGAGATGCTTTGTAGGACGCAGAGTCGGGGGAGGCTTGCAGGGACTTGTAGTTCTTGTGCACAAAACAATATTCTTTTATTTTACACTTGGCTATCAGCCCCCCATCCGCAGCCCATGGATGGGGGGGACAGCCTCGGGCTTCACCCCTGGCCCTTGGGTAGCTGGAGGGGGGGGACCCCTTGATTTAAGGGGTTCCCACTCCTCCAGGGTACCCTGGCCAGGGGTGACTAGTTAGTGATTTAATGCCAGGGCCGCAGGGACCTATATAAAAGTATCCCCCGGCTGTGGCATTATCTCTCTGACTAGTGGAGCCCGGTGCTGGTTCAAAAAATACGGGGGACCCCTACGCTTTTTGTCCTCCGTATTTTTTGCACCAGGACCAGGCGCAGAGCCCGATGCTGGTTGATCAAATATGGGGGAACCCCTGTCAATTTTTCCCCCACATTTTTTCAACCAGGACCGGCTCAAAGAGCCCGAGGCTGGTTATGCTTAGGAGGGGGACCCCACGCAATTTTTTTCAGATTTTTAAACACTTTAAAAACCTTTTTAAGGTATACAATGAAGCCCTGCACGGATCTCACAGATCCGGCCGGGATTCCTTGTGTTTTGTCAGGCAGTGTTTTACTCATCACTCCCGTAAAACACTGCCTGATATTACGAATCACATCGACATCGGAAAATACGAATTGTGAAAAGTCGTCAGCTTAGTGAATGAACATGAATCTTTATAAATATACCCCCTAGTGTAGGGTGTGGAATATGTCAGCCTGTGCTGCTTGTATCCTAGAGGTGTCTGTTGTGATGGGTGTGCTGGTGTTTGTGGTATAACTGGCAGACGTGTGCACACAACCTGCTTTGTTGTTCTGTAGAAAGTCATCAATAAAGGTAAAATAATTCCGTTTGCCCATTGCACATTGTGTGCAGGATACTATTGTATACACTGTACAGTATATGAGTCATTCATGTATCCCCTGCAATTCCTAGAACCCCAGCATATGTATACCCTGTGTGCCCCCATTACCTGGCTGATCCGACCACCCTCATTAGGAACCATTCTATCTGTGTATTTTTTATTTATTTGCCACTTTTTGGGTTACAGGGTTTTATTGTGAACTCAGAGGACAGCCGGTGAGTGACTTTGCCCAGTTTATATGCCCACAAGGGTACTATTGCCCGGCGGGGACACAGATTGGCACTCAGTACAGCTGTCCTGCAGGGAGGTATGGTCCCCGACATGGCCTATCCAGCATCACGGAGTGTGTACACTGCCCGCCTGGCAAATACTGCCAGGAACCAGGACTGGCAGTGCCTACAGGTAGGTGGGGTAGCTGACACTAGTATGTAGCTGCCATTGTTAATGTCACAGATATATAACATATTGTCCCATCTTGCAGGGAATTGTTCCTCAGGATACTGGTGCAGAGAAGGAGCGGTGGAGGGGCGACCAGACGATGGTGTCACCGGTGACCTCTGTCCTCCAGGACACTACTGTACAGAAGGTATAACAATGTTTGGGACAGATCGCACTCCCGCAGCCACAGGCAGATGATAGATAAATGCTTCATTCCATTGTAGGGACACGCTCGCCCCTGCCGTGCCCTTCCGGCTCCTGGTCAGATGTAAAGGGTCTGAGCAGCATTCTGGAATGTCAGCCTTGTCCTGGAGGACATTACTGCAATAACACCAGGCAGACGTCTCCTTCAGGGCTGTGTGCCGCCGGGTGAGTCAGATCTATGTACAGTCAGCAACCTCACCCAATGCCATAGAACAGGGGTGGCCAGACTTTTGGAGTTGGCTATCTACTTTCAGAGCTGAAAGCTTTCATGATCCACCGGAGTGGGATATAACCACGCGCCCTCGCTGCACAGGTTGTAGGAACGGTCTCGCCCGAAATCACACATTGGCCACACAGTAAAAACATAAAACACATTGCCCTACACAGAAAAAAATAAACCTATATTAAATTGCCCCCAGTGTAAGAACCCCCGTCTGAGAGGAACCGCCCCCCGTGCAGGACCATTCTCTGTGCAGAATCCACACAACCTCCATCCACCCTGTGCAGCATGCCGCAGAGAACAGAACTTTCCTGTCTTCCCGCTGGCTGCTTACCGGCTCCCGCTGGCTGCACACCACCGCAGCTGACTGCATCAGACGGTACCCAGCTGGCATGACGGGCTCCTGCAGTACTGGGAATGGGCCTTCTGAGCCTGTCAGAGGCTTATTGGGGCACTTGTTCCAAAGTCGGTCGCTATCTACCGACAGGTGCTCCGCAAGCTACCGATAGATCGCAATCGACATTTTAGCTGGGTCTGCCATAGAATAATGTCATTATCCGGCCTGCTTGTAAATATAGTAAGAATATGATGCAGATTGTCCTGTGTGTACTCATCTCCTGACCACAATGGGTTCCAGCTGCCATGGGTGTCCCTGGGAGGTATCCTCCCATCCGGAGTGCCCACTGGTTTGGAAAGTGAACTAGGCATCTGTGTTGCCAGTGTGGAGGTAGCCTTCCACGCCATTATCCTCCCGTAGCACTCTGCGCAGACGGGCGTGGCACATGTATGTGTACATTGTGGGTCATTTCGAGTTGTTCGCTTGTTGCCGATTTTCACAACGGAGCGATTAAGGCAAAAATGCGCATGCGCATGTTACGCAGTGCGCATGCGCTAAGTATTTTAGCACAAAACTTAGTAGGTTTACTCACGTCCGAACTAAGAATTTTCATTGTTAAAGTGATCGGAGTGTGATTGACAGGAAGTGGGTGTTTCTGGGCGGAAACTGACCGTTTTTTGGGAGTGTGCGGAAAAACGCAGGCGTGCCAGGAAAAAACGTGGGAGTGTCTGGAGAAATGGGGGAGTGGCTGGCCGAACGCACGGCGTGTTTGTGAAACGGGCTGAGCTGATCGCAGTGTAGGAGTAAGTCTCGAGCTACTCAGAAACTGCTAAGAAATTTCTATTCGCTATTCTGCTAAGCTAAGATACACTCCCAGAGGGCGGCGGCCTAGCGTGTGCAATGCTGCTAAAATCAGCTAGCGAGCGATCAACTCGGAATGAGGGCCATTATCCTGCTCTATCCATAGATTGGCTGTAGGTGTACACGCGGCACATGTATGTGTACATTATCCTGCTCTATCCGCAGGCGGGCTGTAGGTGTACACGTGGCACATGTATGTGTACATTATCCTGCTCTATCCGTAGACGGGCTGTAGGTGTACACGTGGCACATGTATGTGTACATTATCCTGCTCTATCCGTAGACGGGATGTAGGTGTACACGTGGCACATGTATGTGTACATTATCCTGCTCTATCCGCAGGCGAGCTGTAGGTGTACACGCGGCACATGTATGTGTACATTATCCTGCTCTATCCGTAGACTGGCTGTAGGTGTACACGCGGCACATGTATGTGTACATTATCCTGCTCTATCCGCAGGCGGGCTGTAGGTGTACACGTGGCACATGTATGTGTACATTATCCTGCTCTATCCGTAGACGGGATGTAGGTGTACACGTGGCACATGTATGTGTACATTATCCTGCTCTATCCGCAGGCGGGCTGTAGGTGTACACGTGGCACATGTATGTGTACATTATCCTGCTCTATCCGTAGACGGGATGTAGGTGTACACGTGGCACATGTATGTGTACATTATCCTGCTCTATCCGCAGGCGGGCTGTAGGTGTACACGCGGCACATGTATGTGTACATTATCCTGCTCTATCCGCAGACGGGCTGTAAGTGTACACGCGGTACATGTATGTGTACATTATCCTGCTCTATCCGCAGGCGGGCTGTAGGTGTACACGTGGCACATGTATGTGTACATTATCCTGCTCTATCCGTAGACGGGCTGTAGGTGTACACGTGGCACATGTATGTGTACATTATCCTGCTCTATCCGTAGACGGGATGTAGGTGTACACGTGGCACATGTATGTGTACATTATCCTGCTCTATCCGCAGGCGAGCTGTAGGTGTACACGCGGCACATGTATGTGTACATTATCCTGCTCTATCCGTAGACTGGCTGTAGGTGTACACGCGGCACATGTATGTGTACATTATCCTGCTCTATCCGCAGGCGGGCTGTAGGTGTACACGTGGCACATGTATGTGTACATTATCCTGCTCTATCCGTAGACGGGATGTAGGTGTACACGTGGCACATGTATGTGTACATTATCCTGCTCTATCCGCAGGCGGGCTGTAGGTGTACACGTGGCACATGTATGTGTACATTATCCTGCTCTATCCGTAGACGGGATGTAGGTGTACACGTGGCACATGTATGTGTACATTATCCTGCTCTATCCGCAGGCGGGCTGTAGGTGTACACGCGGCACATGTATGTGTACATTATCCTGCTCTATCCGCAGACGGGCTGTAAGTGTACACGCGGTACATGTATGTGTACATTATCCTGCTCTATCCGCAGGCGGGCTGTAGGTGTACACGTGGCACATGTATGTGTACATTATCCTGCTCTATCCGTAGACGGGATGTAGGTGTACACGTGGCACATGTATGGGTACATTATCCTGCTCTATCCGCAGATGGGCTGTAAGTGTACACGCGGTACATGTATGTGTACATTATCCTGCTCTATCCGTAGACGGGCTGTAGGTGTACACGCGGCACATGTATGTGTACATTATCCTGCTCTATCCACAGACTGGCTGTAGGTGTACACGCGGCACATGTATGTGTACATTATCCTGCTCTATCCACAGATTGGCTGTAGGTGTACACGCGGCACATGTATGTGTACATTATCCTGCTCTATCCGTAGACAGGCTGTTGGTGTACACGTGGCACATGTATGTGTACATTATCCTACTCTATCCGTAGACAGGCTGTAGGTGTACACGTGGCACATGTATGTGTACTTTATCCTGCTCTATCCGTAGACAGGCTGTAGGTGTACACGTGGCACATGTATGTGTACATTATCCTGCTCTATCCGTAGACGGGCTGTAGGTGTACACGTGGCACATGTATGTGTACATTATCCTGCTCTATCCGTAGACGGGATGTAGGTGTACACGTGGCACATGTATGTGTACATTATCCTGCTCTATCCGCAGGCGGGCTGTAGGTGTACACGTGGCACATGTATGTGTACATTATCCTGCTCTATCCGTAGACGGGCTGTAGGTGTACACGTGGCACATGTATGTGTACATTATCCTGCTCTATCCGTAGACGGGATGTAGGTGTACACGTGGCACATGTATGTGTACATTATCCTGCTCTATCCGCAGGCGGGCTGTAGGTGTACACGCGGCACATGTATGTGTACATTATCCTGCTCTATCCGCAGACGGGCTGTAAGTGTACACGCGGTACATGTATGTGTACATTATCCTGCTCTATCCGCAGGCGGGCTGTAGGTGTACACGTGGCACATGTATGTGTACATTATCCTGCTCTATCCGTAGACGGGATGTAGGTGTACACGTGGCACATGTATGTGTACATTATCCTGCTCTATCCGCAGGCGGGCTGTAGGTGTACACGCGGCACATGTATGTGTACATTATCCTGCTCTATCCGCAGACGGGCTGTAAGTGTACACGCGGTACATGTATGTGTACATTATCCTGCTCTATCCGTAGACGGGCTGTAGGTGTACACGCGGCACATGTATGTGTACATTATCCTGCTCTATCCACAGATTGGCTGTAGGTGTACACGCGGCACATGTATGTGTACATTATCCTGCTCTATCCACAGATTGGCTGTAGGTGTACACGCGGCACATGTATGTGTACATTATCCTGCTCTATCCGTAGACAGGCTGTAGGTGTACACGCGGCACATGTATGTGTACATTATCCTGCTCTATCCGTAGACAGGCTGTTGGTGTACACGTGGCACATGTATGTGTACATTATCCTACTCTATCCGTAGACAGGCTGTAGGTGTACACGTGGCACATGTATGTGTACTTTATCCTGCTCTATCCGTAGACAGGCTGTAGGTGTACACGTGGCACATGTATGTGTACATTATCCTGCTCTATCCGTAGACGGGATGTAGGTGTACACGTGGCACATGTATGTGTACATTATCCTGCTCTATCCGCAGGCGGGCTGTAGGTGTACACGTGGCACATGTATGTGTACATTATCCTGCTCTATCCGTAGACGGGCTGTAGGTGTACACGTGGCACATGTATGTGTACATTATCCTGCTCTATCCGTAGACGGGATGTAGGTGTACACGTGGCACATGTATGTGTACATTATCCTGCTCTATCCGCAGGCGGGCTGTAGGTGTACACGCGGCACATGTATGTGTACATTATCCTGCTCTATCCGCAGACGGGCTGTAAGTGTACACGCGGTACATGTATGTGTACATTATCCTGCTCTATCCGCAGGCGGGCTGTAGGTGTACACGTGGCACATGTATGTGTACATTATCCTGCTCTATCCGTAGACGGGATGTAGGTGTACACGTGGCACATGTATGTGTACATTATCCTGCTCTATCCGCAGGCGGGCTGTAGGTGTACACGCGGCACATGTATGTGTACATTATCCTGCTCTATCCGCAGGCGGGCTGTAGGTGTACACGCGGCACATGTATGTGTACATTATCCTGCTCTATCCGCAGACGGGCTGTAAGTGTACACGCGGTACATGTATGTGTACATTATCCTGCTCTATCCGTAGACGGGCTGTAGGTGTACACGCGGCACATGTATGTGTACATTATCCTGCTCTATCCACAGATTGGCTGTAGGTGTACACGCGGCACATGTATGTGTACATTATCCTGCTCTATCCACAGATTGGCTGTAGGTGTACACGCGGCACATGTATGTGTACATTATCCTGCTCTATCCGTAGACAGGCTGTTGGTGTACACGTGGCACATGTATGTGTACATTATCCTACTCTATCCGTAGACAGGCTGTAGGTGTACACGTGGCACATGTATGTGTACTTTATCCTGCTCTATCCGTAGACAGGCTGTAGGTGTACACGTGGCACATGTATGTGTACATTATCCTGCTCTATCCGTAGACTGGCTGTAGGTGTACACGCGGCACATGTATGTGTACATTATCCTGCTCTATCCGCAGGCGGGCTGTAGGTGTACACGTGGCACATGTATGTGTACATTATCCTGCTCTATCCGTAGACGGGATGTAGGTGTACACGTGGCACATGCATGTGTACATTATCCTGCTCTATCCGCAGGCGGGCTGTAGGTGTACACGTGGCACATGTATGTGTACATTATCCTGCTCTATCCGTAGACGGGATGTAGGTGTACACGTGGCACATGTATGTGTACATTATCCTGCTCTATCCGCAGGCGGGCTGTAGGTGTACACGCGGCACATGTATGTGTACATTATCCTGCTCTATCCGCAGACGGGCTGTAAGTGTACACGCGGTACATGTATGTGTACATTATCCTGCTCTATCCGCAGGCGGGCTGTAGGTGTACACGTGGCACATGTATGTGTACATTATCCTGCTCTATCCGTAGACGGGATGTAGGTGTACACGTGGCACATGTATGTGTACATTATCCTGCTCTATCCGCAGGCGGGCTGTAGGTGTACACGCGGCACATGTATGTGTACATTATCCTGCTCTATCCGCAGACGGGCTGTAAGTGTACACGCGGTACATGTATGTGTACATTATCCTGCTCTATCCGTAGACGGGCTGTAGGTGTACACGCGGCACATGTATGTGTACATTATCCTGCTCTATCCACAGATTGGCTGTAGGTGTACACGCGGCACATGTATGTGTACATTATCCTGCTCTATCCACAGATTGGCTGTAGGTGTACACGCGGCACATGTATGTGTACATTATCCTGCTCTATCCGTAGACAGGCTGTAGGTGTACACGTGGCACATGTATGTGTACATTATCCTACTCTATCCGTAGACAGGCTGTAGGTGTACACGTGGCACATGTATGTGTACTTTATCCTGCTCTATCCGTAGACAGGCTGTAGGTGTACACGTGGCACATGTATGTGTACATTATCCTGCTCTATCCGTAGATGGGCTGTAGGTGTACACGTAGCACATGTATGTGTACATTATCCTGCTCTATCCGTAGACGGGCTGTAGGTGTACACGTGGCACATGTATGTGTACATTATCCTGCTCTATCCACAGATTGGCTGTAGGTGTACACGCGGCACATGTATGTGTACATTATCCTGCTCTATCCGTAGACAGGCTGTAGGTGTACACGTGGCACATGTATGTGTACATTATCCTACTCTATCCGTAGACAGGCTGTAGGTGTACACGTGGCACATGTATGTGTACATTATCCTGCTCTATCCGTAGACAGGCTGTAGGTGTACACGTGGCACATGTATGTGTACATTATCCTGCTCTATCCGTAGATGGGCTGTAGGTGTACACGTAGCACATGTATGTGTACATTATCCTGCTCTATCCGTAGACGGGCTGTAGGTGTACACGTGGCACATGTATGTGTACATTATCCTGCTCTATCCGTAGACGGGCTGTAGGTGTACACGCGGCACATGTATGTGTACATTATCCTGCTCTATCCGTAGATGGGCTATAGATGTACACGTGGCACATGTATGTGTACATTATCCTGCTCTATCCGTAGACGGGCTATAGATGTACACGTGGCACATGTATGTGTACATTATCCTGCTCTATCCATAGATTGGCTGTAGGTGTACACGCGGCACATGTATGTGTACATTATCCTGCTCTATCCGCAGGCGGGCTGTAGGTGTACACGTGGCACATGTATGTGTACATTATCCTGCTCTATCCATAGACGGGCTGTAGGTGTACACGTGGCACATGTATGTGTACATTATCCTGCTCTATCCGTAGACGGGCTGTAGGTGTACACGTGGCACATGTATGTGTACATTATCCTGCTCTATCCGTAGACGGTCTGTAGGTATACACGCGGCACATGTATGTGTATATTATCCTGCTCTATCCGTAGACGGTCTGTAGGTGTACACGCGGCACATGTATGTGTACATTATTCTGCTCTATCCATAGACGGGCTGTAGGTGTACACGCGGCACATGTATGTGTACATTATCCTGCTCTATCCATAGACGGGCTGTAGGTGTACACGCGGCACATGTCTGTATATATAACAAAGTAAAACATGACATTTTTTTTAAAAGGACCTGAAAAAAAAATAGATGTAAAAATAAATATATAACTGGCCGCCGTGGTTGATATACACACAGTGTGACTTTCCGTAAAAGAAAATTTTTGCAGTAGTATAAAAATAAATATTTAACGGTACAAAACATTTGCTGTCCTGTAAATGGAATGTAATGTACACAATCCTGAGACACTCCCTACTGTGTGAAATGCAGTAAAGCAGCACTACTGAGACACATTTATTTCCAGCTATGTAGATAGCACACGCATATTCCGCTGTACAGAGAATATTTGACCATTCACATCAGTCCCTGCCCCAGTGGAGCTTACAATCTATATTCCCTACCACATGTACACGCACACACATTCACGCTAGGGTTAATTTTGTTGGGGTCCAATTAACTTACCAGTATATTACTGGAGTGAGGGAGGAAACCCACGCAAGCACAGGGGAGAATATACAAACTCCACACAGTTAGGGCCATGGTGGGAATCAAACCCATGACCTCAGTGCTGTGAGGCAGTAATGCTAACCACTACACCATCCGTGCTGCCCATTAAGAAAGGAAGGTATTAGAGGAATATGAGTACTGTGTATACATTTGGGGGCTGTACAGTATAATGGGGGACATTGCGCTATTTCATTTCAGATATTATTGTGCTGGTGGAGCTGAAACACCAACTCCAAGTCACGGTTCCTCTGGGGGTCTGTGTCCACCAGGACACTATTGTCCCTCTGGATCTGCCAGACCTGTACCCTGCCCCCCGGGCAGCCACATGTTACAGAGTGGTGCTACTGAATGCAACATCTGCCCCGCTGGTAAATACTGCATGCCAGGGATGAGCCCCCAGCCGTGCCCTAGAGGTAAAGACTTACCTGTGCCTCTTCTATTGTACCATTTCTCTGGACTCTGTAACTACTGCAACACTGCCTACAGTCTACAGTACATCGCTGGACACCTGCTGAATCCTATAGTTGGGTAATAATTCTCCTTTTAGGATTTTACTGCCTGCAGGGAACCGGTGTGGATTGGAAGCCGTGTCATCCTGGGACCTACAGCTCGGAGCTGGGGCTGGAGAGTGCAGCCGGATGCAAAGCGTGTGATGGGGGCAAATACTGTATGTTCTATAACGCCACCAGGGTGACCGGAGAGTGTGCCGAGGGTTATTACTGCACGGGCCGTTCCCAGCGATCTGATCCACTGGAGGAACTACCAGGTGACACCACGTATACTGTACATTAAACTGCTCATGTCCTGTGTTAGAGACAGAGAGAAAGATCCTCTGATGCTGACGGCGCATAGAAAACCAACCTCTCCTGCCAGAGAAAGTGCCCCAGTAATTTAATTGGAGAAATAGGAATTCCCTGCGATAACAGCAAAGTACCCCCCGGAAAGGTAGTGACGAGAGCAAGTAGGGGCGCAGCTCATATAGGTGTGCAGGGAAAACAGTGATGTCTTTTCTGGTGATGTGTGCAATTAGACATTGGGGCGGACAGTACGTGTGTATGACACTAATAATGTACTTATGGGATCCCTGCAGGGTTTATGATCTACAGTTACTCTGTGGCTTCCTGCTGTCCCATTCCCTTCTTCACATTAAAAGACAGTCCTGCCACCCTGTCCTCGCTATCACATCTCATCTCCTGTTATGCTCTGTGCTGCTGGGTGACCATGCTCCTCCCACTATATAACTCTCAGTCTGTGGCTTCCTGCTGCCTCCATTCCCCTCCTCACATCATGTCACTGCCCCTGTCACATGCAGCCCTGTCCTCACTGACACATCACTCATCTCCTGATATACTCTGTGCTGCTGGGGACCCTGCTCCTTCCACTATATAACTCTCAGTCTGTGGCTTCCTGCTGCCTCCATTCCCCTCCTCACATCATGTCACTGCCCCTGTCACATGCAGCCCTGTCCTCACTGACACATCACTTATCTCCTGATATACTCTGTGCTGCTGGGGACCCTGCTTTTCCCACTATATAACTCTCAGTCTGTGGCTTCCTGCTGCCTCCATTCCCCTCCTCACATCATGTCACTGCCCCTGTCACATGCAGCCCTGTCCTCACTGACACATCACTTATCTCCTGATATACTCTGTGCTGCTGGGGACCCTGCTCCTCCCACTATATAACTCTCAGTCTGTGACTTCCTGCTGCCTCCATTCCCCTCCTCACAACATGTCACTGCCCCTGTCACATGCAGCCCTGTCCTCACTGACACATCACTCATCTCCTGATATACTCTGTGCTGCTGGGTACTCTGCTCCTCCCACTATATAACTCTCAGTCTGCGGCTTCCTACTACCTCCATTCCCCTCCTCACATCATGTCACTGCCCCTGCCACATGCAGCCCTGTCCTCACTGACACATCACTCATGTCCTGATATACTCTGTGCTGCTGGGGACCTTGCTCCTCCTACTATATAACTCTCAGTCTGTGGCTTCCTGCTGCCTCCATTCCCCTCCTCACATCATGTCACTGCCCCTGCCACATGCAGCCCTGTCCTCACTGACACATCACTCATCTCCTGATATACTCTGTGCTGCTGGGTACTCTGCTCCTCCCACTATATAACTCTCAGTCTGTGGCTTCCTGCTGCCACCATTCTCGCCCTCACATCATGTCACTGCCCCTGCCACATGCAGCCCTGTCCTCACTGACACATCACTCATCTCCTGATATACTCTGTGCTGCTGGGGACCTGGCTCCTCCCACTATATAACTCTCAGTCTGTGGCTTCCTGCTGCCTCCATTCCCCTCCTCACATCATGTCACTGCCCCTGTCACATGCAGCCCTTTCCTCACTGACACATCACTTATCTCCTGATATACTTTGTGCTGCTGGGGACCCTGCTCCTCCCACTATATAACTCTCAGTCTGTGGCTTCCTGCTGCCACCAATCCCCTCCTCACATCATGTCACTGCCCCTGGCACATGCAGCCCTGTCCTCAGTGCGTAACTAGACATTTTAGTGCTGTGTGAAAAAAAAAAACAGCAACGGCGCCCCCTCCCCCTAAATATAAAACCGGGCCAATGTGCGCACCAAAATATAGGAGCGTGGCTTTATGGGGAAGAGGCGTGTCCACATAGCTCCCTTTTACACAGTACAGCAGGTATAGTCCATTTTACACATTAGCCTGGTATTTTACACAGTACGGCACGTAGAGTACCATTTTACATATTACAGCAACAGAGAGTGAGTGAGAGTGTGTGTGTGTGTGTGTGTGTGTGTGTGTGTGTGTCTCAAGTCACCTGTTAGGGTGATGCGGCATCCAGGGCTACCAGGCGCAGACACTCATTTACTGGCGCTCACAGTCCCCTCTCCAGTGCTCAGGCTGCGGCGGGTGTCACAGTAGAGGCAGCAGCGGCTCCTATACGGCACCAGGCAGCTGAAGGAGCACTCTCTCTCTCCACTTCAGAGGTGGCAGCGGCGTGTCTCCCTGGCGGCATCAATAGAGGCAGCGGTGGCTCCTATACGAGACCAGGTGGCTGAAGGAGCGCTCCCTCTCCACTTCAGAGGTGGCGGCGGAGCTCACAGCCAGAATTACCGCACAAAGGGTAACACCAAATGGCGCGCTCCCCGTCGCTTACAGAGGCAGGCACCGGCGGACAGCTGAAATTTCACTACTCCATCACTGACTAAAACAGCCGTAGGTAGGGGCAGGGTCGGACTGGCCCACAGGGGACCAGGGGAAACCACCGGTGGGCCCAACTGCCTGTGGGCCCTCCTCTTCCTCTAGGGATCAGGTTCCAGACTTTATCTAAGTGCACTTGAGTTATGCAATATACATATGTTACAATATACTTCACAAGAATATGGTTTATTATATATTTACCAAGGGGCACAGAAAATGTACTCTGTAATGGTTAGCCAAACCTCTGCGGTGACTGTCCACGCCCCCACTATAGCCTGGCCACACCCTTAAACATGGGCCCCTACAACAGCATTCCCCCGGTTGGCCCTTCATGCCCCAGTCCGACACAGGGTAGGGGTGAGCTGCAAGATGGTGCGCCTTCACTGCACTTGCGCTATGGGCAAGGCACCATCGGCACACACCTAGTTACGGCCCTGCCTGTCCTCACTGACACATCACTCATCTCCTGATATACTCTGTGCTGCTGGGGACCCTGCTCCTCCCACTATTTAACTCTCAGTATGTGGCTTCCTGCTGCCTCCATTCCCCTCCTCACATCATGTCACTGCCCCTGTCACATGCAGCCCTGTCCTCACTGACACATCACTCATCTCCTGATATACTCTGTGCTGCTGGGGACCCTGCTCCTCCCACTATATAACTCTCAGTCTGTGGCTTCCTGCTGCCTCCATTCCACTCCTCACATCATGTCACTGCCCCTGTCACATGCAGCCCTGTCCTCACTGACACATCACTCATCTCCTGATATTCTCTGTGCTGCTGGGGACCCTGCTCCTCCCACTATATAACTCTCAGTATGTGGCTTTCTGCTGCCTCCATTCCCCTCCTCACATCATGTCACTGCCCCTGTCACATGCAGCCCTGTCCTCACTGACACATCACTCATCTCCTGATATTCTCTGTGCTGCTGGGGACCCTGCTCCTCCCACTATATAACTCTCAGTATGTTGCTTCCTGCTGCCTCCATTCCCCTCCTCACATCATGTCACTGCCCCTGTCACATGCAGCCCTGTCCTCACTGACACATCACTCATCTCCTGATATACTCTGTGCTGCTGGGGGACCCTGATCTTCCCACTATATAACCCTCAGTCTGTAGCTTCCTGCTGCCTCCATTCCCC
This sequence comes from Pseudophryne corroboree, assembly GCF_028390025.1. NCBI lineage: Eukaryota > Metazoa > Chordata > Amphibia > Anura > Myobatrachidae > Pseudophryne > Pseudophryne corroboree. Next base: position 378,120,756 of record NC_086453.1, read on the forward strand.
TCCTCCCATCATGTCACTACCCGACACATGCTGCCCTGTCCTCACTGACACGTCACTCATCTCCTGATATACTCTGTGCTGCTGGGGACCCTGCTCCTCACACTATATAACTCTCAGTCTGTGGCTTCCTGCTGCCTCCATTCCCCTCCTCACATCATGTCACTGCCCCTGTCACATGCAGCCCTGTCCTCACTGACACATCACTCATCTCCTGATATACTCTGTGCTGCTGGGGACCCTGCTCCTCCCACCATATAACTCTCAGTCTGTGACTTCCTGCTGCCTCCATTCCCCTCCTCACATCGTGTCACTTCCCCAGTCACATGCAGCCCTGTCCTCACTGACACACCACTCATCTCCTGATATACTCTGTGCTGCTGGGAACCCTGCTCCTCCCACTATATAACTCTGTCTGTGTCTTCCTGCTGCCTCCATTCCCCTACTCACATCATGTCACTGCCCCTGTCACATGCAGCCCTGTCCTCACTGACACATCCCTCATCTACTGATATACTCTGTGCTGCTGGGGACCCTGCTCCTCCCACTATATAACTCTCAGTCTGTGGCTTCCTGCTGCCTCCATTCCCCCCCTCACATCATGTCACTGCCCCTGTCACATACAGTCCTGTCCTCACTGACACATCACTCATCTCCTGATATACTCTGTGCTGCTGGGGACCCTGTGGATTCCTGCTGCCTCCATTCCCCTCCTCACATCATGTCACTGCCCCTGTCACATGCAGACCTGTCCTCAGTGACACATCACATCTCCTGATATACTTTGTGCTGCTGGGGACCCTGCTCCTCCCATTATATAACTCTCAGTCTGTGGCTTCCTGCTGACTCCATTCCCCTCCTCACATCATGTCACTGCCCCGTCACATGTAGCCCTGTCCTCACTGACACATCACTCATCTCCTGATATACTCTGTGCTGCTGGGGACCCTGCTCCTCCCACTATATAACTCTCAGTCTGTGGCTTCCTGCTGCCTCCATTCCCCTCCTCACATCATGTCACTGCCCCTGTCATATGCAGCCCTGTCCTCACTGACACATCACTCATCTCCTGATATACTCTGTGCTGCTGGGGGACCCTGCTCCTCCCACTATATAACTCTCAGTCTGTGGCTTCCTGCTGACTTCATTCCCCTCCTCACATCATGTCACTGCCCCTGTCATATGCAGCCCTGTCCTCACTGACACATCACTCATCTCCTGATATACTCTGTGCTGCTGGGGACCCTGCTCATCCCACTATATAACTCTCAGTCTGTGGCTTCCTGCTGCCTCCATTCCCCTCCTCACATCATGTCACTGCCCGTGTCATATGCAGCCCTGTCCTCACTGACACATCACTCATCTCCTGATATACTCTGTGCTGCTGGGGACCCTGCTCCTCCCACTATATAACTCTCAGCCTGTGGCTTCCTGCTGCCTCCATTCCCCTCCTCACATCATGTCACTGCCCCTGTCACATGCAGCCCTGTCCTCACTGACACATCACTCATCTCCTGATATACTCTGTGCTGCTGGGGACCCTGCTCCTCCCACTATATAACTCTCTGTCTGTGGCTTCCTGCTGCCTCCATTCCCCTCCTCACATCATGTCACTGCCCCTGTCACATGCAGCCCTGTCCTCACTGACAGTCTGACACATCACTCATCTCCTGATATACTCTGTGCTGCTGGGGGCACATAATTCCAAAATCATCCAACAAAATATAGTGGAAAAAAGAAATCCTCTCCTTCCTATATAGATACAGACTAATGCAACATTCTTTGCTGATGTTAGTAACTGGATGGTGTCTGATGATGACATAATGAGGTCTCAGGTTGATGGATGACATAGAAACATAGAAACATAGGCCCTCATTCCGAGTCGTTCGCTCGGTATTTTTCATCGCATCGCAGTGAAATTCCGCTTAGTGCGCATGCGCAATATTCGCACTGCGACTGCGCCAAGTATCTTTGCTATGAAGATAGTATTTTTACTCACGGCTTTTTCATCGCTCCGGCGATCGTAATGTGATTGACAGGAAATGGGTGTTACTGGGCGGAAACAGGCCGTTTTATGGGAGTGTGGCTGAAAACGCTACCGTTTCCGGAAAAAACGCAGGAGTGGCCGGAGAAACGGGGGAGTGGTTGGGCGAACGCTGGGTGTGTTTGTGACGTCAAACCAGGAACGACAAGCACTGAACTGATCGCACAGGCAGAGTAAGTCTGGAGCTACTCTAAAACTGCTAAGTAGTTTGTGAGCGCAATATTGCGAATACATCGGTCGCAATTTTAAGATGCTAAGATACACTCCCAGTAGGCGGCGGCTTAGCGTGTGTAACTCTGCTAAATTCGCCTTGCGACCGATCAACTCGGAATGAGGGCCATAGAATTTGACGGCAGATAAGAACCACTTGGGCCATCTAGTCTGCCCCTTTTTTTTTATCCTTTAGGCAATCTCAACCCTTTTTGAACCTTAATTCTTTGTAAGGATATTCATATGCCTATCCCAAGCATGTTTACATTGCTCTACAGTCTTAGCCTCTACCACCTCTGATGGGAGGCTATTCCACTTATCCACTACCCTTTCTGTGAAGTAATTTTTCCTTAAATTTCCCCTGAACCTCCCCCCCTCCAGTCTCAGTGCATGTCCTCGAGTTCTAATACTTCTCTTCATTTGAAGAATGTTTCCCTCCTGAACTTTGTTAAGACCCTTGATATATTTGAAAGTTTCTATCATGTCTCCCCTTTCCCTTCTCTACTCCAAACGGGTGTAGTATGGCTGACCGCCGGTCAGCTTACCGACGCCGGGATCCCGGCAGCATACCGACGCCGGGATCCCGGCGGGGAGGGGCGAGTGCAGGAAGCCCCTTGCGGGCTCGCTGCGCTCGCCACGCTGCGGGCTCGGTGGCGACCTGCGGTCGCCACGGGTTCTATTCCCACTCTATGGGTGTCGTGGACACCCACGAGTGGAAATAGTCCCTGTTGGTCGGCATGCCGACCATCGGGACAGTGACCCGTCGGGCTGGTGGAGGAGGTCATGTGACTGTCGGTCAGCTGACCGGCGGTCACATGAATACCACCCCTCCAAACTATACATGTTAAGATCTTTTAACCTTTCTGGGAAAGTTGTGTGATGTCGGCCATGCACCATTTTAGTTGCCCTTCTTTGTACACTCTCTAATGTATTTATATCCTTCTGGAGGTATGGTCTCCAGAACTGGACACAGTATTCCAGATGGGGCCGCACCAATGACCTATACAGTGGCATTATCACTTCTTTTTTCCTGCTACTGATTCCTCTCCCTATGCAACCACGCATCTGACTTGCCTTTCTCATTGCTTTGTTGCATTGCTTTCCTGCCTTCAAGTCACTTGAAATAGTGACTCCTAAATCCCTTTCCTCCTCAGTAGTTTCCATTATAGTACCCTTGATACTAAATTTAGCCTTTGGGTTTTTGAGACCCAAGTGCATGATTTTGCATTTTTTAGCATTAAACTGTAGTTGCCACGTTCTTGACCATTTCTCAAGCCAACCTAGGTCATCAATCATTTGTTTTACCCCTCCCGGTGTGTCTACCCTGTTGCATATCTTTGTATCATCTGCAAAAAGGCATACCTTCCCTTCAATACCATCTGCAATGTCACCAACAAAGATATTAAAGAGAACTGGACCAAGTACAGATCCCTGGGGTACTCCACTGGTAACATTTCCCTCCATAGATTGCACTCCATTAACTACAACTGTCTGTTTCCTATCCTGCAACCAGGTTCTTATCCATTTAACTGTTTTATAATCCACCCCCACGCTTTCAAGTTTATTTAGCAGTCTGCGATGTGGGACAGTGTCAAATGCCTTACTAAAGTCTAGATATGCTACATCTACAGCTCCCCCTTGATCTATTATTTTCATCACAGAGTCAAAAAAGTCAATAAGATTTGTTTGGCATGATCTCCCACCAGTAAATCCATGCTGTTTTGGATCCTGTAAGTGGTTTGATTTAAGATATTCCACAACTCTTTCTTTTAATAGTTTTTCCATTACTTTCCCCACTACTGATGTAAGGCTTACTGGTCTGTAGTTACTTGCTTCTTCCTTGCTTCCACTTTTGTGCAGTGGAACTACATTTGCTCTTTTCCAGTCATCTGGAATGGCACCTGTATTTAGTGACTGGTTAAATAATTCTGTTAACGGTGTAACCAGCACATCTTTTAGCTCTTTGAGTATCCTTGGGTGTATCCCATCTGGTCCCATTGATTTATACACTTTTAGTTTTGAAAGTTCTGTTAGGACCTTCTCCTCTGTAAATGTACTTTCATCCACCTTATTTTTATGAATGTCCTTGCAACTTAACTGTGGCCCCATCCCTTCTTCTGTAGTAAATACTGAGCAAAAATAATGATTTAGGTGATCTGCTATTGCCTTGTCTCCCTCCACCAAATGCTCACTCTCTGTCTTAAGTCTTATTATTCCTCCATTTGATTTTCTCCTTTCACTTATTTACTTAAAAAAAGTTTTGCCCCCTTTATCTACTGACTGGGCCATTTTCTCCTCAGCTTCTGCCTTTGCACGTCTGATCACTTTCTTAGCATCCTTCCGTCTGTCCAGATACACCTCTTTGTAGTTATTATTTTGAGTCTGTTTGTATTTCCTAAAAGCCATCTTTTTTGCTTTCACACTAGTTGATACTTCTTTTGTGAACCACACTGGCTTCCTTTTCCTGGTGCTTTTCCTAACCATTTTGATACAAAGGTCTGCTGCCCTTAGTATTGCACTTTTCAGTTTTTCCCACCTCTCCTGCACTCCTTCCAAGTTTCTCCAGTCTGCCAATGAATCACTTAAACATCTCCCCATTTTTGCAAAATCAGCATTTCTAAAATCCAACACCTTTGTTTTTGTGTGACAGGAGTTGGATCCTGTCTTTATACTAAACCATACTGCTTGATGATCACTGGATCCCAGGTGCTCACCCACATATATGTCTGATATACGGTCACCATTTGTGAGAATTAAATCTAATATTGATATGACCTCTTATGTACTTCAGTATGTTCTCTATAGTAATAATGTTTCTCTATCGTCCTAGTGGATGCTGGGGTTCCTGAAAGGACCATGGGGAATAGCGGCTCCGCAGGAGACAGGGCACAAAAGTAAAGCTTTTCCGATCAGGTGGTGTGCACTGGCTCCTCCCCCTATGACCCTCCTCCAGACTCCAGTTAGATTTTTGTGCCCGGCCGAGAAGGGTGCAATTCTAGGTGGCTCTCCTAAAGAGCTGCTTAGAGAAAGTTTAGCTTAGGTTTTTTATTTTACAGTGAGTCCTGCTGGCAACAGGATCACTGCAACGAGGGACTGAGGGGAGAAGAAGTGAACTCACCTGCGTGCAGGATGGATTGGCTTCTTGGCTACTGGACATCAGCTCCAGAGGGACGATCACAGGTACAGCCTGGATGGTCACCGGAGCCGCGCCGCCGGCCCCCTTGCAGATGCTGAAGTTAGAAGAGGTCCAGAATCGGCGGCTGAAGACTCTGACAGTCTTCTAAAGGTAGCGCACAGCACTGCAGCTGTGCGCCATTTTCCTCTCAGCACACTTCACACGCTGTCACTGAGGGTGCAGGGCGCTGGGGGGGGGCGCCCTGGGAGGCAAATGTAAACCTATATACTGGCTAAAAATACCTCACATATAGCCCCCAGAGGCTATATGGAGATATTTAACCCCTGCCAAACTTCACTAAAGAGCGGGAGACGAGCCCGCCGGAAAAGGGGCGGGGCCTATCTCCTCAGCACACAGCGCCATTTTTTCTCTCACAGAAAGGCTGGAGAGAAGGCTCCCAGGCTCTCCCCTGCACTGCACTACAGAAACAGGGTTTAAACAGAGAGGGGGGCACTAATTGGCGATATAAATATATATATAAAGATGCTATTAGGGAGAAACACTTATATAAGGTTGTCCCTATGTAATTATAGCGTTTTTTGGTGTGTGCTGGCAAACTCTCCCTCTGTCTCTCCAAAGGGCTAGTGGGGTCCTGTCCTCTGTCAGAGCATTCCAGGTGTGTGTGCTGTGTGTCGGTACGTGTGTGTCGACATGTATGAGGACGATGTTGGAGGAGGCGGAGAAATTGCCTGTAATGGTGATGTCACTCTCTAGGGAGTCGACACCGGAATGGATGGCTTATTTAGGGAATTACGTGAAAATGTCAACACGCTGCAAGGTCGGTTGACGACATGAGACGGCCGACAAACAATTAGTACCGGTCCAGGCGTCTCAGAAACACCGTCAGGGGTTTTTAAAAAAACGCCCATTTACCTCAGTCGGTCGACACAGACACAGACACGGACACTGAATCCAGTGTCGACGGTGAATAAACAAACGTATTCCTCATTAGGGCCACACGTTAAGGGCAATGAAGGAGGTGTTACATATTTCTGATACTACAAGTACCACAAAAAAGGGTATTATGTGGGAGTGAAAAAACTACCTGTAGTTTTTCCTGAATCAGATAAAATAAAATGAAGTGTGTGATGATGCGTGGGTTTACCCCGATAGCAAATATTGGCGTTATACCCTTTCCCGCCAGAAGTTAGGGCGCGTTGGGAAACACCCCTTAGGGTGGATAAGGCGCTCACACGCTTATCAAGTGGCGTTACCGTCTCCAGATACGGCCGCCCTCAAGGAGCCAGCTGATAGGCAGCTGGAAAAATATCCTAAAAAGTATATACACACATACGGTGGTTATACTGCGACCAGCGATCGCCATCAGCCTGGAGATGCAGTGCTGGGTTGGCTTGGTCGAATTCCCTGACTAAAAATATTTTATTGATATAGAGCATTTAATAGGATGCATTCTATATATATGTATGCGAGATGCACAGAGGGATATTTGCACTCTGGCATCAAGATAAGTGCGTTGTCCATATCTCCCAGAAGATGTCATGGACACGACAGTGGTCAGGTGATACAGATCCCATACGGCACATGGAAGTATTGCCGTATAAAGGGAAGGAGTTATTTGGGGTCGGTCCATCGGACCTGGGGGCCACGGCTACAGCTGGGAAATCCAACCTTTTTACCCCAAGTTACATCTCAGCAGAAAAAGACACTGTCTTTTCAGCCTCAATCCTTCCGTTTCCCATGTGGGCAAGCGGGCAAAAGGCCAGTCATATCTGCCCAGACATAGAGGAAAGGGAAGTAGACTGCAGCAGGCAGCCCCTTCCCAGGAAAAGAAGCCCTCCACCGCGTCTGCCAAGTCCTCAGCGTGACGCTGGGGCCGTGCAAGCGGACTCAGGTGAGGTGGGGGGGTAGTCTCAAGAGTCTCAGCGCGCAGTGGGATCACTCGCAAGTTGACCCCTAGATCGTACAAGTATTATCCCAGGGGTACAGATTGGAGAGTCGAGACATTTTTTCCTCGCAGGTTCCTGAAGCCTGCTTTACCAACGGCTCCCTCCGACAGGGAGGCAGTATTGGGAAAAAATTCACAAGCTGTATTTCCAACAGGTGATAATCAAAGTACCCCTCCTACAACAAGGAAAAGGGTATTAGTCTTCCACACTATATTGTGGTACTGAAGCCAGACGGCTTGGTGAGACATAGTCTAAATCTGAAATCTTTGAACACTTACATAAAAAGGTTCAAATCAAGATGGAGTCACTCAGAGCAGTGATAGAGAACCGGAAAAAAGGGGACTATATGGTGTCCCTGGACATCAAGGATTACCTCCATGTCCAAATTTGCCCTTCTCAACAAGGGTACCTCTGGTTCGTGATACAGAACTGTCAATATCAGTTTCAGACGCTGCCGTTGAATTATCCACGGCACCCCGGGCCTTTACCAAGGTAATGGCCGAAAAGATGATTCTTAAAAGAAGAAAGGCATCCCAATTAATTATCCCTTACTTGGACGATATCCTGAAAGGGGCAAGTTTCCAGAGAACAGTTGGAGGTCGGAAAAGAACTATCTAAAGTAGTTCTACGACAGCACGAGTGGATTCTAAATATTCCAAAAATCGCAGCTGTTTTCCGATGATACGTCTGCTGTTCCTAGGAATGATTCTGGGCATAGTCCAGAAAGAGGTATTTCTCCTGGAGGGGAAAGCCAGGGAGTTATCCGACCTAGTCAGAAACCTCCTAAAACCAGGCCAAGTATCAGTGCATCAATGCACAGGAGTCCTGGGAAAAATGGTGGCTTCTTACGAAGCGATTCCATTCGGCAGATCTCACGCAAAAACTTTTCAGGGGGATTTGCGGGACGAATGGTCCGGATCGCATCTTCAGATGCATCAGCGGATAACCCTGTCTCCAAGGACAAGGGTGTCTCTTCTGTGGGGGCTGCAGAGTGCTCATCTTCTAGAGGGCAGCACATTCAGCATTCAGGACTGTGTTCTGGTGACCACGGATGCCAGTCTGAGAGGCTGGGGAACAGTCACACAGGGAAGAAATTTCCAAGGAAGTGTGGTCAAGTCTGGAGATTTCTCTCCACATGAATATACTGGAGCTAAGGGCAATTTACGATGCTCTGAGCCTAGGAAGACCTCTGCTTCAAAGTCAACCGGTGCTGATCCAGTAGGACATCATCATGGCAGTCGCCCACGTAAACAGACGGGGCGGCACAAGAAGCAGGAGGGCAATGACAGCAAGGATTCTTCGCTGGGCGAAAAATCATGTGATAACACTGTCAGCAGTGTTCATTCCGGGAGTGGACAACTAGGAAGATTTCCTCAGCATGAATGAATTCCACCCGGAAAAGTGGGAACTTCATCTGGAAGTTTCCACATGTTTGTAAACCGTTGGGAAAGACCAAAGGTGGTTATGATGGCGTCCCACATGAAGCGCCAGGTCTAGAGACCCTCAGGCAATAGCTGGGACGCTCTGGTAACACCGTGGGTGTACCAGTCGGTGTATGTGTTCCCTCCTCTGCCTTTCATACCCAGTGTATGGAGAATGATAGGAAGGAGAGGAGTAAGAACTATACTCGTGGCTCCGGTTTGGCCAAGAAGAACTTGGTACCCGGAACTTCAAGAGATACTAGAAAGGATCTTGATTCAGCAAGAATCATGTCTGTTCCATGACTTACCGCAGCTGCGTTGACGGGTGAACGCCGGATCCTAAGGGAAAAAGGCATTCCGGAAGAGGTCATCCCTACCCTGGTCAGAGCCAGGAAGGAGGTGACCGCACAACATTATCACTGCTTAGGTGAAAATGTGTTCCATGGTGTGAGGCCAGGAAGGCTCCACGGAAGAATTTCAACTAGGTTAATTCCTACATTTCCTGCAAACAGGAGTGTATATGGGTCTCAAATTGGGGTCCATTAAGGTTCAAATTTCGACCGGTCGATTTTCTTCCAGAAAGAAATTGGCTTCAGTTCCTGAAGTCCAGAAGTTGTTAAGGGAGTACTGCATATACAACCCCCTTTTGATGTCTCCAGTGGCACTGGGCGATCTCAACGTAGTTTGGGATTCCTAAAATCACATTGGTTTAAACAACTCAAATCTGTGGATTTGATATATCTCACATGGAAAGCGACCATGCTGTTGGTCCTGGCCTCGGCCAGGCGAGTGTCAGAATTGGCGGCTTTATCTCACAAAGCCATATCTGATTGTCCATTCGGACAGAGCAAAGCTGTGGACTCGTCCCCAGTTTCTCCCTAAGGTGGTGTCAGCGTTTCACCTGAACCAGCTTATTGTGGTACCTGCGGCTACTAGGGACTTGGAGGACTCCAAGTTGCTGGATGTTGTCAGGGCCCTGAAAATATAGTTTCCAGGTCGGCTGGAGTCAGGAAATCTGACTTGCTGTTTATCCTGTATGCACCCAACAAGCTGGGTGCTCCTGCTTCTAAGCAGACTATTGCTCGTTGGATTTGTAGTACAATTCAGCTTGCACATTCTGTGGCAGGCTTGCCACAGCAAAAAATGTGTAAATGCCCATTCCACAAGGAAGGTGGGCTCATCTTGGGCGGCTGCCCGAGGGGTCTCGGCATTACAACTCTGCCGAGCAGCTACGTGGTCGGGGGAGAACACGTTTGTAAAATTCTACAAATTTGATACCCTGGCAAAAAGAGGACCTGGAGTTCTCTCATTCGGTGCTGCAGAGTCATCCGCACTCTCCCGCCCGTTTGGGAGCTTTGGTATAATCCCCATGGTCCTTTCAGGAACCCCAGCATCCACTAGGACGATAGAGAAAATAAGAATTTACTTACCGATAATTCTATTTCTCGGAGTCCGTAGTGGATGCTGGGCGCCCATCCCAAGTGCGGATTATCTGCAATACTTGTACATAGTTATTGTTACAAAAATCGGGTTATTGTTGTAGGAAGCCGTCTTTCAGAGGCTCCTTTTGTTATCATACTGTTAACTGGGTTTAGATCACAAGTTATACGGTGTGATTGGTGTGGCTGGTATGAGTCTTACCCGGGATTCAAAATCCTCCCTTATTGTGTACGCTCGTCCGGGCACAGTACCTAACTGGAGTCTGGAGGAGGGTCATAGGGGGAGGAGCCAGTGCACACCACCTGATCGGAAAAGCTTTACTTTTGTGCCCTGTCTCCTGCGGAGCCGCTATTCCCCATGGTCCTTTCAGGAACCCCAGCATCCACTACGGACTCCGAGAAATAGAATTATCGGTAAGTAAATTCTTATTTTATAATGGACATAGGATAATCTTCTAATTCTCGCACATTCTTTCTTTTTTATGTGGTCAGGATCTGCTGGGCCGTGTCCTGCTGGCCACTTCTGTCCCCAGGGCAGCGTTGTTCCCACTCCTTGCCCGATCGGTACCTTCAGCTGGAGAACCAAGCTGCGCTCAGAGGTAGGGTTACTGTAATAACACAGCGTCAGTAACGTTTATACTGGAGGACGGAGCCGCGCTCAGAGGTAGGGTTACTGTAATAACACAGCGTCAGTAACGTTTATACTGGAGGATGGAGCCGCGCTCAGAGGTAGGGTTACTGTAATAACACAGCGTCAGTAACGTTTATACTGGAGGATGGAGCCGCGCTCAGAGGTAGGGTTACTGTAATAACACAGTGTCAGTAACGTTTATACTGGAGGACGGAGCCGCGCTCAGAGGTAGGGTTACTGTAATAACACAGCGTCAGTAACGTTTATACTGGAGGATGGAGCCGCGCTCAGAGGTAGGGTTACTGTAATAACACAGCGTCAGTAACGTTTATACTGGAGGATGGAGCCGCGCTCAGAGGTAGGGTTACTGTAATAACACAGCGTCAGTAACATTTATACTGGAGGACGGAGCCGCGCTCAGAGGTAGGGTTACTGTAATAACACAGCGTCAGTAACGTTTATACTGGAGGACGGAGCCGCGCTCAGAGGTAGGGTTACTGTAATAACACAGTGTCAGTAACGTTTATACTGGAGGACGGAGCCGCGCTCAGAGGTAGGGTTACTGTAATAACACAGCGTCAGTAACGTTTATACTGGAGGACGGAGCCGCGCTCAGAGGTAGGGTTACTGTAATAACACAGCGTCAGTAACGTTTATACTGGAGAACGGAGCCGCGCTCAGAGGTAGGGTTACTGTAATAACACAGCGTCAGTAACGTTTATACTGGAGGATGGAGCCGCGCTCAGAGGTAGGGTTACTGTAATAACACAGTGTCAGTAACGTTTATACTGGAGGACGGAGCCGCGCTCAGAGGTAGGGTTACTGTAATAACACAGCGTCAGTAACGTTTATACTGGAGGACGGAGCCGCGCTCAGAGGTAGGGTTACTGTAATAACACAGCGTCAGTAACGTTTATACTGGAGGACGGAGCCGCGCTCAGAGGTAGGGTTACTGTAATAACACAGCGTCAGTAACGTTTATACTGGGGGATGGAGCCGCGCTCAGAGGTAGGGTTACTGTAATAACACAGCGTCAGTAACGTTTATACTGGAGGATGGAGCCGCGCTCAGAGGTAGGGTTACTGTAATAACACAGCGTCAGTAACGTTTATACTGGAGGACGGAGCTGCGCTCAGAGGTAGGGTTACTGTAATAACACAGCGTCAGTAACGTTTATACTGGAGGATGGAGCCGCGCTCAGAGGTAGGGTTACTGTAATAACACAGCGTCAGTAACGTTTATACTGGAGGATGGAGCCGCGCTCAGAGGTAGGGTTACTGTAATAACACAGCGTCAGTAACGTTTATACTGGAGGACGGAGCCGCGCTCAGAGGTAGGGTTACTGTAATAACACAGCGTCAGTAACGTTTATACTGGAGGACAGAGCTGCACTCAGAGGTAGGGTTACTGTAATAACACAGCGTCAGTAACGTTTATACTGGAGGATGGAGCCGCGCTCAGAGGTAGGGTTACTGTAATAACACAGCGTCAGTAACGTTTATACTGGAGGATGGAGCCGCGCTCAGAGGTAGGGTTACTGTAATAACACAGCGTCAGTAACGTTTATACTGGAGGACGGAGCCGCGCTCAGAGGTAGGGTTACTGTAATAACACAGCGTCAGTAACATTTATACTGGAGGATGGAGCCGCGCTCAGAGGTAGGGTTACTGTAATAACACAGCGTCAGTAACGTTTATACTGGAGGACGGAGCCGCGCTCAGAGGTAGGGTTACTGTAATAACACAGCGTCAGTAACGTTTATACTGGAGGATGGAGCCGCGCTCAGAGGTAGGGTTACTGTAATAACACAGCGTCAGTAACGTTTATACTGGAGGATGGAGCCGCGCTCAGAGGTAGGGTTACTGTAATAACACAGCGTCAGTAACGTTTATACTGGAGGATGGAGCCGCGCTCAGAGGTAGGGTTACTGTAATAACACAGCGTCAGTAACGTTTATACTGGAGGACGGAGCCGCGCTCAGAGGTAGGGTTACTGTAATAACACAGCGTCAGTAACGTTTATACTGGAGGACGGAGCCGCGCTCAGAGGTAGGGTTACTGTAATAACACAGCGTCAGTAACGTTTATACTGGAGGATGGAGCCGCGCTCAGAGGTAGGGTTACTGTAATAACACAGCGTCAGTAACGTTTATACTGGAGGATGGAGCCGCGCTCAGAGGTAGGGTTACTGTAATAACACAGCGTCAGTAACGTTTATACTGGAGGACGGAGCCGCGCTCAGAGGTAGGGTTACTGTAATAACACAGCGTCAGTAACGTTTATACTGGAGGATGGAGCCGCGCTCAGAGGTAGGGTTACTGTAATAACACAGCGTCAGTAACATTTATACTGGAGGACGGAGCCGCGCTCAGAGGTAGGGTTACTGTAATAACACAGCGTCAGTAACGTTTATACTGGAGGATGGAGCCGCGCTCAGAGGTAGGGTTACTGTAATAACACAGCGTCAGTAACGTTTATACTGGAGGATGGAGCCGCGCTCAGAGGTAGGGTTACTGTAATAACACAGCGTCAGTAACGTTTATACTGGAGGACAGAGCCGCGCTCAGAGGTAGGGTTACTGTAATAACACAGCGTCAGTAACGTTTATACTGGAGGACAGAGCCGCGCTCAGAGGTAGGGTTACTGTAATAACACAGCGTCAGTAACGTTTATACTGGAGGACAGAGCCGCGCTCAGAGGTAGGGTTACTGTAATAACACAGCGTCAGTAACGTTTATACTGGAGGACGGAGCCGCGCTCAGAGGTAGGGTTACTGTAATAACACAGCGTCAGTAACGTTTATACTGGAGGACGGAGCCGCGCTCAGAGGTAGGGTTACTGTAATAACACAGCGTCAGTAACGTTTATACTGGAGGACGGAGCCGCGCTCAGAGGTAGGGTTACTGTAATAACACAGCGTCAGTAACATTTATACTGGAGGATGGAGCCGCGCTCAGAGGTAGGGTTACTGTAATAACACAGCGTCAGTAACGTTTATACTGGAGGATGGAGCCGCGCTCAGAGGTAGGGTTACTGTAATAACACAGCGTCAGTAACGTTTATACTGGAGGATGGAGCCGCGCTCAGAGGTAGGGTTACTGTAATAACACAGCGTCAGTAACGTTTATACTGGAGGATGGAGCCGCGCTCAGAGGTAGGGTTACTGTAATAACACAGCGTCAGTAACGTTTATACTGGAGGACGGAGCCGCGCTCAGAGGTAGAGTTACTGTAATAACACAGCGTCAGTAACGTTTATACTGGAGGACGGAGCCGCGCCCAGAGGTAGGGTTACTGTAATAACACAGCGTCAGTAACATTTATACTGGAGGACGGAGCCGCGCTCAGAGGTAGGGTTACTGTAATAACACAGCGTCAGTAACGTTTATACTGGAGGATGGAGCCGCGCTCAGAGGTAGGGTTACTGTAATAACACAGCGTCAGTAACGTTTATACTGGAGGACGGAGCCGCGCTCAGAGGTAGGGTTACTGTAATAACACAGCGTCAGTAACGTTTATACTGGAGGATGGAGCCGCACTCAGAGGTAGGGTTACTGTAATAACACAGCGTCAGTAACGTTTATACTGGAGGATGGAGCCGCGCTCAGAGGTAGGGTTACTGTAATAACACAGCGTCAGTAACGTTTATACTGGAGGACGGAGCCGCGCTCAGAGGTAGGGTTACTGTAATAACACAGCGTCAGTAACGTTTATACTGGAGGACGGAGCCGCGCTCAGAGGTAGGGTTACTGTAATAACACAGCGTCAGTAACGTTTATACTGGAGGATGGAGCCGCGCTCAGAGGTAGGGTTACTGTAATAACACAGCGTCAGTAACGTTTATACTGGAGGTTGGAGCCGCGCTCAGAGGTAGGGTTACTGTAATAACACAGCGTCAGTAACGTTTATACTGGAGGACGGAGCCGCGCTCAGAGGTAGGGTTACTGTAATAACACAGCGTCAGTAACGTTTATACTGGAGGATGGAGCCGCGCTCAGAGGTAGGGTTACTGTAATAACACAGCGTCAGTAACGTTTATACTGGAGGACGGAGCCGCGCTCAGAGGTAGGGTTACTGTAATAACACAGCGTCAGTAACGTTTATACTGGAGGACGGAGCCGCGCTCAGAGGTATGGTTACTGTAATAACACAGCGTCAGTAACGTTTATACTGGAGGACGGAGCCGCGCTCAGAGGTAGGGTTACTGTAATAACACAGCGTCAGTAACGTTTATACTGGAGGACGGAGCCGCGCTCAGAGGTAGGGTTACTGTAATAACACAGCGTCAGTAACGTTTATACTGGAGGATGGAGCCGCGCTCAGAGGTAGGGTTACTGTAATAACACAGCGTCAGTAACGTTTATACTGGAGGACGGAGCCGCGCTCAGAGGTAGGGTTACTGTAATAACACAGCGTCAGTAACGTTTATACTGGAGGACGGAGCCGCGCTCAGAGGTAGTGTTACTGTAATAACACAGCGTCAGTAACGTTTATACTGGAGGATGGAGCCGCGCTCAGAGGTAGGGTTACTGTAATAACACAGCGTCAGTAACATTTATACTGGAGGATGGAGCCGCGCTCAGAGGTAGGGTTACTGTAATAACACAGCGTCAGTAACGTTTATACTGGAGGATGGAGCCGCGCTCAGAGGTAGGGTTACTGTAATAACACAGCGTCAGTAACGTTTATACTGGAGGATGGAGCCGCGCTCAGAGGTAGGGTTACTGTAATAACACAGCGTCAGTAACGTTTATACTGGAGGACGGAGCCGCGCTCAGAGGTAGGGTTACTGTAATAACACAGCGTCAGTAACATTTATACTGGAGGACGGAGCCGCGCTCAGAGGTAGAGTTACTGTAATAACACAGCGTCAGTAACGTTTATACTGGAGGATGGAGCCGCGCTCAGAGGTAGGGTTACTGTAATAACACAGCGTCAGTAACGTTTATACTGGAGGACGGAGCCGCGCTCAGAGGTAGGGTTACTGTAATAACACAGCGTCAGTAACGTTTATACTGGAGGACGGAGCCGCGCTCAGAGGTAGGGTTACTGTAATAACACAGCGTCAGTAACATTTATACTGGAGGATGGAGCCGCGCTCAGAGGTAGGGTTACTGTAATAACACAGCGTCAGTAACGTTTATACTGGAGGACGGAGCCGCGCTCAGAGGTAGGGTTACTGTAATAACACAGCGTCAGTAACGTTTATACTGGAGGACGGAGCCGCGCTCAGAGGTAGGGTTACTGTAATAACACAGCGTCAGTAACGTTTATACTGGAGGATGGAGCCGCGCTCAGAGGTAGGGTTACTGTAATAACACAGCGTCAGTAACGTTTATACTGGAGGACAGAGCCGCGCTCAGAGGTAGGGTTACTGTAATAACACAGCGTCAGTAACATTTATACTGGAGGACGGAGCCGCGCTCAGAGGTAGTGTTACTGTAATAACACAGCGTCAGTAACGTTTATACTGTAGGACGGAGCCGCGCTCAGAGGTAGGGTTACTGTAATAACACAGCGTCAGTAACGTTTATACTGGAGGACAGAGCCGCGCTCAGAGGTAGGGTTACTGTAATAACACAGCGTCAGTAACGTTTATACTGGAGGACGGAGCCGCGCTCAGAGGTAGGGTTACTGTAATAACACAGCGTCAGTAACGTTTATACTGGAGGACAGAGCCGCGCTCAGAGGTAGGGTTACTGTAATAACACAGCGTCAGTAACGTTTATACTGGAGGACGGAGCCGCGCTCAGAGGTAGGGTTACTGTAATAACACAGCGTCAGTAACGTTTATACTGGAGGACGGAGCCGCGCTCAGAGGTAGGGTTACTGTAATAACACAGCGTCAGTAACGTTTATACTGGAGGACGGAGCCGCGCTCAGAGGTAGGGTTACTGTAATAACACAGCGTCAGTAACGTTTATACTGGAGGATGGAGCCGCGCTCAGAGGTAGGGTTACTGTAATAACACAGCGTCAGTAACGTTTATACTGGAGGACGGAGCCGCGCTCAGAGGTAGGGTTACTGTAATAACACAGCGTCAGTAACGTTTATACTGTAGGACGGAGCCGCGCTCAGAGGTAGGGTTACTGTAATAACACAGCGTCAGTAACGTTTATACTGGAGGACGGAGCCGCGCTCAGAGGTAGGGTTACTGTAATAACACAGCGTCAGTAACGTTTATACTGGAGGACGGAGCCGCGCTCAGAGGTAGGGTTACTGTAATAACACAGCGTCAGTAACGTTTATACTGGAGGACGGAGCCGCGCTCAGAGGTAGGGTTACTGTAATAACACAGCGTCAGTAACGTTTATACTGGAGGACGGAGCCGCGCTCAGAGGTAGGGTTACTGTAATAACACAGCGTCAGTAACGTTTATACTGGAGGACGGAGCCGCGCTCAGAGGTAGGGTTACTGTAATAACACAGCGTCAGTAACGTTTATACTGGAGGACGGAGCCGCGCTCAGAGGTAGGGTTACTGTAATAACACAGCGTCAGTAACGTTTATACTGGAGGACGGAGCCGCGCTCAGAGGTAGGGTTACTGTAATAACACAGCGTCAGTAACGTTTATACTGGAGGATGGAGCCGCGCTCAGAGGTAGGGTTACTGTAATAACACAGCGTCAGTAACGTTTATACTGGAGGACGAAGCCGCGCTCAGAGGTAGGGTTACTGTAATAACACAGCGTCAGTAACGTTTATACTGGAGGATGGAGCCGCGCTCAGAGGTAGGGTTACTGTAATAACACAGCGTCAGTAACGTTTATACTGGAGGACGAAGCCGCGCTCAGAGGTAGGGTTACTGTAATAACACAGCGTCAGTAACGTTTATACTGGAGGATGGAGCCGCGCTCAGAGGTAGGGTTACTGTAAT